>NC_139892.1:550000-883440 GCF_905171665.1 Trachurus trachurus
GGGACTCAGTGGTGTTGATGCTGGGCCCTCTGCTGTGTGGGTGGGGGGGGGGGGGGGGGTGCTGACATCACTGAGTCACTGTTCTAACAGTTGTGGTGATGCTGGAAGTTATCTCGTCACCATGGGAATGAAGGATGACATCACAGGCATCATCAGGCTGCGACAAAATAATGTTTAATGTTTTCCAATAGGGCCAATCAGCCGCTTTCACTCTTTCTTTTCATCCTCCCATCAACTTTTTCTCCCCTCCTCCTCCTCCTCCTCCTCCTCCTCCTCCTCTGGTCTCAGTCTGTCCTGGGCGTTTCAGGGCCACGCTGCCGCCGTGGGGTCTCGTCTCTGGGTGTCACAGTGGACGGTGGGGCGTGTGTGTGTGTGTGTGTGTGTGTGTGTGTGTGTGTGATGGGTGGATGTGATGATACTTGGCTCCGTCCTCCAGCTTCACAGGGAGGCTGAAAATTAAACAGGGGCTCCGGGACTTGTGTGTGTGTGCGTTGAGGTGTGTGCGCTTTTATATTGTTAGTGGAAGGTACATATAGATGTGTGTGTGTAGGTGTGTGTGTGTGTTGAGCTTCAGTGCAACTTTTTGGAGGCATCACATCACACAATAAATGCGTGTCGTCAGTGTGTGTGTGTGTGTGTGTGTGTGTGGCCTTGCCGTAAAAAGCTGCACTGATGTTGTGTGTGTGTGTGTGTGTGTGTGTGTGTGTGTGTGTGTGTGTGTGTGTGTGTGTGTGTGTGTGTGTGTGTGTGTGTGTGTGTGTGTGCGCTAAACACACAAGAAGCTCACTGGTATTCCTCACACACACACACACACACACACACACACACACACACACACACACACACACACACTCCTCCTCTTGGCTCCTCTGACCTCCAACACTTTCCCTCTGCAGACGGTGAAAACACCACCAAGTTGTCAAGGAACAGCGGCGCCGAAAAAACACACAAGTTCGCACACATGTCGACAAACACACACACACCCACACACACACAAACACACACACACATAACCACACACACAGCAGGCTCTTTAAGCTAGCCAGCACAACATGCCAAAGCCACACTTCACACCTGGGCTGGCTGGCATTTACTGGGTAAGCTCCCACCCAGGGGGGGGCAACACCTCTCCACCGCTGAAACAATCTCACGGCTCCGTGACCAGAGGGAAAACAAAGGCAGCAGGGCAAAAAAATAAATAAATAAAGTCAAGGAGCGACAGACGTTTGTCACATTGTGACGATTAACAGAAAAATTTGGGCAGAATTTTCTGTTTTTTTTCCGAGACATTTTGAATCCTTCGCTTGTTCACATTCATCCACAATTTATATCAACAGGGGGAAATGGTGTGAAGTAAATACCATAACTTCTCCACCAGACTCTGGTCTCCTGTTCTGGACCGGGTCTGGCTCCAGGTTTGGGTTAACCTTCGTCTTGTGTCAGCTTTCTGCTACAGTATCTATGGTGTTTAAATCAGCTGTAAAATAAACAGAAAACTTTTTTTTTCATCCAATTTGCTTTTCTTCTCTTGGTTACATTGTTAGACTCCTTATCCATGAATATATTGGTTTTCATATTTTTTGGTGTGGGCCTCTGGGCCTTTTTTTTTGTCAGTTTACCCCTTGGCTTCAATTGAGCCTTCCTCTTGTCAGCTTTCTGCTACCATCTATGGTGTTAGTGTCGGTTTTGACCCGGGTCTTAAAGCAGAAGTGAGTGATATATTTGTGTTAATATAAGTCTTAAATAGTTCTATCTTCCGACAGCAATCACTTACATAGAGTGTTTGGACTGAAACACGGGTCTCTCAGTCCCTCTGCTCTGCTCTGAGCCGAAGAGAAAACATTTATCGTATCCTACAGTTTTTATCCAATGAGGAGAGAGAACGGCATGCAGGGCTGTGTGTGCAGCCAAGGAACGCCGTGAATGTGGTGACGTAGCGACGAGGACTGTTATGGTGCGTTCAAGGAAACTCGTATTTTTCCGACCGTGAAGTGGTACCAGTTCGATCTGGTACGAGTTCACCGGTCGGAAGTTACGAGTGGCCGTTATAGTGACTTTCACCGGTAAAACAGGTCGGAAAAACACGAGTGGGTTGCCTGGAACGCTACAAAGTCGTAAGTTGTGACTTGAAGCTGTAATTTACGATTTCAAAAGCCTGCCTGGAACGCAGCATTAGCGAAAACGACCGGATCACTCACTTCTGTTTTAATGGGATATGCCAACATTTTTTTTGGTGTCTTGCCTCACTCCCGAGTCCATGACCAGCAGATAGACACCATCCTTTCGACTGTGCGTGCAGTAACAAGGGAGATAGAGCCGTATCGCCCGTAATTAGCTTAGCTCAAACACTGGAAGTGTATAGGTAGTGTTAGCCTGCCTCCTACCCGAGCCGAAATCAGCAGTCAGAAGCTGATTTAATTTTAGCTCTAAACTCTGTAAATATATCACTTTATCGACATTTCAAACATTTTTAGGTGAGAAAGTAGCCGCTTAGATCAGCAGTGTGTTGTTAATTTGTCTAAATACCAGCTGTTTACAATTTTGTTAGGACGAATTCGGCGCTACTCAAGCTAGACGTTGTGACCAACACACTTCCGGTTACTTTCACAAAATAAAACACCCGTTGCCCTTTACATACAGAAAACCATGACGAAAGAAGTTGTGCTTTTACTTTGAAATAGGAAGCTAACCTACCCTCGATGTAGCTAGCTTGAACCAAAATAAACCGTCTTTGCTCTCTGATGACTTTAGGTGGAGGCAGGCTAACACTACCTATACACTTCCAGCGTTTGAGCTAAGCTAATTACAGGTGATACGGCTCTATCTCCCTTGTTACTGCACGCACAGTCGAAAGGATGGTGTCTGTCTGCTGGTCATGGACTCGGGAGTGAGGCAAGACACGGAAAAAAAAATGTTGGCGTATCACTTTAAATCACCTGTAAAACACACTAAAACAGTTATTTATCATCCCATTTGTTTCTCATCTCTTGGTTACATTGGTTAGGCTCCTTATCCATGAAAAGGTTGGTTTTGCACTTATGATTTCAGTTTTAACTCATTATTGTTCTTATCGTTATAACCAGGTCAAAATTGACCCTAACACCACAAATGTCATAATTCTAACCAGAGCATTTTAAAAACGTGTGAATTTTTTTTTGGTTTTATTTTGTTTAAATAGAGGTTCCTGATTCAAAAAGCCTTGATGCTATAAAAAAATTTAATTCTACGCATTTAAAACCTGAAAACGGGTCAGTGGCGACCCGAACACCAGAGAAAGGTTAAATACATAACAGCCTCAGAGTATCAGTTAGAACCGGGTCTGTTTCTGTTTTCTGCAACAAGTTCTTGTGAATGTACAAAACCTCTCAAAGGCCACGATCGCCTGTTTGAGCCCTTTCTAAGCCTCTTCATTCCTGCTACAGTTCTCAACGGACCTGACCGGTCTGACCTGCTGGTGTTGAAGCTCAGACCCGACGCAGGGGCCGTTGACTCGCTGTTTTGGTAAGCAGCCGGATCCAGGGCGAGAGAGACAGGCCTTTCCGTCAAAATAAAACCACCAAGCTAATAAAATGCGCTGAAACTTTTTCATTGAAGGAATATAATTTACAAGAAAGTCCCTAAGCCATTAAGTTTAGTATTACAAGTTAATGTCTATTTTATAAGTGTTATGTTGGTGAACATTTTTACTTTGGTGAATTTGGTGATTTCCGGATCCGATAGAAGACAGGAACCAGAATGCAGACAAAGTGGAGTAAACAGACACCAGGCTCTTCTCCTCTCTGAAGAGCCTGGTGACGCCAGGCTAATGTGGCCTAAGAAAAAGAAAAGAAAGGAAGCCCGTGGTCCGACCAGACCTGAGTTATTAAATGTTTTTGCGTCCGGTCGTGTTGTTCCGTCCGTTGAGAATTGTGACTGAGCCAAGGAAAGATGCAGAGCCTATAAACAGTCAGTGGGCGGAGCTATACATTTATTTATTAGAAGTTGAATGGGTGCTGATGCTGCTCTGCTGAATCCAAAATACATTTTTGAGAATAGTTTGTTTACATCTATCCCGTGGCTTTCTTCCGTATTGTTGGACTTATATTGTTGAACCTTCACTTTATTGGATCTGTTCATCTTTATCTTCCATTTTGTTTGTAAATTTCTAATTTTTGCTTTTAATGTAATGGATTTCTGTATTATCATTTTTTTCTGACTCTTAAGACGACCCTTGTTTGTTTTCTTAAATAGTGGAGGTATTTTCGGTGTTTTCCCACCTGTCTTTTACTAATCTCATTGTCTTTATCTCTAAAATGTGCAAATAAACCAACAAACTTTGATTTAACTCAGACGTCATGTGATGGATGTAGAACTTTATTGTGTTTAACACTGGAGAAAACGTAATTTGTGATTATTAGTTTGATGGTGTGCAACAGTTTTGCAGGAAATAATATCACATTAATCCAAATTCCTGTTATTGTCACATTTATTTCTTTTTTGATGCACAAGTAACGCATGTTTTGTTACATTGACCGTTTCCGCCCATAGTTTGAGATGAATCAACTGTAGTCTCAGTTTCCACTCATGTTATCATTTGAGTATATTCATTTTATATCAAACACACTGAGGCCTTTGAAGGTTTCTGGACAACAACAAAGTTATTCTATATATGTGAGAGATAAACTGTGATTCACTATTCTCAGTTCATTGTCATTCAACATGCTAAGAACATGAAAGAATGAGCAGCACACAGGATAACAACATTTAAATAATAGGCCTAATAATAAATAATTAAGATAAGCTAAAAGATTAAATAGAAATAAACACATAATGAGACAGAGCAGAGAGTAGTGACGGCAGACTTGAATAATATTTAATATATTTAATAAGAAATGTTGTTTTTATTACAAGCAGTAAAAAATTCTGGACTCTTAATCACAGTTTTAATGTTGATGCTGTAAATATGAGTCTGACTCTAATTTGCTGTTGAGATGAATTGTGTCTGTGACTCCTCCTCTGTGTTTATGAACCTCTCCTCCTCCCTTCCTCTTCCCTCCATCCGCCTTTTGCCCTTCAACCTTTCATTTGTTTAGACCTGCTGTCCTCCCTCCGCCGGCCCTTTAAAAACCCTGCCCTTCACACGCCCCCTCTCCCTCGCTGCTGCCATAACTCATTTTCAATGCACCGGCAGGAAAAAAAAGAATGAGCACAGATAAAACACAGGTCACCTTCAAAGTACTTGGCGTGGTTATGGTGAATTCACCACGAGAGCAAGTGTTTTATTAGGATTTCTGACAACGGAGAGTCTCCTCAAATCTTTGCATAAAAGCTGGAATAATGTCTTTTTCAAGGGCCGGACATAAAAATAGTGCTGAGTGCAAAGTGTAAATTGGAGCCATTCTGAGGACTGTGGAGATGTCGTGGCACTTTGAGGGTGTAATGTTCACGTTGTCACTCGACAGCAATAAACGTTAGCAAACTGACCTGGGATCATCTAGTTCCTGAAGGATGATGATTCTAGTTTATTAAAGCTATTTCAACTCAAGGTCCAACACGACGACGACGTCCCGGCTTCTTCCAGGGCCGAGAGACATCTGCATCTGCACGCTGTCGTAACGACGTGATCTCAGATTCAGACGTGGCTCGTGTCTCTATGTCAGTGCTTCCCTAACCTTTTTCCAACTTGAAAATCTCAAAAAAGTGTTCACAGCCCACCTCCAAACCCATAAACCATTAAAATCATGCATTCTGAAGTTCAAGAAGCTGATAATCGTAGTAGACGAAGAGTCCAACCATTATCACTCTGAAAGTTCAGTTCAGTCTCCCCTATAGTTTTTATTTTTATATAATTACATTTTTATTTGTATTTTTTCCCCCCAAAAAACAATTTTGAAAATGAATTCACGGCCCTGTAGCACCACATTATGTCATTTTCACCTCATGATGTAATAACGCTGCATTTTGTTGTAAAATTCATGAACACAATATGTAATATAGGGTAGACCGAGGACGTTTGAGACACTTTTTTCTTTTCCATTTTTGAACAGATATTGCAAAAACACTATACACTGAAAATAAGTGATTTTTCATATGCTGTTTAATGTATTTGTCTACTAAGTTATTATTGAAGAATATAATGTATTATTTGTTTATTTTTTCCACAATCAGGTCATAAACATGAGGTGCATTTTTACCATGGTCCCGTCTCAACCATAACCCCACGTGTACAGTTGAGACACCTATTGAAACCCATTGATGATGACTGAACATCAATTGTAAATGCAATAAACTTTTTAAAAAATGACAATTTGAAACTTGTTTGAAAAAACAATGTAATATTATTGTATTATTAATATAAATATTATTATATTATAATTATATAACATAAAATTATAATATTAATAATTTAACACTGTTCAGGTATCACAAATATTAGTTTGTTTCCATTTTCTTTGTTTTTTTGGTCTTATTATGACTTATAACATGTTATCGTAGCCTACACTGCACAACTTAACAGTGATGTGATGTAATAGAACTCAGTTGAGACATTGTGTCTCAACTGTACCCCGCTGACCACTTTGTGTATTTCTCTAGATTGTGCAGTGACCTAACATGTTGGGATAACATGAAATATGTGAGTTTTTAGGGCACAAAATAACGTTTGCAATGATGTAAGTTGTGTTTGATGGTCACAAAAGGATAATAAGCTATTCGTTGTGGAAGGGACATTGTAAAGTGAAATTCTTACCCTAGTAAAAAGACTTTTGCTGATATCTTTGGACTGGAGATGCTAAATCTCTTCAAATTTCCCACAACCAGAGGATGATAATATGCATGTGCTGAGTAAAAATGGTGGCTCAGCCTTGCAGCGCTGGCAAGATATTGGGTGTTTCAACTGTACACATGTCTCAACTAGACTCACTCCACCCTACGACGGAGTTGAGAAAAAAAAACACGGACTTCAAGAATAAAATATATATAATAAATAAATTTACGAGAATAAAGTTGTACATTTACGACTTCATTCTCAAAGTTTGTGATTTTTGTTATTTGTCAATGTGGCCCTAATACTCCGTCGTAGTAATAAACTTTGCCGCATTTTGTAATAAGTTGTTACATAATGCACCAAATTATTACAAAATGCAAGTGTTGCACTTTTTTTAATGAAAAAAATGTATATAAAAAATAATAATAATAATGAAATAAAAAGGTTTAATGCAGAACTCAGATCAGATTCTGTGGATCTGCGTAAACAAAGATCTGTGAACACGGTGACGTCGTCTGATGAAGTGGTTATGTTTTCTCCTGTGAAGAGACAAACTGCACCGTGGAGCTCGTCTGATCAGGCTTTATACATCACATTTACTTGGCAACAGATCCAAGATGGCCGCACGCACGTCTCTGCGTTTTGTTTGCCCTCTGACACTGGTGTCTTCAAATGTTGTAATGTTCAAATATTTATTATTTATCAAAATCTCTTTTACAACAGCGACGCGGCCGAGAAGGAGAAGGCAGCAGCTCAGTGTCTTTATTTCTCATTCATATTATCGTTGCACTATTTTTGTATTTTTACTCAATGTATTTACTATACTTCTCTTACTTGAATTAAAGTTCTCAGATGTGTTCATGTTCAGTCTGAGTACAGCGTCTTGACCTGTACAGTGAAGCCTACAGGTTTTATATTTTATGATTTGGTTGCAGAAATAAAGATGAATAAATAAAGTTATACATTGTGTGTTGTTGCCGTTTTCTCAGACGTCAGCATTTACTCTGACGTTGTCACTCCATGAAGTTGTGAGAAAACGTTTGCTTCATAATTTGATCTAAATATCTCTACAGTATATACAATATGTGTGTTTACCCTCTGTATACTATCGATTGAAGTTTTGTTAGAGTTGGATTCAGAGTCGTTTGTGTTTGTGAACGAACGTTATTGTCGTACTATGATTCTGAATGGCATCTGAAGAGAGCGTCTCCTGAGGGGAAATCAATGAAACTAAATCAAACATTTTACTACATTCAACTGAACAAAAAAAAACATATATTTGTCAATTTTGGTTAGTAAACTAAACTGTTTTTATTTATTAATGAAGGAGAGAAGTTGTATAAAACAGAATTTCTACAATGTGGCTGAGCTGTGTTAATAGTTCCCTTTATATTTTTCTTTTCAGAGACTTAACATCGTTTTATTTTTCCGTCCAACAGGTAAAGACTCTAAAAAAAATGACTTATTACTGCTCGTTGAAAGTTTGAAGGCTGCATGTGAACTGTCCGTTTCTACCACAGGGAGGTAAAGAAAAGCAGCAGCAGAGAGACAGGGGGAAGGAGTGAATGTACAGTGACACACAGAGACAGAGAGACAGAGACGTGCACAATTGCTCCTCTCCAGCGACCTCGACTCCGAACCCGGCTCTGCAATTAGAAACGAAATGAGGTGAGCTGTCAGTGAAAAACACTGAGATTGACCCACTCCGCCAGCGTCAACAATAAACTAGCTTTTCTTTACCTTTGTTTTCGCCTCCCTCCCTCCCTCCCTCTCTCTGTGGTGGTGTGAGGGGTGGAGGTGGGGGGGTGGGGTGGAGGGGACAAGGTCTCTGAGTGCTAAAATGACTGTTGTTGTGCGATGTTTACAGTGGCCTCAGAATTGGAGCGATGAATTACACTGTCAGGGACACATCCACGCAGGGATGAAGAGGAGGAGAAGCTTCAAATGTTGCAGCCATTGAACACCTTCAATGGCTGCTAACACGAGAGGTGTGGCCGCTCCTATTAAAACGTGTGCCTGAATCAATAAGAGGCATAATTAGAGTTGTTAGAGCAAATTATAACATGGCTATTATGTGGCTGTACAATGTTGCTCCGTAAACTGTTATTACAGGGAGAAGAAGCTTTGTGTTTATGTGTGTGTTTATGTGTGTGTTTGTGTGCGAGATAGAAGTGAGGATTTTGGCAGTCGGTTAGAGATGTAGGATTAGATGCGATAGTTGCCTCTTTCTACTGTAATTACCACTCCCTTTATTGACAGAATGCTCATTTTTCTCTGCCTTTTGTCTAAACTACAATTTCCTCCATTGTACAGTAGTAATTTTGAAGTGTGTTTCTGCAGCAGCAGCGGAGGCAGCGCCTTTTTTTTTTTTTTTTTTTTTTTTTTGAAATTGTCGCTATCCTCACCTCAGATGAACAGTAAGCTGCTGCTGCTGCTTCACATCACATCAACCCCCCCACCCCACCCCAAACCCTCCCTCCTCCCTCTTCCATCACACACATCACTCAGTCATTGTGTGTGTTGTCTCTAAACATCCACTGTGTGTGTGTGTGCGCGTGTGTGTGAATTTAGTAATGAAGGCACAAACTGAGTGTAAAACATCGTCTATATATAAAAAGCTTTTCCTGATACCTCCTAATCTATTTATGGCCAATAATCAGATGAAGGGATTATTCTATATTCAGAACGAAGCCTCAGTGGGTTGTTTGTCAGTAACGCATAAATATTAGGCTACTGCTTAAGTGAGAAGAGTTTTGTTTTTTGTTTTTTACTTTTTTTTCTTTTTACATTTTTGCTGCGAATCAAAGTCGAAGCTACCACATATGGTTCTTCATGTATATAGAAAAAGTATTTAAAAACAGATGAAGTAAAAGGGATACATATAAATATTAGGCTACATAAAAAGCTGTGAAATACTTGTTCTAAACTTAAAATATAACGTATTTTATTTGTCAAAATTAAGTTAATGAATGTGGTCACTTGCCTGATAAAGGGTTAAACTTAAAGCCCCGTGGATACGAGGCGAAACGTCCTCCTAGACAAATACAAGTTGCCTTCGATTCAAGTTGTTGCCCAGAGATAACGACGACCCATAGTTACGTTTTGTTGCCAGGCGACATCTAGTGGTCATAGTGATTATGACAGGAGCAAGTGACAGTGAGAAGTTTGGTGACATGGTTTAAAGATACAAAGATACCACGTCACGTCAGGAGGTGAAGGTGGACGGACGGGTCAATAAAACACAGGAATATGACGCAAGAGAGTCGTGTTTGATTCCCATGTGAAAACCAGCTGTTTTGCATTGTAACAATATTGAAGGGGTCGATCACATTCTTCACCAAACCAAACCAAACCAAACCAAACCAAACCAAACTAAACTGCTCTACTTCAGGAGACACTGCAAAGGTTCAGGTCGAAGCTGTTGAAGGTCTAACAGCCTCTACACACTGTGCGATTTTAGCAGTCTTATAAGACTATTGCATGACTCACTGTGCCACACGGATCTAAGAATCTTTAGTACGACGTCAAGTTTGATGTGTGCAGACTGTACGATGATTGTTCACACACAGACACATGCACGTGTGTCTGTCACCGGCACCAGAGGAGCAGTAACCTATCGCCAGTTGTCCATTATTTAAAAATGAAATCACGACCTGTATTACTGGAGAACATCACAGCGGGTACTGTCACGTAATGAGAGTCACCTCCCCCGGCGTAAACACGTCAATATTCTCCAGTAGGCGACCACTTCTCATCACAGTCCGCACATGAGTTTCTTTTTCTTTTCTTTTTTTTTGACATAGTTTCAATTCCCACACAACTTTTCTGATGGCTGTATGAGACTGTCCATGTTCCTCCTCCTTCTGCGACAGGTAAAAGGGAACATTTACACTTTTCCAGACAAGACGAGATAAACTATTCGTATTTTTTTAATTGAATGACTATTTACTCGAAAATCATTGCTCATCCCTGTCATCTGCGCCACCATAGTAAAACCGATAGACGTCCATCAGCTGATAAGTAGACGTAGGTCGTAGCAGTTTTCTGACACCGTCAGAATTTAATCGCAGGTTGTCTTTGGTCGCAAGACGCTGACAACGGCCGTCCTAGAACCTGTCTCACAGTGCGACATAAGACGGCCGATTTAGAGCCACGACCAAAGATTTCACCACGATTCTCCTACGATGGTCGTCTTTCGTCTGTGGCGGTGCAAAATCGCACAGTGTGTATGTACAGGGCACAACATGTCGAATGTAGGGAACACGACACAACAGGCATTTGGACAGAAAGTAACAAGATCTGTCACCTTTTGTTCAGTTTGAAACAGAGGAAAATGACCATTTACTCCTCCAGCTCCAAGTCTTCTCGGCTTAGTCTCTTCAACCGCTGCACACCTGGGGTTAGAGAGGAAGCGCCTGATCTGGTGTCTTCAGGTCTGTCTACAGCTGAGGTTCAAGTCTGGACTTTGGTTGAGACTCGTCCTGAGGCCCCAGTTTCAGGTGGTGTGGATCAGATCACAGAGAAGTTATGATCCTGGTGAAGAGCTGTAGCTACCCTCAGGGCCTTTGTCATCTGGCTTTCACTTAAACTGTCCTCAGTCTGGCTTCTCTACCAAAAGCGTTGTTTCCACTGAGGAAGTTCCTGCTAAAAATGTAAGAGGCAGGAACTTTACAGAAACATCCTCCCACTCAGCCCTCTAGGCCACTGCAGAGTAGGACCCATACAGTAAGACCTGCAGGACTCATGAGGGAATTGATTGTCGCATAATCGCGTAGTCATACATCTTGTTAGGGGTGCACCGAATGGCATTTTTTTGGCCGAAGCCGAATACCGAATAAAATCAAAACGCTTGGCCGAATAACCGAATAATACCGAATACCGAAAGTGGTTATAAAGTTTTTAAATAAAATATTTTTTTAAACTCAATTTTCAAACAAAGTAAATGTTTATTGACTATTCTGACAGTTTTTGAATATTCCAGTTGCCGTTGCTCATCAAAAAAGCACAACAAGTTATATAAAGTTTTTCATTTAGGCCTATATCGGCCCATTGTGAGTGCTGAAAGATCTATGCCAGTACATAAAAAAAAAACCAAGTGTCTTTTAAAACAGTGGTTCCTAACCTTTCTTGGTCAGATTTTTTTTAATTCATCAATTAGGCTACTAGACATTTCAGGCGACCTCATTTGAATTTCAGGCGACCCCATGTGGGGTCCCGACCCCAAGGTTGGGAAACACTGTTTTAAAAGCTGTCGGCCACGGACGGAGTGGGCGACATGCTGGGACAAGGAACTTTCGTTTTTAACTGCTGCTGCCGTCTCTCCCTCTCGTAGCCTACTCAGCATACTGTCAGAGAATAGACTGGCTCTGATGCTGTTCAGGGTGTTTGGTTTTTTAATGATTCATTAAAAGGCGCGTTCCTATGGAACGGTCCCCTCACTCAGTCCTTTAGTGGCCGTGTCTCCGCTGCAGACAGGACGCACCGGGCTCTTGGAGCGACGTGCAACGGTGCACGGTCGCTGTGCAGCTTTCCGCCCACTGCTCTTGTTGCTGTTGTTTTTCCAGCAGTAGGAGTCACTTACTAATACAGCTCCATGGGGTTTAAGCTGCCATTTCCATCGTCGCGCGATCGCGTATTTATCAGACTTTTTTTTTTTTTTTTAAATATTCGGCCTTGCTTTGCGCTCATTCCACCGAAGGCCGAATGTTGCCTTTTTTGCAACATTCGGCCGAATATATTCAGTTACCGATTATTCGGTGCACCCCTACATCTTGTCTTCTTTAAATGTGCTTGTTGTTGTTTTTTCCGGCTGTGTAGACACTTTAGGGGCCAAATGAGTCCCTGCCTCGGGGTAGGTACTCAGATCGGCTCTGAAAAAAACTCTGGGAGCTCCTGGAGCTTGAGGTTTCCTCGTTGTTGATTGGGTATACTCAGAGCGAGATGTGACACCAATGGTGAAGCCCCAAAATAAGCACCATCTTTAAAACCCAGCATTATTTAAAAAGTGTCAACTTTTGCCGGAAAAAATAGTGAATAAGTCAGAAAAAGACGTATGACAGTAGTAGTAAAAAATCACGTGATTACGCAACGAACAAACCGAACCAGGAGTTATCCGGGACCACTCGGAGTACCCACCCTGAGACAAGGGTTTGTTGTGCCCCCATAAAATTTCCAGGGGCGACCCAAGCCCTGTAAAATAACCGTAAAGTTCCTTCAGTGGAAACAGCCCTAAACTCTTCCTTACTGATGGAGGGGCTGGTTTATATGTATGTCGATGATTCCCTTCAATACGTCTTTATTTTTCTTACAGTTCAAATGCAAATGTAATGGACATAACTTGGTTGAATTAAACAAATTCCTCAAGATCAAACAAGTGCAGGTTTTCCTGCACGTTTTGTGCATCAAACCCACAATTTTAAAATGTTTGTTCTACGCCTGACAAGTTGTGTTTTCTCTAATGATAATACAGATTTCCACAATTCTGTGTCTCTGACAGATGATCGTGGACAACAAAGCCACGCCGCAGCTTTCCTCAACCAAAATATGATGCAGGACAAGGTGCAGCATAATTATAGAGTGCTCACTGACAGAAATCAATTTGAGGCGTGCTAATGGCCCGAGTCCTCCATTGGAGAGCGCTGTCATTGACTGGTGTAGTATTCTATCAGGTACAGAGCAAAGTTGGAACAATTACAGTAATCTGCGTGTGGAGTGATGGTCCTCCATGTGGAGTGCAGCTGAGGTGAGTGGTGCTTAGTACTGATCAGGCTGCCATAACAAAGAGATGCAGGAAAGCAAGGCCCAGTGTGGAGAAGGGTGTGATGAGATGCCACTCTTTAACTGCAGCTTATTGATTGAGCAGCCTGGCCATGGCTGAAATGTTTGCTCTTATCAAAAATTTAGTGTGCAATGAAAATCTGGAGAAGACGAAGAGTTTTCTATCAGACGATGTCAACAAAACTCAAAATTTAAAAGGCAGCAGTGGGAGAATGAAACATATAGCTTGGGTTTAAAAGCTAATTATTAATTTACTGAAAAAGGATGCAACTGTGATTAAAATGAAATTAGACATTAGCATAAAGGTAGATGTTTGTGTTAAAGCTCCATACAGTATAAAGGTAGATGTTTGTGTTAAAGCTCCATACAGTATAAAGGTAGATGTTTGTGTTAAAGCTCCATACAGTATAAAGGTAGATGTCCATGTGTGGTGTGATTATAAAGCAGCTCTAGGTTCTATATTAATACTGTGAAAGTATCAAAGCCTCAGTCCACAGAGAAATGCACACAGCCTGTATTCAGAAACTGAGCCTTAAAACCAGCCGTCAGGACTTCCTGTCACTTTGTGATGTCACAACAAAGCCCCGCCCCCTCAACACCTGGACCCACCATCCAACAACTTGCAGGATTTGGTTTCTCTGAGTGTTTTATTCTGAAATCGGCTCTGTTTTTTATTGGATCACTTTAGAAAACAGTCAGCCAATCAGAAGAGATAAAATTAAAACTAATAAATATTGATACCCATCAAACAATCAAGCATCAACCTTCCTTGCAATTATGAAAACCCTACATGATCATAAAGGGATTTTAAATGGGTCTATGTGTTTGTTTTACTGTACTACAGGGGGCAGGTAATGCGTTACATGAATAACAGTCCCCACAAAGGAGCTGTACAAATGTGTGCGTATGTGTAACCCACTAATATTTAATGTGATTTATAATGGTTAAAAACATGACTGTCTTCTTTCAGCTGCTGCCAATCAAATCTCACACTATGAAATCTTCCTGAATGGATTAAAACTGAATCTTTGCTGAATAATTTAATTTATTGAACATGTTTATTTAAAACGGACTATGACGTTTAATGCCGATGCTTAATTTCTAGATTTGCAAAATCTAGGCTTTTACATGTGCAGTGTAATTTAAAAAAACACAATACACTGCATATTTGAAAACAGAGCAATGAATATATATGACATGCACTGACACAGAGTGAATATACAGATGTACAATTTAAACAGCATAAAATCAAAATTAAGAAAATTGTAATGAAACTCATACTTTATATCCAGGAAGGACAGATTGATGATTTTACATTGAAACTTGTGAGTTGCTGTCTCTGCCTCTCTCTTCTGGTCCTGTCTCTAACAGCTGTATCATACTCAGCACATCAAGGCCCGGCACATATAGGATAAACAATGCCACTGTCAAACCCATCACTTGGCTGCGTCCCCAAATCAATTCCTCACACTCTTCTTGGATTAGCCATGGATGACTTAATTGATTCAGCACAGTCAAGTGATCTTCAAACAAACAGGCTTTTCCAACTTGAAAAAAGGGAGTGACTGCCACCAAACCTGAACCCTCTGTAGATGACAAATCATTCCTGTAGGCGACAGACGTTATTCTTAACAATGGCGGCTCACCACTCCTGCCAGAAAGATATCTCCCTCCTCTGTCCTACATTCACGCCGACCAACCAGACCCCGCTACATCAAAATGTGCAAATAGCAAGAAAAAGAAAAGAAAAAAAAAGCGAGAACCAACGGGTCATTGCTGCCGTTCACCGATCAGTGAAGTCTTGGAGATAAATTTCCACGATAACGGACACGCCTCGTGGTCGGGCACGTGCCTCCGAGCTGTCAGCAGAAGAGAGTGAGACGGAGAGTCTTTTTAGGGCTTTTCCTGACTTTGCTTTTACACCACAGTTTAATCTTGCCTCGGAGCGCCGGGATGACAGACGGAGCGATTAACACCGGTTCTATCAGGGTCCAGTTAAGCAAGGCAGGCAGCCATTCTCAGAGGAAGTCTCATTGTGGCCGAGCGCCGGGGCAACAAGAAGCAGCATTCCCAGGAATAACCGCTCATGCTCTACAGTACATTCAATACATGGAAACTAATATCTCCATATCATCACATTTTTTGACCTAGTAGGGAATTCTTAAAATGCATGCAAATGTGTTACACGCCCACTCATTAAAGAAAACAAGTTGAACTTTGACTGGATTGGAGGAGATATTAATATCCTCATCCACAATTAAAGGTAAAATGAGCTAATTGTATGATAATCTAATTAAAGGATGTCAATCAGTTTTTCCAACCTTATTAAAGAGTAGGGCAACAGATATGGCGACAAGAGCTGAGTTTACATGGAGCCAAATGTTCCAATTATAATCAGTTTAGATGTCCAACCTGAATAAAAATGCTCCATTTAAACACTGAAGTCAGAATAAACAGGCACAGACTGAACGGTACTACGGTAGAACGTTATTGTTTCCCCAAAAGTAAACTAAAAGAGTTCTCAACAAACCTAATTAAAACTCGACCTGTGGATGTTGAAGCCCAGACTCCACATGTCCCAACTCACTAGCAGCATTCTCACCCCGCACCCGGTCAAAAAAAAAGAAAAATGACCCGAGTCATTTGTATATAATTTGAGTTGGTCGGACCGGGTCGGCTCATTGAAAACTCTCTGCACATGGCACACGGCTTTAAAACGTCTGTTCTGAAGAAACACAGAGGTTCATGTAAACCCCAGAGCAGAACAGATCACCTCACATGGAAACAGTCGACATTAAATCTTCATTCAGAACAATTTGAATCAGAATCAGGCTGGATAAAAATACCTGGCAAAATAAAACACGTGCGATAGAAACATTTTCCAGTCACAAGTTTATCCATAAATGTTCCCTTACTCCTATATCAATGCATAACATTTGTAAAGAAAATTGACCAAACTGACCAAGATGCAAAACTAAAGCAGGAACGTTCATTTTTTCCCCCGCAGTTAAACCACCAAACAAGTGGAAAATGCTGCTCACTGCTGGTCCGGCTACCAAACTAAACGTACATCGAGTAAAAGAAGAAATAACCAGACAATGACAACAACAATACTTCCAGAGCGATGAGAGGAGGAGACGCTTTACAGCAGAAGTTATCAAAGTATATAAAAAAAATAAAGAAAGAAATCCAGTGTGTGTGCCGTCGTTTTTCGGAGGCCTAAAGCGGTGGTACTGTAACTACATGAGTCAAGTCAAAAATAAAGACTGGTAATCATCATAACATATTTTGCCAAGAAATGTAAACATTTTAACTTATCTTGAATGAATCTTCACCAACATTCAGCATGTTTCTACATCACTTAGCTAAATGTCTTCCTTTAGAAAAAATATGATTGGGGTCATTTATTCCATGACCTTTGGTATATGATAGTATTATAGTATAGGCTTTACTGTCACTGTTCATGTATTGATCTTTATATTTCTGTACTTTTTACTTTTTATTTAGTTTTCTGTTTGGCTTCTCTTGTGTGTGTATGGGATGATAACAGACTGGGGTATTTATACACATCTGTCAATGAAAACTGTTGGAAACATTTCTGAAATTGAACAAAATTAAAAAAGAAGTTTAAAAAAACAACAATTCTGGTGCCTCACACTCAGAAAATGTTTTAATAAAAAACTTTGCTGGATCCAGGGAGTGAGTAAATTGTCCCCACATCTCTGCACAGCATCATCAGACAGGACCAGGGATGTGTTTACTGCCCCAGGAGGAGGAGGATGTGCTGGGGCAGGAGGAGGCAGAAAACACTTTGTGGCCTGGAAGTGGCAGCACGACAGGAAAGAAAAGCTCTTGTACTTTAATGCTCAATGTTTGTAAAAGAAGCCGGTCGGCAAAAACCTCCTCAGTCAAATGACCACAGAATGAAAAATAAACCCGCGTTGCTTTTCAATCCACGTTTCTCTAAAATACCAGAGAAAGGCTGCGGATAAAAGGAACCTCATTCACCTGAAACACAACTCTGGTCTCAGTATTGATTCACTTTAAGCCGCTTCACCTTTGCTCCACAAAATCTCAGCAGCACTCGACAGCAGCATCTATCTGCAGCACGTTCCTGGACCTTTGGCAGGCGGCTTCAGTGCTCTTCATACAGTTTCATTCAGCAGAAATAGGAGCAGAGAGGCCGAGGGGTCAACGCCAGGGTCGCTGTGGATGATGTAGCTTTGGTTCCTTTACATTTAAAGTCTCTCCTCTTGTTTTAAAGAGCTGCTCTTCAGTCGGTGAAACCTTCAGCCCTTCTCCATGTGACGGTCAAACCAAACCAACTACCACACCCGCTAATACACTCATAATTAGCCATTTAAACCTGCCCAGGTGCTCACAGTCTGTCATCATCTCTTAAAGCAGAAGTAAGCGGAATGTTTGTGTTAATATAAGTCTTAAAGGTGTACAGAAATGGCCGTTTGTCCTGTTTGTCGCGCCGAGTTGTCACGAGCTGCAAAACGAGTTTACCCGAGTAAAGAAAACGAATTTGATTGGTCGTTATCGAGCGGGCGGGATATTCAAAGCTTAGGGCGAGACCGAGCTCCGTGTGTGTGTGCGTGTCTCAGACGTTTGAATGACGGATGACGGATCCAATATCAGTGGCTGGTGAATCGTGTACAGGCTGACGTATAATCCGTGCGCCTGCATTATCCAATGCGAAAAAGAAAATACACACTTTCATCCCGGATTTACTCAAAAATAGAATTTTGCACAAAGTTTGGCCTACAACGTCTGATAGATGAGTTATCACATTAATTTTATGACCCAAAGTGGGCTCAAATTCAATTTTCTTTTCTGTACACCTTTAAATAGTTCTATCTTCCGACAGCAATCACTTACATAGAGTGTTTGGTCTGAAACACGGGTCTGTCAGTCACTCTGCTCTGCTCTGAGCCGAGGAGAAAACTTTCCTTGTATCCTACAAGTTTTATCCAATGAGGAGAGAGAACGGCATAAAGGGGCGGTCCTCTCTGTGTGTGCAGCCAAGGGATGCGCCTGAATGTGGTGACGTAGGGACGAGGGCGGGGACTGCTAACTCCATCTGCTGACAGGAAGTTAGACAAAACCACCGGATCGCTTACTTCTGCTTTAAAGGTTGAATATGTAGAATATTTATTAAAAGCTATATTTTTTCAAAAATAATACACCCATGGGGCGTTTTGAGGGGTACAGAATGAAAGTATTGCTTTTCCATAAAACATTTTTTTTTAGTCTGAATTCATATTTTAAATTTTTTTGACGGGCTCGACAATGACTTTCTGTCAACGTTCTGTTTACATTCGTACCTGCCTGTAGCCGACATGTGGCTCAGTTCTCCGCTGTTTTCCTGCCTCCTCCCGGTCGTATGCGTTTGTTTCCAACCAAGCCTTTTTAATAATCAATCGGTGGATCAATGGATTATCATATACATGTTAGGATGGGTGTATTTGTGTAGTCTTATCTGTCATAAACACGTTTACTGTCGCGGACTCCCGGTGCCACCGAGAGTCTCCTTTTTTTATTTTTTTTTTCTCAACTTGACGAGAGCAGTGACAGCGGAGGCTCTGAGCAGCAGCGGTGTGGAAGGCAGAGAGCCTCCACTGTCCCTGTAACAAGCTACAAGTCATTTATTATGCTGTTAATGATGGTAAAAATGAAACATAAGGTAAATATCCTGCTTAGCTCTCCTCCTCTGCTGTCCTCTGATCAGAGCGGAGTCCCTAGCAACGGCCCGTTTTACCTAGCAACGGTCTGGCAATCGACTGCTGGAATTATTTTTCTGTTGTTGTTGTGGTAATTCTACATAGTCAACCTTTAACTTTATATTGACAATAAAATGCTAACAATATTTATGTATATTAATATGAAAGGTAATTCTTTAAATCTATGTTTGTCACTGACAGGTATAGAAGGAAACTTTTTCTTTGCTGGAAAGAGGATTCTTTGGAATAAGATCATGAACCGTGGTATTCTTTGGGCATGATGCAGTAATATGTATTTAAGGTTGTTTCTGAAGGGAGGAGGGGTGGGGGTGTTTCTTAGTTTGTTTTTTCCTTTATTGTTATTTTTTGTTGATGTTGTATATTCCATGAATGTAAAAAATAATAATAATGATAATAAGAAATTGTGTTTATGGTTTCTAATTGTTAAATGACACATACATAAATACATAAAAAAAAACATTAATAACCTAAAGCAAGTGAATCTAAGGTGCAGTAGCAGAGGGTTAATACTTAAATATGTTGCATTGGACTATTTGTAAGTAAGTAAACTTTATTTCTATAGCTCTTTTTGCAGAAGGGGTTCACAAAGTGCTTCACAGTAAAATCAGCAGAATACATAGTAGCTATAAAACAAAGACACACAGTTGAAAACAGGTAGAACATAAAAACATAAAAGCAAAAACAGGTTGTACTTTTCTTTTATGATGTGAGTATGTTATACACAATGATATACCCTTTATTTGTTTGTCTATTTGTTTGTATTTCTTTATTTTTACTTGATCAGGATGTGACTCCTCCTGAGTCGCTTTACTGTATGAATTTTAATATATGTGAGTGAAACAATTCAATTCAATTCAATTCAATCGTTTATTCACACATATAGAAGAGGTATTAAAAATCATTAAAATGTTTGTAATTTCATATGTGAAATGGCATTGATGCACTGATGATGAATCAATGAATTAATGTCAAAATGAACTTTTGCCGTCTTATCTCTAGGTCGGGATTGTTTCAGAGTTTGTTTCTCAGGAGGTTTTTACTCAGTTTTCTGTTTCTGTTCCTCCAGACACCTGAAAACCTTCATCTGACTGAAGGTCAATATTTGTTGTACAGTTACTAAAGTGACGACGATGCGACTTAAAACAATAGAAATTCACTGGAAGACAAAATAAAATTCTAAATTCTAAACTTGCACAAAACAAAAAGTTACATTTTCGATATTTGATGAGAGAGAAGTGGGACGACTTTTTATTTCTTAGGGTGGATCTCTGAATTTATAAAGCATCAAAGCACAAAACCAAACTTGCATGACAATATAAAGAATTTTAATGAGATTTTAATTGAACTGACCTAAATTTGCTTTTCAGTGCCCAGTCAGAGCCCGGTCCTGGTGCAGGTCCTGGTGCTGAGGCCTGACACGCTCCAGCAGATCTCCATATTTACTGCATGTCACCCTAAAACACTGGAAGTATTTCTCCTTATCAAAATGCATTGGCTGAACAAGAGAAATAAATTCTTTGCCCTTCAACAGACACACATCCCATCTTCTCACATCCATATCTCTATATCACCCCCTGGAGGACCGAGGTTTATCATCCTCACTGATGCATGAGGAGCCCAGTCCAGCGCCGGCTCCACAGAGCTCTGCTCACATGTGAAGCAAGTTCCAGGTTTTTACAGTCGTGAGTTGTTTTCTAATCCTCCGTTGTCTGAAGTGTAAGAATAAAATGATGAAATGTCCCTTTAATAAACCTTCACTCTGTATCCTGCTGCCTGTTGTGGTTTAGTCCCCTTCAACAACGCCTGCAGTTCTGTTTAGGAGTTTCTGAAATGTACTTTTAAGAAAATAAAAAGTTTTGTAGAAACATTCTGCACAGCTCTTTTGTATCTGAGGACATTATCTGTGTGATATTATCTGTGTGATATTATTTTGAGTCAATTATTCTCAGAACATGATTCACTAGATGTTGATTTTTCCTTCTTTTTTTAATTTAGAGACAACATGTCTCTTCAGCTCCCAGCTCTTAGCGTTTAAATCTCACAGCAGGCGACACAGCAAACTCTTTAATTTCACGCGTTTATTCTGAAAATACAGGAAACATTTTCTAAACACTGTTGTCTAAACATTGAGCTGCAATATGATTCAATTTTTCTTTCACTAACAACACAAAAGTGATTTGGTACAAACGGCAACATAATTGGAAATCCTGTCATTACCTAGAATTCATTTTGATCTTTTTATTTTTACATTTGTAGCATGAAGCTTTTCACGTTTTGTTCACATGGCCTCAAGGCTGAACTGATTCCATTCTGGTGATCACAGGTCAAAGTTCAACATCGCTGTGACCTCACAAAACGTGTTTTCAACCACAATGCAAAGGATTCAGTTTAACACAGATATGAAAATCCAAAAAAGTCCAACTCGTCCTTTAATGAGGGACTGGCTGACAGAGCTGAGAGATGGTGAAATGTTGTTAAAAAAAGCATAATATTAAAGCAGAAGTAAGCGATCTGGTGGTTTTGGCTAACTTCCTGTCAGCAGATGGAGTTAGCAGTCCCCGCCCTCGTCCCTACGTCACCACATTCACGCGCATCCCTTGGCTGCACACACAGAGAGGACTGCTCCTTTATGTCGTTCTCTCTCCTCATTGGATAAAGGTTGTAGGATACAAGGAAAGTTTTCTCCTCGGCTTACAACAGAGCAGAGTGACTGACAGACCCGTGTTTCAGACCAAACACATAAGTGATTGCTGTCGGAAGATAGAACTATTTAAGACTTAAAATGACAGAAACATTCTGCTTACTTCTGCTTTAATATTTGTTTCTGTGATAGACGAGGCGGGCCGGGACTGTACCAAGAGTTGGGTCAAAGAGATGCCCTATGAGAAGCTGCTCCAGTGATATGAAATGGTTCAGCTACACTTCCTGTCTCCTAAAGTGGGCGTGGTCACGTCCCTCCAAGTTGTAGCTAGACGAAAGTGAGATATTTAGATTTTATTAAAATAAAGATTTACACAGCTAACAGTCATATTTAACATGACAAAAATGATTTTAATAATTTCCGCGAGTGTTCGCCAACGTTTGTTTGACGTTGCCTAGGAGATCTGGTGCGAGAGTGTGTTGTTGAGACAGAGACAGATCTGGAACAAAGTTCATTTTCTCCTGATGTGTCCGTCTGAAAACTGCCATTTTAGTGTTAAAATGTTCAGTAGAGATGTGTCTTGTAAAAAATGAGTCCAATATTTACTCAAGTTACGATGCGGCGAAGGAATCGACCATAATCTGAGCTCACGTTCACTTCTCCCATTGGAGTCAATAGATTCAAGACTGCTGCTGGTCTCCTAAAGGGGGCGGAGTCATGGTCTGCTCTGCTAAAGGGGGCGGAGTCATGGAGAAACCCACGTGACATAGATACAGGAAGCTGACTCGTCATGGGGGGTCTTGGTTTCTAAACTGTCTTTAGTTGGGTACCTAGCTTCATTGCCATGGTTTCTTTATTTTTTGTGATCAACTTTTTTTTTTTAATTATTTCATTTGTTGATTTGGTTTAAAAATTACCAGACTGTCCCTACAAATCATTATTGCACATACAGACAACAAATCCCCAACAACTAGCAATCATACACAACAAGACAAGGACACAGAATAATAGGAAAAAAGAAAAGAGAGAAAAAAAGGAAAGCTTTGAGGGCAGAGAATAATAATAATATTTCTATGTATGTCATCTCAACTATGAAACCAATAATGTTTTGACCTGCTCTCTTCTCTTTTCCAATGCTGCTACATTGGCACCATGTATTTCAGCAACCGAAATCTCCAAGTTTAGGATATCCACAACAGATGTAGGTAAGCCATTGTGGGATGTTGAGTATATGGGGTTGCTGCGGTGATGCCAGCTAGGAGAAGGCAGCGGTTGGGAACTGAAAGATGGTTTCTTTAAAAACAGTCACGACTGGAATAGATTTCAGAAATAATCGGGATTTAGATTTTTTTGTACGACAATCTTTGGACTTTGCTCATAGTTACAACGAACACTGTGTGGATGGGTCAGAATAAGACCTGTGGACTTGTTTTCGACAGTTTGGCTCCTGGTCGTTGTTCAACACTCACAGTAACGCAGGAGTCGGTGATATGATTGTTGTTAAAAATTAAGATAAAATTAGGAGTTTTCTCAATTATTCTTTGTAATTTAAATTAAAATGATCAGACACAGCTCAGTCAGCTGGTCACTACTTCCAAACCTGAAACCTCTGATGGTACAGTAAGATCTGAAAAAACACCAGTACAGTGTCTAAATATTATTTTGGAGTCATGCTTATCAGAAAACATTTGATTTTAGAACCACACACACACAAACACACACATACACATACACACACACACACACACACACTCCATCTCCTGCATTTAAATGGGGCGACTGTCTGTCACACTCCCTTCAGATAGACTCAGTGTGTGCAGAGCGCTGACGAACGATACACCATCGTATACGGGCTTTTAAATGATTTACATAAATCGTACAGGAGACGCGATGCTGCCATATAATTTAGTGTAGCACGCGTTCTCACACTGTTATTACAGGTATGGATTTATCACTGTGCAACTTCATGAAATTATTCAGACTACTACATTTTTATCTGCTCAGCTTGCTTCATGTATATAAACTTAGATGATGAAAATCCCTCTTTGGTGGTGGTATTGTTGTTTCAGAAAGAAAAGCATGCTGTGGGGTTAAGGGGGTATAATAAAATGCAGGTGGTCTGTGTTTTTCTTTCTTTTTTTTGGTTATGTATGTAGTTTTTGTTATTACTTTAATTTGTCCCTTTTATTGTTTTAGTTATGATTTGTATTTGTCAATTGTAACAACGCTAATTTTGATTAATACTTGGAGCTTTAAGTACATTAGTATGTGTATACGTGTGTGCATCTGTTTTTATTTATTATTATTGATGTATTTCTTGTGGTGTGACTTATTTTTGTTTGTTTGGTTTTTTTTGGGTTGATGTTGTGGTAGATGTATGTATATATGTATGTGTATATCTTTATATGTTTGTATTTTGTTTGGCTGTCTGCACTGACAGACATATCTTGATTTGCACCTGCTGCAAATAAAAAAATAAAAATAAAAAAAAAGAAAGAAAAGCATGCAGATCAAGTGAGTGGATTAAGAGACAAGAGTGTGTGGACACTGAGAAGAAAGGCTTCATGGGTAAAAAAAAAAAAAAAAACAGGTTGAGAGATGAAGGTAGAGAGGTGAGGCCATAAACATGGGTAGAGAAATGAGCGAGCTAAGGTGTAGAAGGGGGAGTTGGGGTGGAGAGGAGGAGGGTGGTGGTGGTGGGAGGGGGGGGGGGGGGGGTAGTGTGAAAGGGGTTAATAGCAAAGTGGAGGCTCAGAGCTGATCGAAATGCAGAGCGCGTCCCCCCAGCCCTGTGCTCAGTGATGAGTTGGAGCTGAGATCTGGTGCCCGCTATAAAGGAGCTCATTGAAAATAATTCAGAGTGACGGCTGTGCAGGAAGGGAAACAGGGGAGGAGGAGGAGGAGGTGGTGGGGGGAGGAGAGAGGGAGGGGAGGAAGGGGGGGAAGGAGGGGAGGGATCTAGATGGAGAGCACAGAGGGGAGAGTGGGAAGAAAGAGAGAAAGGTGGAGATTGAAAGACGAGTGGAGACAGGCAGGACGACAGCTGATGGGGTGAGAGGGTCGCAGTTATGACGGAGGAGGGAAAGTAAAAAAAAAAAAAACAATCAGTGTGTACTGTGTGTGTGTGTGTGTGTGTGTGTGTGTGTGTGTGTGTGTGTGTCTGTGTGTGTGTGTGTGTGTCTGTGTGTGTTAGTAGAGGAAGAGGTGAAGAAATTACAGTCAAAAATCAAAAACACCGACATCCAGAGTCCACTGCTGCCACACAACACAACAAATAACTACCACACCACAACACAACACACAAAACAACTACCATGCAACACATTGCACAACTACCACAACGCACAACACAACAAAAACAACTACCACACTGCACAACAGAACACAACACAAAAAACTATCACACAACACAAAACAACTACCGCACAACACAACACAACAAACAACTACCACGCCGCACAACACAACAAACAACTACCACAGTGCATAACACAACACGACAAACAGCTACCACACTCTATAAAGCAACACACACAGCAGCCGTGTGGTGTCTGGACATGGAGTCTTGTTGCTGCTGTTTCACCTCTTCTGGATCAGAGGACTCAAGCTGCTGATTAAAGGGACGGAGAAGAAGAATAACACAAATGGAATTGAATCATTTTCAAGCGAAGGTCAAAGATGTGCTGCGACACAGACTCAGTGTGAGTCTTAAGAGTTGATCTCAGACTTTCAGCTTCATTAAAACAGTCTTCAAATAGCAGTAAGACAGATTGCCAATGGCACTGCAACTAAAGAAACTGTATTTATGAATTATCACTGGAACCGCCAACTGCCGTTCATTGGACGACTTTGGTTTTCATTTGTGCATAGCTATATTTAAAAAAAACAAAAAAACATTGAAGTCCACCAGTCTGTGACTTTTCCTAAAATGATGTTGGGCAGCACCACCTTTTGTTAAATACAATAAATATTATTCACACAAAAAAATATCGATCATGTTTTCTCATTTTTACCTGTAACCGCCACGTTCGTTCATTGGACGACAAGATAATTCACCGATTTGGGGGATTGGGGGGGGGGCAATGCTGCGTCGGTATGATGGACAGCTCCATACCAGCTCCATACCGACATATCAAACAAAAGGCGCGTTTCCATTGCAGGAACTTCGGGGTAACTTTAAGGGGCCCAGCCCAGTTGGTGCGTGTCTCCACTGCAGGAACCTCCCCCACAGGGCCATTTACAGGAACTTTTACGGGGGCCAACGGAGTACCTACTCCAGGGTAGGTACTCCGTTCGGCCCTGAAAAGCTCCTGGGTGGGGCTCGAGGTTAACCCGGCACTGATTGGCTAAAGCTAGAGCAGCTCTGACGCTACCAGAAAGCACCAAAACAACCGGCATTTTTAAAAGGGGGAGCAGAAGGGGCATTAGCCTAGCAGACACCGCTGTAAACAACAAGAAAACAGCAGGAAGATGTACACAAATGGACCGACGATGAGGTGCAGACATTGATGCAGTCTACAGCACCGAGGAGATTCAGAGGGTTTGAGTCATCGCGGCGAAATGAAAATATCAGCGCACCTCGACACACTGGGGATCCATCACGCCGCAAAACAATGCCGTGAAAAGTAAAAAAAAATAAATAAATAAAAAACTCAAGCAGGATTACAATCAGCCGCCATGTGCACAAACACACAAACCAGAAACGCGGCTACCGCCTCAGCTCCTTCCATTCTTCTTCGTTGTTATGATTTTTGTGCATGTGCTTGTGACCTGCCTGGGTGACGTCACGGTCCAAACTGTCGCACAGCGATTAAGCGGCGATGGAAACTCATGACGTCGCCGCGGGGTCCGACTCTGCAGTGGAGACACGGCCACTGAGAGGGCCGAGTGAGAGGACGGTTCCTGTAGAAGTTCCAACCCCCTCCCTTTACCAGGAACTCCTGCAGTGGAAACACGGCTAAAGAAAACTATCCACTATGGATGTTGTTAAGAGGATCTAAGACGGATCCCTGAGGAACACCCGATGCAACGGTCAAACTGTCACAGCTGTCGAACTTTACCTTGTCGTAATTCTGCGAGATTGATTTTTGGATGCAGGGTTACAAATGTTGCTGATGGTCAGTACAGCACCAGATGCTTTTCAACTTGATTAACAGATTTGGCTGTGAGTTTAATGATTGGGTTTCCATAGAAATACTTTTCTGAGTCTGACAGACTTTAATTCCTATGACAATCCAATCAATGAAACCAATATAATCTGTCCAATAATGGCATTAAAGGGACAACAAGGAGTTTTGGAAAGCAAAGTGTTTTCCTACTACATTTACCATGAGCCTCCGCGCGCACGGTGAAATTCTTGGACCGGCGCAAGACGGACGTCTTGCCAAGAATGTTTTCATTCATCAAGAATTAAAGTCAGAGGTTCGAAGACGATCAGATACCGCCGTAGTTCCGACCATAAACGGAGATTCGGCGGACAGCGTCAGCGAAACCAAAAGTACGGAAACGCTGGTCGGCTCGCCCAGCATTTCCACCACCACTAATAACAAAATAACGACAGAGACAAAACGATATAGGTATTGATCGAAAATGGAGCCATTTCATCCACATTAACGTGAGACTTTTTTATAACCAAATACAAACTCCTCGTTGTCCATTTAAATGGAAAAAAAAAAAAAAAAAATTACATTAATCTTAAAAAGTTAGAATAACGTCCTTTCCTGATCTCTTATCTTTGACCTCATTGGAAAATGTTGTGACGGTAAAAGAAGGATAAACTAAACAGAAAGGAAGGTGTGGTGTTTCCCATGCTGACGGAGATTCCTCCACATCTGCTCAGTATTTGTTGAGACATCCTGTTTCAAACCAAAGTGCTACCAAGGCACAAAGTTTGAGGAGCCATAAAATAAAGTAGAGAACTAAGTCACAGACTGTTCACAGCCGCCTACACGTCCGTCCGCCGCCATCAAACGACTCCCGTTTTATTTCCTCCTTTTGCGCTGAAGCCAAACAAAGCTCCCGTCCTCAACACTCTGGCCTTGGAGCCAAAGGCTTTGCTCAACTAGACGCCCACGACAACATCGGCGCGGTGCTAACGGCAGCGCGAGTCGCCACCTCACTGTGGCTGTTTGACCGAGGCTGTCAACACACACAGATGGGAGCAGGTTATAACCCAGCTGCAAGGTTAGAGTTGACACAGCACCACCGGCGTGAGGACAGACATGTCACCACACCGCCAAATGACTTGTCTGAGAAGGAAAAAAAAAGAGAAATAAAGATAGAAAAATGGGGGGGGGAGTGGGTGCAGCGTGGGCGGAGCGGGGGCTGTAAGTCACGGCCTCCTCCCAGCAGCCTTACTATATTAATGTGGACCTCGCAGAGACCTCTATTAAACTGTGCAAAGCTCATCTGAAGGAGCATCTTTGACGCTAACGCCACTGTGTTAAGCACACAGGCAGTCTGCAGAGAGGCAGGCGGGGGGTTAATGGGGCTTGATGCACTGCAGGGGGGGGGGGGGGGGGCACTGATGGTCTGTCAGACCACAGAGCTGTTACTCTCCACAGAAGTGCATACAGGAGAAGTGGGGGTTCGACATCAGCAGCTCTGGAAATTAAAGGCTGATTCCGCTTCATCACAAGTCGGTTTCTTGTGCTGCTCAACTTTTAGAACAAAGAAGAGAAGTCGTATGACTCTCGAAAGAGACTTTACCATGTCAGAAGAAACTTCTTCACCTTCTCTACTGCCAGATTTTTAATACACTGCAAAAACTCCAAATCTTACCAAGAATATTTGTCTTATTTCTAAGACTCATCACATTAAAAAGTAACTTGTTTTTAGACACTTTTTACTTCTTTCAAGAATATTTTCACTTAATTCTGCTAGTGGATCAAGTTTTTCTTTCTTATTACAAGCACAAAAAAACTTGCTTTCACTGGCAGATTTTTCTACTTATTTCAAGTGAAAATTTGTTTGAAACAAGTGAAAATGATCTAAAAACAAGTTATTTTTAAGGTGATGAGTCTTCTTGTAAAGATTTTGGGTATACACAATTTTATGCACATTAAAATAAGCAGTGTGAGTTCTATTACGTGCCGGCTATAAGCAATCAAACAACAACATAAACAAATGAAATATTCTAAATGTGCTAACTGCTCTGATCTGGGTGCTGGTCTCTGGTTCTTGTCATCAAAACCCTGTGAGCATTAACTAGTTAATCAAACATAAAGAAGAACAGTGGCTGTTTTCACATGTCTGCTGACCTGGAGGAAGCAGGTGGTGGGCGGAGCTTAAGGCCTTAATCCACAATTTTCCTTTTTCCCACTTAAAAAAAAACATGTTGAACAAAATATGAATCATTCTAGATGTTTAGCTGTTGAGTGACATAATATGTCTCCTCCTCTGTGAGCTGCAGCCATTAACACAGTCCAGGTGAATGTGAGCTCGTTCAGCTGCATGAATTTTAGCCTCTCTGACAAATGAACCATGTTTTCTCTCTAAACTGTGAACGCATGCAGGACTCATGAAAGCACATATTCATAAATCAGCGTACAATGGTGCATTCACTGGTCAATAGAAACACACACACACACAGCCGTGTACACCTCCACCACCGAATAGATAGTGGAGCCTTGGCTCATTGCTCCGGCCACTTTCTGAACACCACCACGTCTATGATGAGATATCGAGCCGGGGCTTCACACCGCACTCTGATTTATAAAAGACCATCTCAGAGAGCGCTGTGCTGCAGCCGCTGCCGCCACCACCTCCACCGCCATCCTCACTCTGTATTTCACCACTGCAAGCTCTTCAACTTGGAGAGGCGAGGGGGGGTTCACAGGCAGGAGGTGGAGGTGGAGGTGGAGGTGGAGGTGGAGAAATGTTGTCCAGGGAGGAAACGCAAAAAGAATAGTGCTTAGAAGTTTACCACACACTTAAGTTCCCTTTATGTGCTTTTATTTAGCACATCCAATAATATGAGCAACATTTTGAGCATACTGCTCTTCTTCAGACTAACTTTTTTTTTTTTTAGTTTTTAGAAGGTTTTTATTTGAACTTGTATTATAAGTATTTTAAACTATTTATTGCAGTCTCTGCACTTTCTTTCTTTCTCTTTTCTTGGATACATTTTCCAACTTTATTGTTGTTGTGTACAGTATGTATTGTGTATATATGTATTGCATGTACAAAGCAGCTGTTACGATGCCACTTGCCCAAGACAAATTTCCCCTTGCGGGACAAATAAAGTTCATTTTGATTTGATTGACCTCATACAGTTCACATACAGGACGCCACATTTTGAACCTGGGTCAGATGATGAGTCACATGATCAGGAAAATATATCACCGGTAGAAAAGTAAAAAAGGACAGAAAATATACACATATACAATATACAATAATATGTTAAAATACAAAGAAGTCCATAATTTAAACTAGATCAAGACAAATCGTCATAAAAATCTAGTTAGAAATAGAGGCGCCTCTTAGTATTTAGGATAGTTACATACAAGGTTACTGTTTTTTAACTTTACATTTTAGATTTAACATTTTTTTTATATTTAATCATGTTTTGAAGTTAAAGTTAAACATATTAATTCCATTTGCTATAACCTTGGATAGGACAATCAAACCAACAGTACAAATGGATTAACGTTAGAAGTTTACAGACAAATTTGAAATTGGAAAAAAAAAAAAAAATCTGATTAAATCTAGAATAAGTTTAACAAATCAAATCAAACACTTTCTGAATATGCCAAACAACTGACAAGCAGCTTTTAGAAAGAGATGAAGAGGGAGGGGGGGTTGGACATGAGGGTGTTTTTTTTTTCTAGCGTGTGAACCTCATCACTATCTCCAGGCGGGATCAAATCACAGCAGCCTCCTTCTCTCCGCTCCTTCTTCTTTCTTTTTCAAAGCCGATCAATTTGAGCGTGCGGGCTGGGGATGCGGCGGTAAACATCGACGGAGTCATTTTCTGGCATATTAATGTTTACATCCAATCAGCGAGGATGTGGGGGCGGCCTAATTAACTCAATCAGCTGGAGGAATGTGCCAGCAAATGAGAGCCCACACCTAGGGAGGACTGAGCACAATTGATCATTTCAACTCGACTCTCCACTCAATTGTTTCTTGACAGCACTTCAGAGCACCTGAATTAGTGCGGCTGCATATGGTGATTAAAAAAAAGTCAGTTTTTCTTCTTTTTCTGTGTGTGTGTGTGTTTCCTTTTCTTTCTCATAACCACGTTTGAAAGAGATACTTCCAGCATCATAATCTAAAATTGTAGAGGGGGAAGAAATAGTTGGCATAGCAGCAGCACTGTAATCTTTTCAGTTATTCCACCCAGCAGTTTAATTACTTCTGGAAGAGCACAAATGATCAAACTGAATATGTTCTCCATTTTGGAGAAATGATTTATTTCCCTGGCATGAAATTGATCAAGAATTGATTTGGGATGGGATGTGAAGGTGGGATATGGATGATTGCAGACAATCAGTGACTTACACCCAAGTAATGCTTTATTTTTATTTTATTTTTTTCTCCCTCTCCACCTATCAGTTCCTCTCTTGTCACACAGCAACAAGCTACTGTGTGTTTATATGTGTTCACTGCAAAAACTCAAATATCTTACCAAGAATATTTGTCTTATTTTTAGTCAAAACAAATCTCATTCTACTTAAATAAGACTCATCACATTAAAAAGTAGCTTGTTTTTAGACACTTTTTACTTCTTTCAAGCAGATTTTCAAAATCTGAAAGTGAAGTTTTTCTTTCTTATTACGAGCACAAAAAACTTGCTTTCATTGGCAGATTTTTCCTCTTATTTCAAGTGAAAATTAGTTTGAAACAAGTGAAAATGATTTAAAAACAGAGATGGACAGAGTACTTTAGTAAGAGTACAAATACTACTGGTCAAAGTTTACTCCGTTACAAGTAAAAGTAGCTCAGTCCACATGTTACTCCAGTAAGAGTAAAAAAGTATTTTTTTTTTAAAGGTTTTAAGCTTTTAAAGGTACTTAAGTATCCAAAAGTACATGCTTTTAAATTTACTTTAAAGGTGCCATATGTAAGAATGTGGACAAAAACGGTTACTGCAGTCACATTCAAAACACAGCGATCTGGTTTTTTCTCCCAGCCGTAGCAGCAGCTCAGTGGACCAGACCGGAGGCTGAAATGCCACTGACGCTGCCGTGACTGGGAGAGAGGGCTAGGTGGCGCAACATGCCAACACATAAATTCAAAACATAAACATGATTTGCAGTCTGCAAAAATATATTTTTAATGCGAATACTCTATTGTTGTTGGTGAGTTCATCATGTTATATGAACATTATTCCTGAGTCTCTGTGACATATTAGGAGGATTTTACGGCCAGTTGCTTTAGATTTCTTACATATTGTACCTTTAAGTAAGAGTAAGAGTAAATTTCTTATTTTTCACATCAGTGAATTACTATAATTGTTTGTAAATGAATTTAAGGAGCTTTTAACTCTTGTTAGTGAGAATGAACTCTTTGAAAGCAGCTGCACTGATGTGCTGCTTTTAGGGGTTAGGGTTTCCTTCTCTGACAAACACAGCTTGTGTCCAATAGGATTTCAGAAAAAGACCTGAAAGTAACAAGTACTTTTCAGCCTTCCTAGAAATTAACTTGAGTAAAAGTACAAATATTTGTCTTGGAAATGTATTCAAGAAAGAGTAAAAAGTACAAAATAAATCTAATACTCAAGTAAAGTACAAATCCTCTGGATATGTACTTAAGTACAGTACTCAAGTAAATTTACTTTATTTAATTTTGTTACTGTCCACCACTGTCTAAAAACAAGTTCATTTTTAGGTGATGAGTCTTATTTTAAGTGGAAAGAGATGAGTTTTGACTAGAAATGGGACATTTTGACAAGAAATATGACAAATATTCTTGGAAAGATTTTGAGTTTTTGCAGTGTTTGTGTTGTTTGGAGTTGGGGAGGAATATCAGACCAGGACGGCAGAAAAAAAGAAAAAAAAAGAAAAAAGTCTGGACCCAAACACAATAATAAAATCCTCGGTGTTATCTCTGACGCTCTGTCCCTCCCACCTCTCTCTCTTCCTCTTCTTCCTAAAATAACCACGCTTTCCTTCCCTCCCTCCCTCACCTCCACCTCCACATCTCTCTCTCTCTCTCTCTCTCTCTCTCTCTCTCTCTCTCTCTCTCCCTGCGTATGAAAAATCAGCAAATAAAAAGTTACATTAACCCCGCTCTGACCTTTCCCACGTAATACACTGCGGCCTGATGGGCCAACCCGGGAGCTTCATCGGAAAGCTGTCATTCTCTGCTATCCCAAGCACTGCCTGGGGAACATTTACCGGATAATTAATATATTAAATGCATGAAAAATAGTTACACAGGGGCGCCGTTGTCAGCTCCTCCACCGCATGGGGGAAGAGGGATACAGCCTGTGAACCATCAATATACAAGCATCCTACTTCAATGGGCCATCATAAAAACTGCTCATAATTTTATGGCTTCATTCACAGCCCCCGCTGTAAAGGAAGGCCATATTTCCTCGTAATTCACTAGAGCTCGCCGCGGCTTTTTTATGATTTGGCGGTTTTAAGCCGACGCTGCTGCTACCACCACCACCACCGCCATCGCTGCTGCTGCTGCTGCTGTCACCGAAATTATGGAGGTGCTCCTGGCCCCTCGGTGTGAAGGACGAGGAGGGGTCAGCGGCGAGCCGAGGCGTGACGGAGCGTCCCGGTGACACGTGCACACGCCACCACCACCTCCTCTTCCTCCTCCTCCTCCTCCTCCTCTCTGCACACGCTCAGTCATCGGCAGCAGGTGTGAGCGCTTCCTGTCAGGGTTTCTGGTGTCGGCCATGTTTTAGTGTTTGTGTCTAAATGCCACCAGGCCGATGTCCAGCAGTTTGTTTCATCTGACAGGAAGTAGCTACTTTAAAGGGACATTGTGTAACTTCTCCTGTTCTCTATTCAGGAAAATCGATTATTTGGTTCTTCAGTCTGTTTTTCATTAATCAGTAATCCCCCCATCAACAAAGTGAAGTGTTCCTTTCAGCTCTGAATGAGCCGTTCATATCATTCATATCTCCATGGAGCGGGTAAGCTCGGTGCTGCTGCCATGTGGTGTCTCCATGTTTTTACCTTCAGTGGCAGCGTGACGGTAGGAAACCACGGAAACTCAGCGGAGACACCGGAGCTGTCGGCTCAGGTGGAGGTGGCGTCTGTGAAAAGTCACCGCGGTAACGCAGTGAGGAGGAATGGAGCGTTACACTGATGCTGCATTCACCTGCAGTCGGGCAGACGGCCATCGCTAACAAACCAGATGTCATTTTAGTCACAGAAGTCCAGAGATAGACGGTAAAACAATACCACATATTGTCACGTGTATTGTTTTGCCTCGTGCTGACGGACCACTTGTTTACATAGAGGCTTGTTTATGCCGTTACCTGCAGCGGCTGTCGTCCATCTGCCGTCTGCCCAATTTCACGTGAATGCAACATGAAAAATAATAATAATGGGTGTAATTCCTACACAATGTACCTTTAAGTTCCTTTCAAAATAAAATAATGTCTGTTTCTGACCACGGAGCAGGACCGTACTTCCTCCAACAGTGACCAGGGCCTTTATTTACCTCCACCTTGTAGGAGTCGGGCTTTTATTAGAGAGAAGCCTTTATTTCTGAGTCTCAGTTTTAAAGGTCTAGTGTGTAATAATTGTATGGTTTTATTAAACTAACTCCTTTAATCTAATAACTCCCACCGTAAAGGGTATCCTTAATGAAACAGTGTCACACTCAAGCTCGGACATCCGATTACTGTCTTTGACGTGTTTATTTTTGCATAAGCATTCCTGTATCAAACATGCTATGCTAACTAGCACCTGAACAGTAACCGTGCAGTTCGCCAGGTAATCAACTGAAATGACACACTTATAAAACAAAACCACAATATTAATGACACGGACATATTATCCACTGTATAATCTGCATACATGAACATATTTATAGTAGGCTATTCAAAATAAGTTGTAGCTAATCACATTGTATACATCTCTTAACTCACCAGCTCAGCTTCACCAGTCAAAACAATGGCATCCATATAAAAGAAGATCTGGCAGGTTGATGCATCTGCCCCAAGTAACATACATGGGGGATTGCTACCACGAGAGGTCGCTATGAAATGAACAAATGTGGGACAACTTTACAATAATTGTCAAGGTTTATTGTTAAAATCTGAATATACTACCATGAATATATTGTGTATAATCGCTATAAAATAAAATTAGTTTGGTTTTCGTAGCCTTATAATTCTTCTTTTATACATATAACAAGGGTCTTGCTTTAGAGAGTGTCGTCATCTTGCGCCACCATGTTTGTACGGCAACCTGAAGGGAAAATCCAGCCAGTCAGAGAGCAGCTTTCAAGAGTGTATTTTATGATGCCTCCTTGTTTCCTGTTTTCCTTCCTTTTACTCTGTTCATGTTTTACACATTGACAAAAACAAGCTAATTTGACAGACGTTAAAAGTCTTTCTGATCAGATCCTGGTTCAGTTTGTCCCAGCAGCCGAGTTTGTTGTTTTAGTGGAAATAAATTTCTGTTTAGTCATTGTTGTCAAATCTACAGAAGCCCCTGAAACTGAGAGTGTGTGAATTTGTTTTTGTAATTCTTATTTCAGCGATTAGAGGCTGTGACCTCGTCTGACATAACACTGACATTATATAGTTAACAAATAATAAACGTTAAACCCTTTGGGCCGGATTTACTAAGATCCCAGATAGCGGGCGCTATATGTTTGCGCCCGCTAAAATATTGCGTGTTTGGTTAGTGCACGCAAAACAGCTGATCTACTAAGAGTAACCCGCTAAATGAAAACATGTGCAAACCGCAATATGTAAATGAGGGTTTTGCGAGTGGTAAACGTTTCCGCCATGGAGAGTGTGGTCAGAGAGCTGGACGGACGAAGGGACAGAATGACATTTGATCCGATGCACACAAATACAGTACGTGTGTTCATCTCTCTCGCGCTCTGTTTAGATAAATAAACACAAATCGCTACAGGGCCCAACTCGTCATATAGTGACGAACAGGCAGCAGCTGCAGCGACAATCACACACCTGTAATATGTGTGTGTGTGGCCGCCCATGATCCAGTGGATTAATAGAGAGCTCAGGTGGGACACACGGATCTAAACGCTCTGACCACTGACCAGTGGGATCAAAGACGGGTGAAGGCAGCGGTGACGTGTCTCAGTCCGGGACCGGGACTGAGCAGCCAGGTACTGGAGAGGGAGGAGAGGAGAGGAAAAGAGAGGAGCGCACTGCAGGACAGACGTGTGCCGTGCGTAACGGCGCGTAAAAGACTTTTAACACGGCTGAAAAACTGTTAGAGAATTACCCAGACGTGAGGAAATGCAGAGATGTAAGATCATGGGGCTCTGACAGGTATCAAATCAATAAACGCATACGTTTTGGTAAAGTTGTATCAGTTAGTACATGGTTTTCAGACGTGGTGAATAAAGACGCAAAAACAGCCACCGCAATCTCTTCCTGGTTTGGTAAATCACATTGCACGCGCTAAATAAATCTATTTTCATCTACTCCTCCCAGTACTTTTGCACGTTCTGGCAGAAACGCCCATATTTACATATTCATCAAGGCAAACACGCTAAATGGATTGCACGTGCTATTTTGCCCATTTGAGAGACGCAATCCTCGGTGTGTCCGGTTAGTAGATCAGGTTCCACGTGTGTTTGCGCGTGCAATCACGTTTGCACACGTTTTAATACACGCAAACCTTTAGTAAATCCGGCCCTCAGTGTAGAGGAACGAGCTGAAAAACAGCTTGATTACTTTTAGTCAGTGTTGCTTCTCTTTACTCATTGAACTCTGAATGTGCAGAACAGACACAATTTGCACATGTTGCTCTGAAACATGTGAACAGAAAACTTCTCTATGAACTCATTGATACCTTCATGTTACTGAAAAACCCAAACATACACAGGTGACTGGTGGATAATATCGTGAATAGGACAAAACATGACGCCCCCTACTGGCGCCCCAACAGCACTGAATCAACCCTGTGACCTGTAATGATGCTCAGCAGTTGTCTGATGTGTAAACTGGATCCAGTGAGAAACATGAGAGCTGGATTTTAATTTTAAACTCTTTATCTCCTGCAGGACGGTAATTGTCCATCAGGCAGCAGCTCTCGCTTATCTCCACCGTGACTCCGTTTCTTTTCACTTCCAGTGAAATCAGGTGAATTTCTCTTTATTTGCGTTTTTAAAAAAAAACTGCATTTGCTTTGCAAAACCTTGACTTCATTATGTATGAACGGCGCAGACATGCTCCATTTCTGTCTGGTTTCTGTGTGATTAAACAGCAGTGTGCTATTTACATGGGAAATTAACTTGAGACCATGTGATGGCTATTATCCTCCTACAGACTCATGAACAAACACACAGATTCTGTAGATGTGTGTGTGTGTGCGGAGGAGCTGCCAGGCCGCCGCCACCAGCGTGCACGTCGTAGACAAACGCCGGAGCATATGTTTGCAGGCGGCGAGCACAAACACACACAGTATGCCCACCGTGCACAGAGCACATATTTGCACATGCTTATTGAGAACTGGCAGAAAAATTTCACCCACATGTCGAATAAACACGACCGACGTGCGTTGTTTCCTGGCATAAAAATCCGCTCCCACATGCTGTACTACCTACCTACGTACAGTATATGGATGTATGCGTGTTATCTAATTATCACGGTGGTAATTAACCGCACTCCTGCACATGCAGAAACAACACACTGCAAAAACTCAAAATCTTTCCAAGAATATTTGTCTTGTCTCATTTCTTGCTCAAAACTAATCTCTTTCCACTTAAAATAAGACTCAAACTTTACTTGTTTTTAGATCATTTCCACTTGTTTCAAACACATTTTCACTTGAAATAAGTAGAAAAATCTGCCAATGAAAGCAAGTTTTGTGCTTGTAATAAGGAAGAAAAACTTGCTCCACTATCAGATTTTTCTACTTATTTCAAGTGAAAATATGCTTGAAAGAATGGAAAAGTGTCTAAAAACAAACTACTTTTTTATGTAAAACTATGTATGTATATGTATAAATATACTTATTTTAGGTATAATGAGATTTGTTTTGACTAGAAATGACATTTTGACTAGAAACAAGACAAATATTCCTGGTGAGATTTTGAGTTTTTGCAGTGCAGGACTTAATAATGTGTATACTAGAGTCAACACTGGAGCATTTCACAGCCCGTCTGACTGATCTGTGATACACACCCGACCAGGTTAACGCTCTATACGCCGTCATGTCTACGCGCCTATTCGTTACCAAGAAATATACCCTAAGACCTAGAAGTTTATAATAGTCCTATTCATTAAATATTACTCTTGTCAAAAGGGAGCTGCCGGGAGAAGGGCATTTCATTTCCGATGAAATACAAGCCCGGAGAAAGAGACAGAGCTCCTGGAGGAAACCGCATTAATTTTCTGGAGCAAATGCCCCCGATTCTACCAAATGACATTCTGTACCGCCAGCATTTTATAATGTGACACAAATGGCATCGAGGTACAATTTAATACCAAAATACTTAGTCAGGAGAGCTTTCCCAAGGATTCAGTGAGGGGAAAATCACCGGACTGGAAGGTCAGGCTGAGACTCTCAAGTGCTGCTTTGTTATTGGAGCACGTTGGCTCTGAAGTAACGTATCACCCTGATAATAAAGGAGGAGGTTAAATGGAGCAGAGTGACGGGCACAAATCACGTCTACACTGGATTATTTAACACATTTTTTTTTATTTTTTATCCATGGCGACCAGAGGCTCAGTCAGGTGTCTCATCATATATACACTGAGCTTCATGCACTGACACTAAAGTCCATCTATTATCTAATACAATGCTGTTTTGTACTTTTCCACATTGACAGGAATGAAATCCTTTATTTATATATTTCACGCTTATTTAACTTAAAAGTGATTAAATTCAAAAAAAAAAAAAAAAAGATGAAGGAACCTCTTAATCAAAACAATTGAAAAAGATGCATTTTGATGATGGAAGTTGTTAACTTCACTATCACAGCCAATGAAAATCCATCTCACTAGACTGAAATAATGTTCACGGACGTGCATTCAACTTTTTGCACACGTTGAGATCATGTGACGACGCAACTGAAGAGAAAATATAACAAAGACTTTTTAATATGGAAAAGTTACATGTTTAACACTTTATAATGAGTACACACTATTAAGCATTAGTTAAGCAATAATAAATACTGAAATCTGCATTTATAACGTATGAATACTCATAAGTATGTAGTTTACCGTTTGACTTACGTGAATCAATACTAAGGATTATTGTGGGAACGGATTCGGTACTCTTCCCTAAATGTCACTAAATACATGTGAACAGTCTGAAATTTGTGTTTGTGTTTTTGTTGTAGGCTACCTACAGAAACCTGCTGACTGCTGGTCCAGCCCGCCCCCCGCCCCCCGCCCAACCCCCATCTGCTCCACAGCAAAAAAGGTGAATCATCATTTATTTTCCACTTTAATTTCATCCATTAGTAACAGTGACAGAAAAAAACAAACATCTAATAACAAACATCTTATGATAACACTTTATAATAAGTACACACACAGTATTAAGCATTAGTTAAGCTTTAAATACTGAATTCATCATTTATAACACATGAATACTCATTAGTACGTAGTTTATAAACACAGTTAAAAATGTTTTACTCATCAATGATAAGCACTAACTGTGTTTATAAACTACATACTAATGAGTATTCATGTGTTATACATGATGAATTCAGTCTTAGCTAATGCTCAATAGTGTGTAGCCTACTTCTTATAAAGTGTTACTGTTACATATTATATCTTTAAAGTGGCTGTTTGTAAGTTCTGGTTTTGGTTTGTTTTGATGGTTTCTTACCTGGAGCTTCACCTGTTTTTATTTTATTACTAATTTTCTTAAATTAAGTTGTTTTAGGGAGGGGTTTTTTTCTTCCTTTATTAGGCAGGAAACATGGAGAGATATTGAGGGGAACAGACATGCAGTAAATGACTGACCTGGTCGGGAGTCGAACCAGCGATCACCTGTATAAAGACTAGAGAGACAATATAGGAAATCTCTCTAAACACTAACTCACTGAATCGTTGTTAGTTCACAGTTATGCTGCGTCGTGACGTTGTGACAGGCGCTGGTTGTTAGCGTGCTAACATCTGTAGCAGAGCTCTGTTGTGTTCCACATCTGGAGACAGATGTTGGTGACGTGTCTGCGGCGTCCACCTGAATCTAAACGCCTCTAAAGAACGAGGGAAGTGAAGAGAGAGAAGAAGACGCAGTTCATCCTTTTAATCCGTTTTTTTTGTGACACACGACTGGTCTTCATCGTTCACATGACAACACTTCCTGTTCTGGGAAACGCAGACGAAATGTCACTTTGTGCAAAACTGTGCTCGTTGGTTAAAATTACAGCGTGCGTCAAACACCACGGAGAGAATTTAATCAAGCAAGTGTGGCATTTATGCAATCAAACAAAACAAATCAAAATTCATTTTGTTGCTAATGAGAATATTTAGTGACACTAAATGAGCAGTGTTACCAGCTTGATGTAGTTTTCAGTCTTGCTGGTTTTACTGGGCCTTTTCTTTTTATTCTTCTTCTTCTTCTTATTATTATTATTAGTCTTTACCAGTCTCACTGTGAAACAATCTAACAACACAACCCAGCCAACGGTTTTTTTATTTTTTTCCTCTATTAATCCCGAGTTATAAATAGCACAGCAAATTAGCTCAGATCTCCCCATTTAGGCCAGGATGTGCTGTGATTGGCCTCTGTCACCACTCAATCCTCTGCTCTGTGCTCGAGGGAACCACATTCACATGCTCCCGATTCAAAGAGGAAGAGGAGGAGGAGGAGGAGGAGGAGGAGGGGAGTTAAAAAAAGAAAGAACCAGGCTGTTGTAGCCAAAGTGGCGAGCCAGCATTGTGAGTGTATAATGTGGAGTATAGGTGATCCCGGAGAGCTCACACTAAGCAAGCTTAATCCTGTTGACTAAGAATGTGCACGGGGAGCCATGCCAGCCGGCGTGGAGGTGCGGCGTGTGTGGAGCAGCGATGACAGGGGAATTACTCACCGTGGCGAGGGTGGTCCTCCAAAGCAGGAGCCACCGCCGCCGCCGCTGCAGCTTGCTGACGGCTGCCAGTTGGGCGCCGGCGCTGCAGGGACACGGGCTCCAGCAGTCAGTCGTGTTGCTGCTGGTTCGCTGCCACAAATCCCCCCCACTCACTCTCAGTGACTGGAAGTGCTGCGGGCCAAAGGCTCTCATTCATGGCTCCGGCTCGGGAGGTGCTGAGCAGCGCGTTCTGATATGTAGAAGAAGATCCCAGTTATACAGCTGCTGCTGCTGCTGCTGGTGGAGGTGACAGAGCGCACGACTGATGTGTGCACGTGCTGAGTGCATGTAAAAAACAACCTGGATGACTGTCAGGAAAAGTTAAGTTTAGTTTAGTTCAGTCTTTGATTTGACACAACTCAGCATTTACACATGGAATGACAACATGGAACCCCTTCAGACACCACAACAAATGAAACATGGAGGAAACTTATTCATTCATTCTTTGTTGTTATTAAAGGGATAGTTCAACATTTTGGCAAATTGTTCCCATTGCCATAATCCCTATAGTCATAGCAGTAGGGTCGTTACCTTTAATTGTCGATGCAAGCTATTTTTAGAACGGCGGAGCAGAGCCGTGAGCTGCTCAGAGCTACGCTACGGAGGCTCATGGGATTTCTTGGTTTCCCTCATCAAACTCATCAAATACACAATCCAACAACTCCACAACGCTCTGGTGGACAAGTTGTGACCTGCACATTCACCACGCTATGAGATAATAACACAATGTTGCCAGACAGAGTTGTTTTAGAGGGAAATACAGAGACTGCTTGATGAAAAACTGTCCCTGAAGGCAACGCGCATCAGCGGTTTTGCATGAATTTCCCTCTAAAACAACTCTGTCTGGTAACGTTCTGGGGGGCTACAAGGTGCCTCTTGCCCGGGGTCCCCCAGTTTGTCTAGAAACACCCCTGTTAACATGCATACAGCAGGTCGATAAGGTTTGACATAAGACAAACAAAGACTGAAAAGGTGTCGACTGAAGCACGGCTCGTTACCTTTAGGGATTTCCTCAACTAAGAACTTTCATAGTTGAATCTGATTTGTCAGATTTTGCTTTTAGTCGACTATGAATCATGTTCAGTTTTCCTTCACTGGTTCATTATCTCATTTGCGTCTTTGAATCTCTGAATGGAATCAACCAATCGACGACTGTCCAGTGTCAACCCTAGTTAATATATACACACACATGTGCAGGCTACAACTTGGCACTGTTCTGCACTATAATCCTGAACTGTATGAATTGATCATCCTGCTTTTTAAACTTATTTAATGTCCCAGCGACATGTTTACATAAAAAACTGTAGTTACAGCCTGATTTCTTGGTGAATGAAAGTAGCTAGTGACAGTAACTGTAATAGAAGTGAGCCTCAGAATAATAATGATAGGCTACATGAGCTGAATTAGAAAAGAAAAGATAAAAATGATATGATATCTCTACCCCTATATAGAATGAATGAATGATTTCTTTTTTCATGTCATGCCACCATCGTGGCTCATCCCATATGGGATTACAAGACACATTTACTGACATATGAAAAACTGGACAGTCCTTCCTGTTGGTGTTACCCGCCACACAAGTGTGACACATAAATAAACAACTAAATATTTATTTCAGTTCTCATCTCTATGTCGCTCCTCGTCTCAGGACTTTTCAAGAAATAAAGAAAATGCTAATATTTTCAACTGAAATAGAAAATGTACCTTCTTAACATCGTCCAACCACCTTACTAAACAGTTTTTGTCTTATAAAGTTATAGAAAGGACAGTAGAACACAAAATGCATTTCATTCTCCACCTCAATCGTCTTCTGCTGTGCCGACATATAGAAATGTAGACATGTATCCACGGCTACGACAACTACAGTATCATTCAGCAGGTTGAGGTTCATAAAGTCATCGACTTCAAGTTGAATCTTCCTTCAAGTTACATTATTGTATCTGTTTGTTTCTGTAGTAAAGTCAATCATAGCAAGTTTGTCTTATATGTCACTTTATTTCTGTCTTCATTGAAAGTTATAGTGTTTTTTTACCTTCATCTCCATGAGCTTCAGCAGAGCAGCAGGTGTCATCAGTCTAATGCAATAATAGCTCCACAATAAAGTTACATTTTATTAACATATAACTCATCACTTCATGTCTCTGTGTCCATTCTGCTTCCTGTCAGTCAAACCAACAGATCGATGGACTTCTACGGCATCTGACTCCATCTCGACCGTCTCAATACACAGTTGATTATTCATTCTGTGTATGGCGTTGGTTAAAATCAGAATACAAACCATTAACAAGCTGATTACAGGTTCAGTTTCAGCTCATTGGAGCCGTTTGTCCATGAGTGGGTTTAACGAGGACACAGACGCATCGTGTCCAACACAAACACAGCTCCACTTTAAAAACCGTCCGACTTTCACAGTTCTTTTGGTTAAATTTGAAGTTTTATTGTGTTTCTGTTTCTGTTCATTTCTCCACAGATGAGAGACGACCAGCAGCAGCAGCAGCAGCAGCAGCAGCAGCAGCAGCAGCAGCAGCAGCAGCACAGACCTGGGATCAGTGGTGTCCAATGACAATAGAAATGGTTTAATACCTCAGGATGTGATCGGCTTCCAGGCCATTGTTCCTTTTTTTTTTTTTGTAAAAAGATATTGTATTCATGAAGAACAATCGTGTCTGAGCGGCAGAATACAGCCGCTAATTCAGCTCTGCAGCTCTGAAGGTCAGAGCTTTAACAGCCTCCACCCACTAAATAAAAAAAATAAAATAAAAAATCCTGACGGAAACGCGTCGACCTGTTGAAATCTCTTGACTTCAGATTAGCGCCGTCGAACCGATTAGCACGTTTATGGCGGCGGCATTTGAGGCGTCGACGGCGTTTTAAAAAGCTACATTGTTCTGCAGAGCGAACACGTCGGTCCTAATTCCTCCAGCCGCCGCTAACAAGCCATCAGCAAACTGGCAGCTGCAGATTGAACACTAGTGGAGTCTGATCCTCCTGAGGCATTACACCCACCGACCGCGGTGTCATCCTCTAATGCCGCCGCCGTCTCCACCTTGGTGGGGGGGGTAAAGGGTGAGGAGGGGGCATAAAAGACAGACATTGGACACATTGTCAGCTTGGCGCGCTCTCACGTCTTCGCCCTCAAACGACTGAATGTGAGCTGGTTAATCAGCCTCCACTCGCTCGGGGTTAGTGAGGTGATCCAGCAGGCCGGCGTCGTCTTCCTCCGTGGCAACGAGAGGGGAGGGGAGGGGGGGGGGGGGCAGTAAGAAGAGATCGCTCCTCCACCCCTCCATTAAATCATCCTTCTTCTTTATGAGCTGTGTCCTGATGGGCCAGACGGACGGAGAAAGGCCAGTCGTGCCACTCGGCTGCATCCAGAAGGAGGGCGAGCAAGCACACACACACACACACTGTAACTGTTTACATGAATATGCTGTAAGTGTGTGTGTGTGTGAACAGGATGTGTAAAGTCACATCACAGCTCTGTCATCAAGATACAGGAAGAGTTGGAGGTTCAGAGATTCAGATTTATGTTTCCATGTTTGTATTAAAGCTCCTTCAAAATAAAGGTAGATGTTTGTGTTAAAGCTCCTTCAAAATAAAGGTAGATGTTTGTGTTAAAGCTCCATACAGTATAAAGGTAGATGTTTGTATTAAAGCTCCATACAGTATAAAGGTAGATGTTTGTGTTAAAGCTCCATACAGTATAAAGGTATATGTTTGTGTTAAAGCTCCATACAGTATAAAGGTAGATGTTTGTGTTAAAGCTCCATACAGTATAAAGGTAGATGTTTGTGTTAAAGCTCCATACAGTATAAAGGTAGATGTTTGTATTAAAGCTCCATACAGTATAAAGGTAGATGTTTGTGTTAAAGATCCATACAGTATAAAGGTAGATGTTTGTGTTAAAGCTCCATACAGTATAAAGGTAGATGTTTGTGTTAAAGCTCCATACAGTATAAAGGTAGATGTCCATGTGTAGTGTGATTATAAAGCAGCTCTAGGTTCTATATTAATACTGTGAAAGTATCAAAGCCTCAGTCCACAGAGAAATGCACACAGCCTGTATTCAGAAACTGAGCCTTAAAACCAGCCGTCAGGACTTCCTGTTACTTTGTGATGTCACAACAAAGCCCCGCCCCCTCACCACCTGGACAACACCATCCAACAACAACAACTTGCAGGATTTGGAGTGTTTTACCTGCTAAATTTTATAATCAATCACTAAAATGTCTGGAAATATCTGTAATCTGTGTGGAGCCATTTTAATATTATTAATCACATATAGATTATGTTTAAACATAATGTGTGTGTATATATATATGTTAGTGTGTGTATGTGTTACACTGGGCTGTGGATGGTGTGGTCATGTGGTCACTGTGTGATGAAACATATCATCAATGGAAAAACAAGATGCAGCAACTTTAAGGTTACAACAGTAAACGTGCCTGTAAAATGTTGTGAATATGAGTGGTGTGTGTGTGTGTGTGTGTGTGTGTGTGTGTGTGTGTGTGTGTGTGTGCATGTATGTGCACATGCAGAGGAGTGTGTGTGTGTGTTAGGGGGTGGGCCGGCCCCGGGCCGAGCAGCTGTGAGCAGATGTCAGCGTAAGTGAGCGAGGGACTTGGGAGAGAGAGGGAAGCGTGGCTGGGCCAACCCTCTAATTTACGCATGAGTGGCGCTGCAGCGCCGATATTTACATTTAAATTGATGTTTCAGATACTTAATTAAAGACGAGGACTGGGCTCTTCTGGTCGGCGGCGGCCTCTTCCTCATCTTCCTCCTCCTCGGCAGAGTGCACAGACTGCTCACTGGAACCTGCAGCTCTTCCTGAGCCTGTCAACAGCGTTTCACTGGAGGCCAGTTAGTGACAATGCACCCTGTTTCCCTGTTTTGCGTCTATGGTAATTTCTTTTTTTTTTTTTCGTCCCGGTGCAATATTGAATACACAATGCCCCCTGGTGGTTTGTGCCTCCAGCCCCACAGCACAACACAACAAACACACTGCGGCTCCTCCTTCTGTCCTGTGGCTTGTAAACAATGACGATGGCTGGACACACACTGAGTGCAGCCAGTGTGTGAATTGGACAGTTGTTGTTGTGTTGTTGTTGTTGTTGTTAGTTTCTCATCTCGGAGCAGGAAGCTGCACAGGTGCAACATCAGTCGTCAGGTGTCACACGACGGAGATGAAACCTGTGTATGCTGAACTCAGTCTATTTTTATATTTTATAGGAGGAAGAATTCATATTTATCTATGTCAGCTTTTATATGTTTATTCTGTCTAAGAAATGACAAAAAGTCTGTGTTTCACCAAGAATCCTGTTTTGATCAGAGAGAAAAAGTCTCTTCAATTTGTATTTAAACCAAACAACAAATAAAAAACCTTCAGCCTCTTTAGCTCCTATAGATTTCCTGATAAATATATCGGGGGGTTTTTCCCAGGCAGTCGATGCTTTCCATTCATGTTTCACGTCTGCATTTATATTCAGAAGTGTCACATTATTTTATGCTTGATCATGCAGTTTTAATGCAGATTGATTTGAAAAGTCTGCGCTGCATTTCCAACAGGAATAACAACAACAACAACCACAACAACAAAAAAAACACAAATAAAAAGAAAGTGAATGCAGAGACTTAATCTGGGCCGTGAAGGATTACACAAGAGTCTGATAAATGATTTTCATATTAAAATGAATGGAAATCAGTTGATAACCTCTGATGCGACGATCCTTTAAAGCTGCATTCGTCTTGTTTCTCGCCACAAGGGGGCAGAACAACAAGATGTAAACACAACACATTATCTATTAAAGGTGTACAGAAATGGCCGTTTGTCCTGTTTGTCGCGCCGAGTTGTCACGAGCTGCAACACGAGTTTACCCGAGTGAGGAAAACGAATTTGATTGGTCGTTATCGAGCGGGCGGGATATTCAAAGCTTGGGGCGAGCCCGAGCTCCGTGTGTGTGTGCGTGTCTCAGACGTTGAATGACGGATGACGGATCCAATATCAGTGGCTGGTGAATCGTGTACAGGCTGACGTATAATCCGTGCGCCTGCATTATCCAATGCGAAAAAAAAAATACACACTTTCATCCCAGATTTACTCAAAAATAGAATTTTGCACAAAGTTTGGCCTACAACGTCTGAAAGATGAGTTATCACATTAATTTTATCACCCAAAGTGGGCTCAAATTCAATTTTCTTTTCTGTACACCTTTAATGATGTCACAGTGAAGGTTTTAGCTCTGCTCTGGTCTCCACCGCCTCCTGAGAAAGAAAGAAAAATGTAAATGTCAGGTTCTTTAATCGTCCTCCGTGTCCGGGAGCTCGTCTCCAGCTGCGTCTGCAGCGACAACAGCTGGAAACAGCTGGAAACCGGTCGGATTAGCCGAGGCAGCTCGTCATCAAACGAGATCATTAAGATGCTAAATTAGTTTTTGTCCTTGTTACAGTAGAAACAAACTGAAGTCCAGTTCTTTAGACATGAACGTATAAAGCTGTGTGGAGATAAAAACCTGCTCACCACGGCGTTAAGAAATAAAATAACAGCGTTACTAATAGCGGTGCTACTTTTTTCAGTAACAGTAATCCAAAACGTTACTGTTTCCTCCGTTATAATGCCGTTACCGTTACTGACAATAAAATGTGCCGTAACTTGACTCAAGAAGTCCTATCACAAAATTATACACCTGTTAAGTGTCAGATGTTATACACGTTTTTTTTTATTTTTTGTCAGTCCATCAACTAGTCTAGCTGTTTATCTAACCAACTCACTCAGTATTAATTATTATTAATACTGCATGAGCTGGTTAGTTCCAGATAAACAGGAGGTTAGGGGGGGCGAGTCCAAGTAAGTTGACATAGTTGAGCATTTTTTTAAAAAGTAATGCAATAATTACTTTTATAAGGAGTAATTCAGTTACTAACTCGGTAACTATGACTATGACTAATTAACATTTTTAAAGTAACGTGCCCAACACTGCTGCCTGCAGACCTGGTTCTGGTCCTGTTTCCTGTGGCGCTATAGTTGTTTTTAGATCATTTTACTTGTTTCAAACTAATTTTCAATTGAAATAAGTAGAAAAATCTGCCAGTGAAAGCAATAATGTGTTTGTAATAAGAAAGAAAAACTTGCTCCACTATCAGATTTTTCTACTTATTTCAAGTGAAAATCTGCTTGAAAGAAGTAAAAAGTGTCTAAAAACAAGCTACTTTTTATGTGATGAGTCTTATTTTAAGCAGAATTTGATTTGTTTTGACTAGAAATAAGACAAATATTCTTGGTAAGATTTTGAGTTTTTGCAGTGTAATTAACATTTTTAAAGTAACGTGTCCAACACTACTGCCTGCAGACCTGGTTCTGGTCCAGTTTCCAGCTGCCTCTGCTCGCCGCAGCATGAGGATCGCCTCTGCTCGCCGCAGCATGAGGATCGCCTCTGCTCTCCGACGAGGCCGGAGCCACTCCAGTCCTGATGAACTGAACTCCCAGCATGCTCGGCCGTCCTCGCCGGGGCCCTCGGAGGGGGCCGCTTGACTGCCCACAGGCCAACTCCTCTCCACCACTTTACTCCCAAACAGCCTTTTAATAGGTTTTAAAAGAGGGTTATTAACATCACCTGCTAATTATGTTAAGGACCTAATTAGGGAATGAGAAAAAAGGGCCTTTTTGTCTAATTAGGTTTTCTTTCTAAGTACACTGATAACCAAGGGAATGCTGAGATCTCCGTAGAAATGAAAGTGCAATGAGCCAGTGAGAGGATGCTTCAGAAAGAGAGTTAACCCTTTCATCAGAGCCCGACTCTATTAACAAGCCACTGGCAGAGTGCAATTACCACCCGAATCGTTTATTTGGGACATGTTTATCTGGAGTGGGAGTCTGCATCATTTAGCGCATTATAAACTCAATAGTAGCTTCATTAGCGATTACAGTCGGTGGGTGGTATTACCTGCCTGATATCCCACTGCAGCCTGATGATATCAGCTCCCGCTCGCTGAATTACAAGGCAGGGACCTAATTTTTCAGCCTATGCTGCTCCGTCCTCCCTGTTTCCTCCACTCAAGTTGCTGCGGTGGGGTGGGGGGTTGGGGGGGTGTTCACTGCCAGCAGCACTTCACCGGGCCTTCAGCTGCAACATGGGAATAGGAAGAGACAACATACAACCAACGGCTTAATCACAAAGCAGGAAACAAGAGACGACGCCACCGCAGCAGCAGCAGAGAGAGAAAGAGAGAAGGGGAAGGAAGGAAGAGAGGGATTATGGGATATTACCTGCTTGGTGTTGTCAGAAGTTTACGACCTGGACGTAAATAAAGATTAGATTGACACTGAAAGGAGTTTACATTTCACATCATTTTATTATATCTGACCTGAAAGTTTGTGTGTGTGTTGCACAAATTAAAATCCAAGAATTCCTGCACCAATAAAGGTATAAAGATCTCATCTAATCTAATAAATAAATAACAACACAGATGGAAATGAAGGAGACAAAGAGTCGCCATAGTTTCATACATTGAGGTGATTAGAAATAAAGTCCAAGTTAAACTGCAGTTGTATGAGGAAAAATCTAAAGATATGAGATCAATTAGTTGAGGAAAAATAAATCTAAGTAATAATAAAATATATGTTTAACGTTTGATGTCTGATTCCAGGTCAACGCCATCAGGCTGGTTTTAGATACAATAGCCTCCGATGTTCCTTAAATATGGAATAAACTTTACATATAAAATTCCCTGAAAAGTTTGAGACAGTTTAGAAATGTAAGGAAGTTAGTGTGTTTCTGGTTTCATTCTGTTTTCTTAAAATTTCAGCATCATTAGTTTGCAATTTTCTGAGAAAAATATACAACAAAATAAAATGAATAAAAGTAAAATTTCATGCATGGAAGGAAACACACAACTGACGTGAAGACAAAGTAAAACCGAACAGTGTATTTTAAAGTGAATTATCCTGATCCAGATGTTTCCAGTAAAAGTTACACATTATGACATGGAGCTGACCCTAACAAATATAAGGTTTGTTTGCCGTAATTTAAAATTAGTTCAAAGCCAATATCACCATCTAAATAAACTGTATAAAAGATGATCTGACAGTTATTAATCCTCTTATCAGCGACAAAAGCCTCAAGATCTGATGAATAAATAAAAAGAAAAGGTTGAAAACAGCAAAATGTTTGAAATTCTGTGTTTATCCTGCAGAAAGGAAGTAAAACACTGCAAAAACTCAAAATCTTACCAAGGATATTTGTCCTATTTCCAGTCAAAAATGTCATTTCTAGTCAAAACAAATCTAATTATACTGAAAATAAGAGTCATCACATAAAAAGTAGCTTGTTTTTAGACACTTGTTACTTCTTTCAAGCAGATTTTCACTTGAAATAAGTAGAAAAATCTGATAGTGGAGCAAGTTTTTCTTCCTTATTACAAGCACAATAAACTTGCTTTCACTGGCAGATTTTTCTACTTATTTCAAGTGAAAATTAGCTTGAAACAAATGAAAATGATCTAAAAACAAGTAAATTTTTAGGTGATGAGTGGAAAGAGATTAGTTTTGACTAGAAATGAGACATTTTGACAAGACATAAGACAAATATTCTTGGAAAGATTTTGAGTTTTTGCAGTGAATCCAGTCAGTTTTGTGCAGTGGGTCCAGTCTCTAAGAGGAAAGTTTCTCCTCTGTGATGTAAACACACAGCAGAGAGGAAAGGTCAGAGGTCACGAAGCGTTAAGAGGTCGTACCGGATCGTGTCTGCGGCCGAAGGTCGGCACGCCGTCTCAGGTATACGCTGTCATTTAACAACGAGGAGACGACGGAGATGGAGGTAAAGAGATAGAGGAAGGTTAACGAGGAGGCGCCGGTTCGGTCGAGACGCCTCCGGCCGCTGGCGGCGGCGGCGGCGGTGGGAGTCAAGTGTCAGAGAGAAGAACCCAACCTACGGCGAGCGGCGAGCGAGCACTTCCTGTGTGATTACATGTTTAATTTACTTCACATCTCAAAAATTGCCCGCTATGACAGAGCCAATTTACAATGATCCCCGTGTGAGTGTCAGGCAAAGCAAAGGAAAGGCTGCAATGAAACCCTCTAATGGAATCTCAATGAACCCCCCCCCCCGAGCCGGCGGGTCCGGGAGAGCAGACAGCCCCCCGCCATTAGAGCCCAGCACCCGCTTCTTCTTTTTTTTTTTTACCCGAACACCTCTCGCCTCGGCCCGTCTGTTATTATCGCTTCATTCTCCCAGGGTGAAGCTGAAAGGATGGAGATGGGAAGAGGAGGAGGAGGAGGAGGGGAAAGGGGAGGCTCCTCCAAGTTAGACCTATGTACCTTGACATTTGCTAGATCGAGTTCAGTTAGGGGTGGAAAGAGGGGGTTGGGGGGGGCGCGAGGGGGCAAAATAGCAGCTCTCTAAATTGACAGAGCTGGACACTGTGTTTAAACTGATAGCTGATCACCAGGCTGCTCACTCCCGTGTCCAATCTTGATTCCAAACAGACGACGACGAGCGGAGCTGGGAGGGTGGAGGTGGTAAAGTGTCTATCTGGCTGTCATTTTAAAAACGAGGTGAGAAAAAAAAAAAAAAGCAAAAGACGTCGACAAAGACGAAGAAGAAGAAAAATCCATCTGAGAAACATTATTCAAATCATTTGGAGCTTCTGCGTCTTGGAGGAAAATTTCAGGTCAAATTGCAGAGCTGCAGCGATTGAAGGTTTGTGCTCTTATCTCAGAGTCATAAACATATTGTCTTACGTGGCGTCCGCCTCCCGCCAGATTCAATCCGGGAAGAATGTAAATTTTTAAGAGTGTCATCATCAGAGCGGCGGCAATACATATGTTAATTCAGAGCAGTTTGAACAAACACTTAACATTCACACGGGGAGCCGACTTTAACTTTTACAACCAACACAAAAAAAAAAAAAAAAAGATGTTATTTGTCAAACGGTGAATTCATACCTGCAAATTCATTCGATGACAATAATCTGTTCCTTCAGTCAACAATTTTCCAAACGTGGCCTGTTACAGTGTCACAGAAACTTAGATATGAAAACATTAAAAAAATGTTTGATTGAACTGGTAAAAGTTAGAAAGATTCATCAACAAAGTGGTTCCTCCTGCGCTCACAGATCGTTTATTATTCATGCTCATATGAACAGAGAGAGAGAGAGAGGTAATAATAAGAGGAGGAAGACGTGCAGACCGATCAATCTACTGAACACTGAGCACAAGCTGCAGGTCACAGAGAAGCAGCAGCAGGTCGGCCTGAGCTGGGAAACATGTTTAGTTGTTGTTTGTTTGTTTGTGTATATTCATATATCTGTGGAGTGAGAGGTTTGATATGTAGTTGAATTTCAAAGAAACAAATCGAACCTCCTGTGACTGAAGCCTCAAAGTTCACAACATGGACAGTTCAGTTCAAGCTCATGTGAAACTTTCTGAGTCAGTTTGTGTTTGTGTCTCCACTGCAGCTTTAAAGGGGAACTACGTATGTCAGTCCGGTGGCTTTACCGCTGTTTTGCTAACGCTCCTCTCGTCCATGTGCATTTGTTTACAATGAACCCGGCGGAAAATCAATAAACGGAGCGGTGGATAATGTTACATAACATATACGATGTTACGACCTGTGTATTAAGTGTAGTTTTAACCGCCATAAACAAAAGATTGCCGGTTAACGGTGTGCGTTTGTAGCGCGGTGCCACAGAGACGAGAGCTGGGACACCGGGGCGGCGACCGAGTAACTACACTGATGTTGCAAGGTTGGTTTTCAGCCGTGAGACACCATCTCTGAGCACCGTACGGCTCATTCTGATAATAATCATTCCACTTCGGCATTCTAGCCAGAGCAGAGTCGGAAACACGCAGAAACGAATCGTAGCATTAGCGGTAGCAACAAGCTGCGCCGTGTGGCGCTCAGAGATGTTGACGTCCAAATGTGTATTTATTATATATGTATTTACGGACAGTTAGTATGTGTATGTGTTCTACCTGTCAGGGCCCGTAAAGTTGATTGCCAGCACCTGTGTCTCATCCCTCTTGTGCTTGAATACCCCTCTCTCTCTCCCCATGTGTCTTTGTCAGTTCGTCTGCGTCTGTGACTGTAGTGTTCCGGCCCTGTTCCTCGTGGATTTTCCCTAGTAGTATTCTGTGTTCCCTGTTTTTGGTATCTGACCCTCGCCTGTTTCTCGACCTGCCTCTGCCTCACGTTTTTGTACTGTAGCCCTGTGGACTGACTTCCCGTGTATCGACTCTTTGCCTGGTAATAAACTCCGTCTATTGAACCCGTTCGTCTCAGATCTGCTCTGTGGGTCCTGTCCTGTCCGTCTGGTCCTGACACTACCCTACATGGTACAATATGTTATTCCATTGTTGTTCTTTTTAAAGGTTGCCTTGTACAATCTGGCAGAGGGACAGTCGATGAAAACTAGCTTTTTAAGCTAATTCAGGTGCATTTACATGTGTTTTTTCTACAATGTTTATTAATGTCCATTGTCCCTTTCAAATAAACTAAACTGAAACTGAATGACATCATCCAGGTCGGAGGTCAGTAGGTCAACCTACAGACCCCTGATGTTGATAACAGCTAACCCCGGACTCAGAGGGGAATAGCACTAGCCTATCACAACTAAATATTGGTGAAATGAAGGAGTTTCTCTGCAGATAATGTGTTATTTAGAGGCTGCATTCTGCTGCCCTGTAGACTCCATTATACGGATACGCGGCTCTCGGCTGGAGCTCATTTCATCACAACCACTTGTAATGACACCAAAGTTATCTGGGTGAGAAAATGATCGGATTTTATGCCAAAAATAAGGTCAAAAACTGTAATTATCCTTTAAGGAGCCTTCAAAAAGATTCAGATTCAACCAACAAGTGGTGCTAAACCAAGTTTATGATAAAGGCCACACCCCTTTTTCTGTCTATAACATATTTATGTCTGCGATGTCATGAAATGTGCAAAACCTACTTTTTTTCTGCATGAAATCAAACCGATTGCCAGCAACAGTCGCCATAACAACCCCTCCTGTCGGCCCTCATGATGGATTAGTGACATCGACATGTTGAACCCGCCTCCTGCACAAAAAGGTTCCAGCCCTGATCAACCAAACCCTCCCACTATCATTATTATTATTACGGAAGACATTTATTTTCCCAGTGACACCGGCGCGTCGCCGTTCAGATTCATCATCGCTTCTCTCTGCCGGATGAACTCACGTCGTCTGTTACACCGAACACACGACAGGAAGCAGGAAGCATCGCCACGACATCTGGATTCATAATGAGAGCTGCATCAGCTCTAGTTCTGTCCACACACTGCAAAAACTCAAAATCTTACCAAGAATATTTGTCCTATTTCCAGTCAAAAATGTTGTTTCAAAACAAATCTAATTATACCTAAAATAAGACTCATCACATTAAAAGTAGCTTGTTTTTAGACACTTTTTACTTATTTCAAGCAGATTTTCACTTGAAATAAGTAGAAAAATCTGATAGTGGAGCAAGTTATGTCTGGAGGCTGCTCTTTTTGGTCGCACAAGTAAATTTTTTCTAAACTGCACAATGACAATAAAATGATTTGATTTGATTTGATTTGATTTGATTTGATTTGATGATTTGATTATTCTTTCTTATTACAAGCACAAAAAACTTGCTTTCACTGGCAGATTTTTCTACTTATTTCAAGTGAAAATTTGTTTGAAACACGTGGAAATGATCTAAAAACAAGTAATTTTTTAGGTGATGAGTCTTATTTTAAGTGGAGAGAGATTAGTTTTGACTAGAAATGAGACATTTTGACAAGAAATAAGACAAATATACTTGGAAAGATTTTGAGTTTTTGCAGTGCACTGAGGCTCCACCTCCTCAACCTGCTGTGCAACCGGCCTCAACACGTTCCTGCTGCTGCTGCTGCTGCTGCTGCTGGAGCCACACTCTACACAAAACAGCCCATTCCCTTGGGGCTGGAGGGGTTGGAGGCTGGGGTGGGGGTGGGGGTGGGGGGTGTAGGAAGGGTGCTGGGTGTTTACTGTTTGCAGATGCTGACCCCGGCTGTGGAGAGACAAGATGAATTTGACAGCTAATGTAAAAATAACAGACAATCATAAATCAAGGAAGCAGGCGTCGTGAGTCGATGATGAGAGTTAATCAATACGGGCCTGACTTTGCCATTGTGCGAAATGGCACTCCATTTATTACAGGGGGGGGGACTTGGAGGAGAAACATTATTCATATTAGAGTATGCACATGCTGGTGGGAGAGAGCTGCAGGGAGCGTGAGGGCGAGAGCGGGGAGCCGCTGCTGCTGCTGCCGCTGCTGCTTAGTCACTGCACTGCTGGTGTAAAAGGATGGAGGGATGGAGGAGGAGGAGGGGGGGGGGGGGGGGGTTATTAAAAACAGGACTTGACCCCAAAAATGAGATTATTCAGCGTTTACACAACCTCATTTAGTTTAAAACACAACCGACAACTAAACGTAGAGCAAGAGAAGCTGCACGTCAACAGGAGGGAACTCTGTACTGTGACTTTGTGATGTCACAACGAAGCAGTCACCAAGCCCCACCAACAACTTGCAGGATTTGGTTTCTCCGACTGTTTTATTCTGAAATCTGCTCCCTTTTTTTTTTTTCTTTTTTTTTTATTGGATCACTCTGACATCTACTCTTTTACCACTACCGTAAATGGCTCCAGGTTTCAGTAAATAAAAGCTGAGTCCTAATTTGAAGTTGGGTCTGTTTTCTATTTTCTGCAACAAGTTCTTGTGAATGAGCAAAACCTCTCAAAGGCCACGATCGCCTGTTTGAGCCCTTTCTGAGCTGCTTCATTCCTGCTACAGTTCTCAAAGGGCCTGAACATTAAAACGCAACCTGATGCAGCTGGACTCACATACAGTAGTTATTAGTTTTTGGATTTATTCATTAGAAGTTGAATGGTTTAGTTTTAGTTTAGTTTAATAAGTTTATTTGTATCAGGGACAATGTACAAAATAACATTAGTCTCGAGATGAGAAGAGATGCCTTGTAGCGGATTTAGCTTACTAGCTACTTTCCATCCGTAGTCCCAGCAGGTGAGTAAAAACAATAGAAAGGTAAGAATGATCAATTTACATAGCGTTCTAAACATCCATACACATATGCATATACACCCTCTCACACATCACAAACACTCAGGACATAGGCCTATTGCATATCAGAAAGAAACATACAGTTATTAAAATACTTCACACTTTGCCAAGGTTAAAAATAATTTAGGCTCATGATTAATGCTGACATGACTGATTTCTTAGGATCCATTGTTTGACTTCCCGGGAGAAAACATTGAAGTCTGTACAAAGTTTCAATTTGACAGATTTAAAAGAAAAGGCAGATTGAGCAAAGGCAGAGCTACGCTTAGGAATATTACAATCTCCACTTGAGACAGATCTTAAAGCTCTGGTGGAATGCTCAGAGCAGAGTTTAACAAAGGTTTTCAATGGGGGAGGGGCAACATTATGACACTAAACGGACATCAGAATACATCATTAGATTATCAAAGCTAAGCATTTTATATTTGTTTAGTATTTCACAGTGATGATACTGATACTGTCGTGACTTTCTGTCTGATATTTTCAGAGCTTGTTTGTGCTTGTGTTTTATTAGTATTAAGTGTAAGACGAGAGTACTGAAGCCACCGTGTAACTTTTCCATTGCCATTGACAGCTTCACAGCTCCACACAATGGGAGCTGGTTCAACTAGTAAATGATGATGACTCTGGATCCGACTCGTTCCTTCTGTTCTGACTCTGTTAAACAGGAACAACAGAACCAGAGGAGAGGAGTTTACTCTTTAAATAAAAGCCTGTCTCTGATAGAAGACGGCTCAGTTCAGCAGCTGAAGCAGATAAAAGCTACTGGCGAGTTTATAGTATTTTACTGGAGAGAGTTCCTCTTTTCTGATTGGCCGACTGTATTCTGAATGATCCAATAAAAGAGCAGATTTCAGATATCAATAGAAAGCTGCTGGATAATCAACTGGCACATGTACATCTAACTTTGTCATTAATGTGATCATTCAGTTTTTTAGTCTTATTATTATTTTGCAGCGTTGAAGCTCCGACCAAACAGCAGCAGCAGAATGTCATTGTCAATGTCAATTTTATTTATAGCACATTTCATATGGCAAGTACATGTTAAAACAAAAGCCAACGTGTTAAGATAAATAAACTAATTAAATTAGAATCATTTAAAAAAGAGTTCCACAGTGTTGGACCATAATAACTAAAAGCACCTTGAGCTGATTTTGAATGTATGTATGGTGTATTGAGGAGAGATTTACATGCACTGCAAAAACTCAAAATCTTTCCAGGAATATTTGTCTTATTTCTAGTCAAAACTAATCTCTTTCCTCTTAAAATAAGACTCATCACCTAAAAATTTACTTGTTTTTAGATAATTTATACTTGTTTCAAACTAATTTTCACTTGAAATAAGTAGAAAAATCTGCCTTTTTTGTGCTTGTAATAAGAATGTTCAGGCTGCATTTGTAAATAAGAAATTGTTCTTAATTGCTTGCCTGTGAAAACAAAGGTTAAAAAAAAGAAAGAAAGAAAAACTTGCTCCACTATTAGATTTTTCTACTTATTTCAAGTGAAAATGTGCTTGAAAAGGGTAGGGAGGGGCAGATGAAGAACCACTGTGACATACTGTACGAGTGTCGCCTGAACCACAAACACAACTTTACGCAAGTGTTTGCAAACGTCGCCTGTAATCAGCATCTCCCACCCCCCCACCCCCCCACCCCTGTACATCCTAACCAGCACATTTGGGGCTTTCTGTGGAGGAGGAGCTGCTGCTGCTGCTGCTGCTGCTGCTGCTCTTTCTCTGTCTGGAGTGTAGTGGAGGCAGATGTAGAGGTCGGAGCGAGAGATTACCGACAGCTCTCTGGCACCCGGTGCTGATTTGAGTGGCTGTGGCTGTGGCCTCCTCTGGGGAAATCGGGGGGCCTTAGGAGTGGAGTGGTGGTGGTGGTGGGGGGAGTGGGGGGGAGGGCTTCTGATTTACTCCAGGCCCTGGCATGTCTGATGGCTGATGAGCTGCAGGCGGCTCGCAGTCCGACCGAGCGACCGACCGACTGAGCGACCGAGCGGCCGGCCGAGCCCCATGTGGGGATTGGCTTTCCACCAATATGTTCCCTTCCACTCAAAGAGGACAGGGCTAATGTGCTAGAACCCCGGCCCCCCCGACGGCCCCTTGACACCCCTCAGCAAAATCCCCTTCCACCTTCATTTAAGACTCTCTCTATCTCGCCTGACTCTCTCTGCACCCCCACTGCTCCTTCCTCCTCGTTTCGTCTTCTCCGTCTTCTTCATATCACAGCCTCTCTATCTGTCTGTCGCCACCTCTCTCATATCAGAACCTCTTTTCCCATCTTCTCCTCTTCTCGCCTTCGCCTCTCATCCCTCCTCCTCCTCCTCCTTCGCTGCTGCTGCTGCTGCTTCTCGGTGCTGCAGTCATTTTTCCCCCCCACCTGAGGCTCATTCCTAAGGTCTCGGGGAATGTATGGCTTTATTTGTATGGCACCGGCACCGTTTTATTGGATTCCTATTGCTTTGGAAACAGAGGTACCACATTCCAAATTCATCAAGGGCCAATTTAATTCAAAATTCATGAAGTGGGCATCCGTCAAGGTGCCGGCTCCAATGCGCTCTGTGTGGTCTCAGGGTGCCGGCCGTATGCACAGGAGACCATCAGTAACTCCGCTTCCATTTCCGTCTCTGATTAGAAAACTACTGGGTGGTTTCCTTTGGCTCGATACTGTATTTCAACATCAACAAAAAGAGCTCATTGCTTCTCTCTGGCTGAGGAACATCATCACACACACACACACACACACACACTCACACACATGGCTGATAGACCACTATCTCACAAGGCCCCAACTCAAACCGAACGCAATTTCTTATATCCTGTCACATGACGTCATCAGTAACTCTGTGTTTTTACTTGTTTGCAGCTTGTTTGTTCTTATCGTTTTATTAGATCTAAACTTAGATTTTATGCAGAATCTCCATTTGTATTCCTTTGATTATTTTATTTTTTATTTTAATGTTTATTTAACAGGGACGATACATACAACATTGCCACAAAAAATGGGAAAATGCGATGTATACAAGGCGTCTAGCTCCAGCTAATTTACAGTCTCTGTCCCTGGTCAGGCTTTAGAATAGGATAAAATACTGAATACAATAAATGCAATGATACAAATACATTGGATACACTGCAAAAAACTCAAAATCTTACCAAGAATATTTGTCTTATTTCTAGTTAAAATGTCATTTCAAGTCAAAACAAGTCTAATTATACTAAAAATAAGACTCATCACATTAAAAAGTAGCTTGTTTTTAGACACTTTTTAGTTTTTCCAAGCTGATTTTCACTTGAAATAAGTAGAAAAATCTGATAGTGGAGCAAGTTTTTCTTATTACAAGCACAAAAAACCTTCACTGGCAGATTTTTTCTACTTATTTCAAGTGAAGATGTGTTTGAAACAAATGAAAATGATCTAAAAACAAGTTAATTATTATTATTTTAAGTGGAAAGAGATTAGTTTTGACTAGAAATTAGACATTTTGAGAGGAAATAAGACAAATATTCTTGGAAAGATTTTGAGTTTTTACAGTGTAATACAGTGAATAGGTACCATGAATAAATAATAATAAGTTAAATTTAGCATTAAACATTAGTAAAGTGCTGTATAGACAATGACTTGAGAGAAGTTAATGTTTACATTTCTGCTGCTGCTTGAGCCGATGATTAACTTTCACACTAAACCTCTTTAGTTTTGTTTGGGATTTAATTTCTGATTAAAGATGAAAGAATTCCATAGGTGAGTATCTACCTTGCACTGAGAGGGATGATCGGCCAAAGTCGTCCTGCATCTTCAAATTTTGAAGTTTTTCTTGGTTATGCTCACTGTCATTGTCTTACAGTTGTCTGTCTTAATAAAAATCTGAGACATTGTGGGACCAGTCCATTTACGCACTTAAAAACAACTTATACACATATATTTATGTATTTTATTTCATCTATTCAATTTGTTTTACTTTAGTTTTCATCCACTCTCTGGTGTTTTCCTGCAAAGTACAAATCGTTGAGTGTAAGACAGCGTTTCCTCAGTGTTTTCATTTCTGGGTGTCTGAATGCGTGCGTTTATGTCTATGTGTGTAAATGTCCTCTTTGTTTTCATTATGTAAAGCACTTTGAGCTGCTTCCTGTATGAAAAGTGCTCCACAAATAAAGTTTGATTGATTGATTGATTCAATATGTAAATGACCTGCGGGGAACTTGAGGACAGTTCCTCCACTTGGCAGAGTGAGTGATGCTGCTGACGACTTCACTCCCTCTGCACTTTATAGCAGGATAAGATTTTTTGGACTTTAAATGTGCATTAATAATAATAGTTCCTGGAGAACGGCCGGCTGGTTCTGGTTCTGGTTCTGGTCCAAGGGGACGAGTCACGGCTCCGGCTTCAAGAACCTTATAGGTGAAGTATAGGGAGGACGTTAGACCTGCATCAGGCATCCTATCAATCACAGCAGGTTTAATAGTCTGAAAAGTTGTAACTTATGCAAATACCTCAAGTATTATGAAGAAGTGTTCATATTTTACAGGTGTGAATGTAAATTATATAAGAAACAAGTCATATTAAGTGACCAGATCTTCAATTTGTTCAATATTAAATAAATAGACGTGATAAAAATTGTAAATGATCATATAATTGAATACAGATCTAACAATCTAAACTGTGAAATAATTATCCTTTAGAATAAGATGAAAGGTCCTCTGAGACTCTGACAATAACAATCTAATTCAAAGAGTTGCATTATGGGAATTGTGGGGATCCAGTGTGATGAAATTCACATGTGTCTGTTTTTAATTTCTCAGCATGAAAAACTTTACTTTTTTTGTTTGTTTTAAAAAAAATTATCATCTTTTTTATTACCATAATTTAGATTTGTATAATTTTCTCATGAGTTGCAGGTTCGGATTCAGACGTGGGATGTTTGTGATGTTGAGATTTGAATTTATACTTTCTTTCTTTCCAGGTCCGCTGGAGGAAAATACTGATTCACCTCTCACACAGAGCTGCACTTAGATAAAATAGATATTGTTATAATGTTTTGACCTTGCCCTGTACAAACACACTGAGCTGAATCATCTTTACTGAAACAGTGACTGTGACACAGCAGTGAGGTCATTAATACAGATGTGGAGCTGACCAGACGGAGAGTTAGTAAAGTTGGTAACACTTTACTTGACGCCTATCTAACACATTATAACCATACTTATAATGCGTTATAATGCAGTTATAACACTGTATAACTATAGTTATATACACTCATAAATGCTTATAATGCTTTATAACAATAATCATAACACACTATAAAGCATTTTATAATGGCTTATAAGGTCTTAGTATTATAATAGTTAGAATGCTCTATGATGTGTTATGCTTATTGTTATAAAGCCTTATCGTAATTTGTTAATGTGTTAATAATGATAGTTATACACGTTTATATGCCAATTATAACACATTATAACTATATTAAAAATGTATTATCGATGTGGGCATTGTCAGCCAGTTACTAACAATTATAATGTATTATAATACCTGACCTTATAAGTCAAGATAAAATGCTTTATAGTGTGTTATGATTATTGTTATAAAGCATTATGATAATTTATGAGTGTATATAACTATAGTATAACTGCATTATAACTCATTATAAGTATGGTTATAATGCATTATAGAGATATATAGATATATAGATTATAGAGAAAGTTGGACCTGAGGACAGACGTTGTGTGGTTGTGGCTGTTTCGACCTCGGAGGAGGAGGTTTGTGAGTTTTTCTTATTTTGTTTTTCTTTATTTATTTATTTCAGTGTCTGTTTCAGTGGAGCTGCAGAACTAAATGGAGTTTATCGAGTTTGTAAAACAGACAAGTGCAGAGACTTTAGATTTAATTCTGCCAGTTTCTTCTCAAGAAGTTTTTTTTTTTTTTTTTTTAAACTCCCCACTAACCGTCGTGTTTCATCATCACCAACTCTTTTATCCGGTGCTGATTGGCTGTCAACTGACATTTGGTTCCCACCGTCTCCCTCCCCCAGATCCAGATCCAGCTCTTCATCCCGACCGTCTCCCCTCACTCTGACCTTCGAAGACCACGCTGAAAATTTCACACAATCTCCCTGCACAGCAGTGGCTGCAGCCTGCACTGGGAGCCAATATGTTGCCATAATTGGGCCTGTAGTGGGGGCAGAGTCCAAGGCAATTAATCCTTTCCTCCTGTTGTTTGCACCCTGTTTGGCAGTGACAGGGTGCAGCGTAATTGGACAGAAGCACACTTGTCCCCTCCATTTTACATTAATATCCCTTCAACTCCAGACTCGAACACCGGCCAGGTTGAGAATCCCACTTCTGCCACCAATATCCACTCAGTCCCTCTCTGCTGCTCTCCCACTCCCACCTGTCAACTGTCCTCCATCGCAGTGCTGGGCTAATCTACGGCCAGGATCAGGAGATGTGTGTGTGTGTGTGTGTGTGTGTGTGCACGTTTGTGTGTGTGTATGAGAAAGAGAGAGAGAGAGCTAAAGTGCTGAAATTTTGATTTTGAGCTGATGTTTCCTCAGTCTTCTCCTGCTGAACCTGCAGACTGCACCCGCTGCAGTACGAGACCAGATCTGCATTCAAAACAACTTGCAACTCCTACTTAAAGGGATAGTTTTGGCAATTTTAGCAAATTGGTCCATTGCCATAATCCCTGTCATAGCAGTAGGTTCGTTACCTTTAATTGTCGGTGCAAGCTATTTTTAGAACGGCAGAGCAGAGCCGTGAGCTGCTCAGAGCTACGCTACAGAGGCTCATGGGATTTCCTGGTTTCCCTCATCAAACTCATCAAATACACAATCCAACAACTCCACAACGCTCTGGTGGACAAGTTGTGACCTGCACATTCACCATGCTATGAGATAATAACACAACGTTACCACACAGAGTTGTTTTAGAGGGAAATTCATGCAAAACCGCTGATGCGTGTTGCCTTCAGGGACAGCTTTCCATCAAGCAGTCTCTGCATTTCCCTCTAAAACAACTCTGTCTGGTAACATTGTTTTATTATCTCATAGCGTGGTGAATGTGCAGCTCACAACTTGTCCACCAGAGCGTTGTGGAGTTGTTGGATTGTGTATTTGATGAGTTTGATGAGGGAAACCAAGAAATCCCATGAGCCTCCGTAGTGTAGCTCTGAGCAGCTCACGGCTCTGCTCCACCGTTGTAAAAACAGCTTGCACCGACAATTAAAGGTAACGAACCTACTGCTATGACTATAGGGATTATGGCAATTGGCCAATTTGCCAAAATGTTGAACTATCCCTTTAAAGAAGTGCACTCGAACGCCACCTCATGTCGGAGCTCCCATTACAACTAGAACTAAAATAAACAACCACAACAGGGTCTCAGGGAATCAGTTGTCTGACGTCACACAGAAATCTGTACATGAGTCAATTGGCCCCGCCCACCTCATTTGCATATTAAAGACCCTGAGAACAGTGACCTCACCTCGCTGTGTGAACCATTTTATATTAAAGCTGCACAACGTCATGGAAACCACAACACAGTCAAGGTCGATGTCAAAATCACAAGAGCTGCATTTTTTTTTTTTTTTTATGATAAAGGTAAAATGTGTCACAGCATGTTTGTGCATCGTCAGCACCATAAGTGTTGTGTTGCTACGGAGACAACAAAGGCATAAAGGGACACGACTGACCCAACAAACATCACTTCATCTATTTTTACATAAATGAAAATAAATCTCAACATATAATCGTAATATGATGCTGAACTAAGTTTACAGAGTAACAACAACAATAAGATGGATAACACTATGTAACATTATTACACTATTAAGCATTAGTTAAGCATCAATAAATACTGAAATCTTCATTTATAATGCATTAATACTCATTAGTATGTAGTTTATAAACACAGTTGGTGCTTATCAATGATGAGTAAAACATTTTTAACTGTGTTTATAAACTATATTCATGTGTTATAAATGATGAATTCAGTATTTAAAGCTTAACTAATGCTTAATACTGTGTGTGTACTTATTATAAAGTGTTATCATAAGATGTTTGTTATTGGATTTTTTTTTATCTCACTGTTGCTAATAAATACAATTAAAGTGGAAAATAAATGATTCACCTTTTTTGCTGTAGTGCAGATGGGGGTTGGGCGGGGGGCGGGGTGCGGGCTGGACCAGCAGTCAGCAGGTTTCTGTAGGTAGCCTACAACAAAAACACAAACACAAATTTCAGACTGTTCACATTTATTTAGTGGCATTTAGGGAAGAGTACCGAATCCGTTCCCACAATAATCCAGAGTATTGATTCACGTAAGTCAAATGGTACCACATTACGGTACCTGAACGCACCATCGTGTCTGTTAGAGAGCTGTCTCAACCCAACCAGACACGATGGTTCGGACCGTAAATATACACAAATGACTGTTGGAGCTCGAGCTTCCTCTTTTTTTGTCCTGGTTCTGGCATAATGCTTGAGTCATTACTTAAATATATACAGTATATTGTTTCAATATTCAAGTTCTGAGATACTGCTAGTCTTTTTACTTGAAATTGTTATTTTATTGAGCTTGGATGACACACAAATTATGCCTATTGATTGAATATACTATACCATGACTTGTTATTATTAAATTTTATTGTGGCCAAAAAGCCACTTCACCACTCAAAACATTGCTTTGAATTAATGCAATTCTGCCAGCAGTCGGCTTAACTTAAAAATTCTAGTGGGAAACATTAACATACTCTTTTTGTTGACCCAATGTTTTACTTATTAGAATGTGCGTCGGATCTGGGCTTCAAAACCAGACCCGACCTGTGAATTTGGGTTTTAATGTCCAGGCCTGTTAATGTAGGAACTCTACACTGCAAAAACTCAAAATCTTTCCAAGAATATTTGTCTTATTTCTTGTCAAAATGTCTCATTTCTAGTCAAAACTAATCTCTTTCCACTTAAAATAAGGCTCATCACATTAAAAATTTATTTGCTTTAATTTTCACTTGTTTCAAACAAATTTTCATTTGAAATAAGTAGAAAAATCTGCCAGCGAAAGTTTTTCGTGTTTGTAATAAGAAAGAAAAACTTGCACCACTATCAGATTCTTCTACAAGTGAAAACATGCTTTAAAGACGTAAAAAGTGTCTAAAAACAAGCTACTTTTTTAATGTGATGAGTCTTATTTTAAGTAGAATGAGATTTGTTTTGACTAGAAATGACGTTTTGACTAGAAATAAGACAAATATTCGTGGTAAGATATTGAGTTTTTGCAGTGTACCGTCTGTGAGCAGCTCCTCCGCACCCCTCATTATGCCGACTTTGCATATTTACACAGAACCAGAACAATAAAAATTCAGAAGTTTTGACAAATTCTTTTGGATAAACAAAGTTAATTCAATTACCACACACATATACACTCAATAACAGGTACCGTTGCATAGGGGTAAAACCATAGACTGTAAAAAGAATGGACATAGCACCTGTGACGTCACCCATTGGTTTTGGGGAGTCGTTTTTGTGACTCAAAAATTCACCCCCCTCAGAGTGTGTGTGGGGGTAGAAACTATCGATTGAGAAAAAAAAACCTTCTGACACCAGGCTTTTATCATGTTTATTGAGGATGTAAAATCGGCGATTTTAACATGGGGGTCTATGGGGGATGCTCCCTTCTGACACCAGCCCCCAGAGGAAGCCGGGGGGATTGCAGTTTTTTGAACGCGGAAGTGAGCTTCACTTCTCAGACCCACAACTGCCCCCTTGGGTAATACCGATCTCCCCAGGGACCATTTATCAGCACCGTATCGGTTTAAATGTGAAAGGTACCTATCCCTAATGACAGTAGTGGGAGGGGGAGTGGGGGGGGGGGGGGGGGGTTAATCACTGACTTACATGACTTCAGTTATCCACAGTATAAAGAGCTTTATGTTACTTTACTTCCTTTAACCTCCAACCCTGAGTGGCATCGTCTCCTCCTCCTCCTCCTCCTCCTCCCTCTAATCCCCCCCTCCTAAAAAAAATTCTCATATTATTTTTCTTTTTCTCTCTTGAACACCCTCCACCTCCCCTCCTCCCCTCCTCCCTCCTTCCCCTCCTCCCCCCAGTCTCTCTTTCCTCCTCCTTTTCTGGGCCATTTCTAATCTCTTCAAGCGACTCTTCAAAGCCTAGGTGTGCTTCAAAAACAAATCAATAGAAGTATAATAGCACTGTGCATGCTTTGTAATTTTTATATCATTAGTTTTTTTTCTTCTCCCCCCCAAACCTCCCTTCCCCCTCCCTCCCTAACCATGCTCTCACTCCTCATGCATCAAGAAGAAGGGAGGCCTGGAGGTGGGGAGGGGAGAGGGGGGGGGGGGGGGACAGTTGAGTGCCCTCGTAAACTTTATTTAGTATTCTATGAATTTCAGATCAGTTATGTTTCATAATGACACAGCAGTGGAGGGAGAAGGTGTATAGGTGGGGAGGGGGTGCTGGTGGAGAGGTGATGAGGGTGGGGGGGTGTGGGGTGGGGGGGTAAAAGGGAGAAAAAGGAAAAATCAATAGGACTAGCTAGACTTTTTCCCTGGCATGGCAAAGAGAGGGGATCTATTGTGGGGGAATGATGATTTATGTCGGGGGTGGAAGGGGCCGTCAGGGTGCGTCGGGGACGAAGGTGTGCGCCAATAATGATTAATGCCCCCCCCCCCTTTCCCCTTCCCCTCCCTCCCCCTCCACCTCCATCCTGGAGACAACCCAGCCAGCCAGCGCTCTCTCAGTCCACACACCCCAACCCCCCTCCCACCACCATCCACCCGCTCTCCTCCTCTTCCACTCAGGATCTTTACTTCCTGTTCCTCCTCCTCCTCTTCATCACACCTGCACACGTTCAACCTTCAACCGGCTCCGACTTTAAAGGGACATTGTGTAACTTCTCCTGTTATCTATTCAGGAAAATCGATTATTTGGTTCAAAAGTCTGTTTTTCATTAATCAGTAATCCCCCCCATCAACAAAGTGAAGTGTTCCTTTCAGCTCTGAATGAGCCGTTCATATCATTCATATCTCCATGGAGCGGGTAAGCTCGGTGCTGCTGCCATGTGGTGTCTCCATGTTTTTACGTTCAGTGGCAGCGTGACGGTAGGAAACCACGGAAACTCAGCGGAGACACCGGAGCTGTCGGCTCAGGTGGAGGTGGCGTCTGTGAAAAGTCACCGCGGTAACGCAGTGAGGAGGAATGGAGCGTTACACTGATGCTGCATTCACCTGCAGTCGGGCAGACGGCCGTCGCTAACAAACCAGATGTCATTTTAGTCACAGAAGTCCAGAGAAAGCTGGTAAAACAATACCACATCACCATGACAACATATTGTCACATGTATTGTTTTGCCTCGTGCTGACGGACCACTTGTTTACATAGAGGCTTGTTTATGCCGTTACGTGCAGCGGCTGTCGTCCGTCTGCCGTCTGCCCAATTTCACGTGAATGCAGCATGAAAAATACGATTGAGTTGCTAGCGATCTACAACCGCAACGCGAGGTGGGAGTAATTCCGACACATTATACCTTTAAGATCTAAAAACAAGAAAACAAACTGTTTATTCATGTAACCATTGTCTGCATTGTGTTGTGTTGTGTGTGTAACAAGGACCGACACTCTCAGCGTTTAGACTGGACTTGTATTGCTTTTGTAACACTATGGAAACCCACGTTTAAACCTGAACTCTCCAGGTGTGGTCTCTCCTCCTCTGTGTCTCTAACCCTCCTCTCCTCCATGTGCATTTGTTTCCAACAACGAAGCCGGTGAGAAATCAATCCATGGAGCGGTGGGTAAGGTTATTTATCATCTACCATGTTACCATGTGTATATCTGTGTAGTCTTATCTGTCATCAACAAGAGATTACGGGTTACGGGGCGCGTTACGTTTGTGTGGCGGTGTCGCCATGGAGACGAGAGCTGGGACACCGGGTCGGAGGCTCTGATCTTACAAGGTTGGTTTTCAGCCAAGAGACGCTTCTCCCTGGAACTAGTTACAAGTCATTGATCTAACCAGAACTAGGACTCTGGAGCTGGAGACAAGGGACACGTGGAGCAGAGTTAAGGTGGAAATCCTAAAGAGTTAAGGTGGAATCCTACAGAGTTAAGGTCCAACACATACCTGTTTCCTCGGCCCCAAGTTTGGCCCAAATATTAAACATCTGGGCAGAATCCAGCTGTTGTTATCCCCCTCCACTGTCTGACAGCCGCCGCTATAGAGTTTCAGTGTGTGAGCTGGAATTGATCCAGATGTGGACACGACATCTGGGCCAGAGATGGGGCCTGGAAGAGTAAAATCAGCATTTAGGTAACTTACTTTACTGTTTTAGGTTCAGTATCTTGCCCAAGGACATGTAGAAACACAGACTAGAGGAGACGGTAATTAACTACCACCTTCACTTTCCATTTCCTACGGTGGCCCCAAGGGGGCAGTTGTCGGTCTGAGAAGTGAAGCTCACTTCCGTGTTCAAAAACTGCAATCCCCTCGGCTGTCGCTGGGGGCTGGCTCCAGAAGGGAGCAACTCTAATCGAGCCCCATGTTAAAATAGCCGACTTTACAGCTTAAAAAAACATATTTACAGCCTGGTACATTTTATATTTTTGGTCTCAAGCGATAGTTTCTACCCCCGCACACACTCTGAGGGGGGTGAATTTTTTTTTAACTCTACCATTTTACTGTTATTAGGTTCAACGTTCTGGCCAATTAGGGCGCAGAGACGTTGAGTGACAGGTCCGGAGACCACTGCTTCGAGGCCAGTGGGCCCGCCCACCGCCACACCTCTTAAAATATGGCAAGTAGAATCCAACATGGCGCGGTTCAAACCCCCGTAGTAGCGGCACAAAACAGACTCCCCCAAACCAATGGGTGACGTCACGGGTGCTACGTCCATTCTTTTTACAGTCTATGGGTGGCCCTGAAGGCTCAACACATGCAAAGACACAAAGAGGCAACAAATTCAAGAAGACAACATCATCAGTTTGATAACGCATGTGCTACAGAAACTCACAGCACAACAACAGGAAGTTGTTTCTGGAGGACACAATAAAGTGAGGGACCAGGCTAAAGGCTAAAGCTAAGCTAACAGTCCATGTGATCATCAACATGTGAATCATATTGACGTTAATAAACCAAACAAACTCAGCTTATTGTTATATAGGAAGCTGTCTGCACAACTTCTAAAGTCAAGAAGAAGAACAACTAAATGTCCCAGACCGGTCCCTCGCTTTATTGTGTCCTAAAAAACATGGAAACACAATAATTTGATGAGGAGTTTCCAGATTTTAGTTTTTATTTGGGCCCCGATCAATGTTTTTCATGGATTGATACTTTTATTATTTTTTTAGCATCAATTGGGAAAAATGCAGTTAACCTGCACCTTTCATTTTCTTTCTAATCTGTGATCCGAGACTTTGTCCATTAAAAATTCAAGATGCGTTTGTCCGTCCCTTCAGATGGACATGTGTCAATAAAGAGGCTGTATATTTTATAATTCATAATGAGATGGTGATAAATGAACCATCCATCTCTGGAGCTGACGAGTTTAATTGCACTTGATTGTTTGTTTTTACTTAAAAAAAAAAAATAAAAAAAAAATCAGTGTTTACTTTCACACTGTACTTAAAGTGCAGGTAGATTAAAAAGCATCGGTATCACCGTGGCAGCCGATCGATGGTAATAATTAATAGCGACTTCTCGATTCTGTTGCAGGTGATAAACTAAACTCCTGTTGACGCTTGACGCGTGATGAGGCCGTCCTTGATTTGCACAATGTGCTGTTGTCAGTCCTCCAATTACTCTCCTCCCACCTTCCCCGTTGCTCCCTCCCCCCCCCCCCCTCCGTCTCCTCGCTGCTCCGTGTATGCCACAGGGTGATGGATCTCCGGCTCCCCAGCTGTGTGGCTGCAGGACAGGGGCGGTCACTTTTAAGCCCAGCATCAGCACTTTGTCTCTGCCAGAGCTGTCAGCGCTCGCCACTCGATACAAAAGAAAAAGAAGAGAGTGGCGTAGAGAGAGAGAGAGAGAGAGAGAGAAAAAGAAAGAAGAGGGAGGTATAGGAACGACGGGAGCGGGCCGAGAGGTGAAGATGGACAGAGTGAGAGATGGCTGCCTGATGAAGGAAATGAATAGATGGAGGAGACTCAGCAGACAGGAGATAGAAAGAGAGATGAAGGAGAGGAGACAAAGTGCTTGTCTCTTCTGTCATGCCACAGCCCTGTGGACACCAGTGTGTGTGTGTGTGTGTGTGTGTGTGTGTGTGTGTGTGTTTATACCTTTATACCAAATGTTCTCACAGGAAAACAAGTGTGAGGATTAGCCTCCATTTTTTTTCTTTCTGGCTGCTGTCGCCTCCCTGACAGGTGCATGACGTGCTAATGCTAAGCTACATAAACAGGAAATATCAATGTAGCTGTTTGCTGCTGTTTATATACACAGGATAAATCATTTTAAAAAAGTAGCTTTATTGATAATGTAAAGGTGTTGATGTAAGAGTAAATGGTAAAGAAGCTGCAGGTTATAAAATCAAAGCCGCCTATATGTTTTGTAATTCATGCATCATTGAGGGCTTGGTCCCCTTGAGTGACAGGTGGGTTCAAGTATATTTCTCTCCCTCCTTCACTCCTCCTACTCACTACATAGTGAATTCTATATAGTGAGCTCACTAAAATGAATAAACATAAAAATTCTACTCCACCACCTTATTAGGCTACGTTGCATAATTAAAACGTTGCAAATCAATGCTGATCGCGATCCATGACCGCAATGCATGATGGTATATTACTTGCTTATAGTGACCATCGGTTGTACACAACTTTTCACACTACATTGTGGGAAACTGCAGAGGTGGCAAGTAACGAAGTACAAATACTTCGTTACTGTACTTAAGTAGATTTTTCAGGTATCTGTACTTTACTTGAGTATTTATTTTTCTGACGACTTTTTACTTTTACTCCCTACATTTATACGCAAAAATATGTACTTTCTACTCCTTACATTGTAAAAACAGGCTCGTTACTTTTTTTTTTAAAGCATAGGCCTACAGGTAAAAGACGAGACGAACTAGAGAGGGAAAGAGGGAGAAGAAGAGGGACGGAGGGGGGAGGGGGGGCGGTAGAGAGAGAACCGAGTTACCAACTTGTACTGTAGCAGGGACATGGAGGCAGCAGCATGGAGGAAGGAAGCTATGGTGGTCGGCCTATCCGACTGGGGGGGTTGAACACTGTACAATCAGCGCGATATAGCGCATTTACCGTTTACGAGCGGCAAAGCTCAACCTGTCCATGTGCCCGTGTGTACGTGCACGCGCGCGCGCGCATGTGCGTGTGTGTGCGACCGCACGCGAGAGAGACGGCAGGTGGACTGACTGGCAGAGATGAGAGGTGATGAAACGCTGTTTAAAAATTCTTATTATTATTATTTTGTGAGAGTCTGTGGCGGCCCAAACGTTGGGAAACACTGTGTCTGGTCAGTTCAATCTTGATTATTCAGTCTGAACTTTTTTTTGTTTAACAAAATTATCAAATGATGTAGGTTCATTAACGGCAAAAATTCATTTTTACTTTTTACTTTTACTTTGAAAGTACATTTCAGAGCCTGTACTTTCTTACTTTTACTTAAGTAAAGGAATTGAATCAGTACTTCTACTTTTACCAGAGTATTTTTTTACACATGTATCTGTACTTCTACTTAAGTACAGAATATGAGTACTTTTGCCACCTCTGGGAAACTGTGAGTCCACTATACAGGGAATATTAACACTCATTGAACATTCGAACACCACTACAACAAGCTCCGCCCTCTTTGACCATTTTTGGATCAGCTGGTAGTTAGGGGGGCGGAGTCAGACTCTGCTAAGGTAGCGACAGAAACCAGTGGGCGGAGTCTGTGCTCTGTATCCTATATGGACTTATAAATTATGTAGATTAATGATAAATTAATAATCTATTTTTCTTATTTTATATGATCTGGATTCTTTGTCTTGATGTCACCTGCACATCCAGTTCTTAAAGAGACTGTATATGGATTTATAATACTTCAAATGTGCAAATAAATTCAAATAAAAGTCAATTTATTCCAGTAACAACTGAAAGTTTGACTTTTCTACTGGTTCCTAATTTTCATGAGTTACCGGCTTTAACTTTTGAAGCACAATAACAACACTAAAATAATAATTCTGGATTAAAATCCTGATTTATTTCTAACACATTTTACTTTTGTTTTTAAATTTCAAAATGATATTTTGAACTCAGGAAAGCTGATTACGATTAACGAGGAGATTAAACGAGGATGTGAGGCTGCTTAGAAATGACAGTGAAGACAGTGAAGAAGTTCCTGTGAACAGACAGTCTGTCGGAGGATGTTTGTACATCATCACGTAAAAGAGTTTGAACCAAAACAATGTTTGTTTTCCTGTTTCATGGAAAACGCTCTTTGCCTCCCGATCATTCATTTCGGTGTGAGAGTTTGTGTCCGTCCTCATCCCCGTGGTCATCAACATTCAAAGACGGCGGCTGACATTGAGCTCATAGTGATATGAGGATGTAGAGGGGAAAAACTGATGCATTGACAGTCCTCCTTCTTTTCTTTTCCTTTTTTTTTTTTTTTTTTTAAATCACCTTTGGCCCACTTAAAGAACGGCCGGGGAGATTGGCTCTGGGCGAATGATACGACGCACCCAGGAGGCCATTCATACCCAGTACATGTTCTCACTTTGTGTTGGCTATTCAAGAGGAACCTCCATGTGAAAGGCAGCCCTTGGAATGGGCTTTATTATTACCTGTGAAGCAGGGAGCAGCTCTGTGAACTATTCTAATGCATGAATGGGACGTGGGGTTGGGAGGGAGGGGGTTAGAGGGAGACTATTGTGGCCTCTGTCGCTGTCGTGTACATCTCTGCAAAAAAAACTAAAAAGGTACGGCTGCTGCACGCGACAACTGTCCTGTGCAGCTGCCCCGTCGCCGCCTTCAGGGGACGTTTGTCGCCGACGTGGCCCCCGGGTGGAAACATTAAAGGGATAAGCCAACATTTTTTTTTCGTGTCTTGCCTCACTCCTGAGTCCATGACAAACAGATAGACACCATCCTTTCAACTGTGCGTGCAGTAACAAGGGAGATAAGGGCAGAGTTGGTGTACCGCTAATTAGCTTAGCTCAAACACTGGAAGTGTATAGGTAGTGTTAGCCTGCCTCCACCTAAAGTCATCAGAGAAACTCTTCAGCAACTCTAAACAGAAACCAGCGGGCCGATCTTCGTCTCAGAGCTGACAAAACTCTCCGGTAAGACATCTTGAGCGGTCACGGGACGAGATCGGTCAAAACGGAGGGTTCAAGCAAAGACGCTTTATTTTGGTTCAAGCTAGCTACATCGAGGCTAGGTTAGCTTCCTATTTCAAAGTAAAAGCACAATTTCTATCGTCATGGTTTTCTGTATGTAAAGGGCAACGGGTGTTTTATTTTGTGAAAGTAACAGGAAGTGGTTGGTTGGTCACAACAGCTAGCTTGAGTAGCGCCGAATTCATCCGAACAAAATTGTAAACAGCTGGTACAAATTAACGACACACTGCTGATGTAAACGGCTACTTTCTCGCCTAAACATGTCGATAGAGTGATGTATTTACAGAGTTTAGAGCTAAAATGAAGCTTCTGGCTAACACCTCCTATACACTTCCAGTGTTTGAGCTAAGCTAAATTACGGGCGATACAGCTCTATCTCCCTTGTTACTGCACGCACAGTCGAAAGGATGGTGTCTATCCGCTGGTCATGGACTCTGGAGTGAGGCAAGACACAAAAAAATAAAATGTTGGCGTATCCCTTTAAGAGTAAAGGGTTAGGGCTCCACTCGTCTGCGTGTAAACAAATGATGCTGAGCAGCTCATTTGCTCCATGGAGGCAAGTTTAGATTTCATCGGTGAGACTGAATGGAGGGGGGGAGGGGGAGGGGGCACTGGATACAAAGGCTGAGGAGGGGGGGAGGGTGAAGGGGGGGGCGGGGGGTTGAAGGGGGGAGGGAGGAGGGCGCTGAAAACCTCATTTCCACCCTCCACTGACTCCCTCTGCCTCGGTGTAAGAGATTACTCCACAGCACAGCGACCTGCAGCCTGATGTGAGTATGTATACGAGTGTGTGTGTGTTTTCGGTATGAGTGTGTGTGTTTTCAGGCTGCAGCCGCCTCAGTGATGACTGGAGACACGAGAACAGAGGACGGACGACGTGGTTAAAAAGACGCCATCCCTGATATTCTGACTGGAGCTTCACTAAAGAATGAGACAAAATATAAATATTCACATATATGTGACCCGATCCATCGAAATGAGTCACAGTGACCCAAATTTCAAAGTTGAGATTTTGGTATCAATGGAAAGATTAGAAAATAAGCTTTAAAATGATACCCTAGTCAGAGTCATACATTTGATGGTTTTCGAGATGTGGCCATTTGAATTACGATCTCCTACTCTCTTATTCTGTTCTAAAACCTGAGAAAATAGCAGTTAAAGTTTTTGCCAGTGACTGTGGCATCTGTTCCTGTATCACGTGATTACACGCACCCTATACGGTCCCTTGTTGTCATAGATGCAGCATTCAATGACCCTCGGAAAGCAGAGAGTCTCACAATTCAGATGCTTTTTACAGCTCGTTTCTATCATAAACGGTTCAGAAGTTGTCATGTTTTGTTGACATTTTGTAAAACATGTGCAAGCGTGTACGTTCGGGTTAGCATCGATGCTACGTTCGAATTAGCATCGATGCTACGCTCTGTTAGTGTCGATGCTACGCTCTGTTAGCGTCGATGCTACTCGGTTTAGCATCTGTTTCTGTACCCGTCCCTGCTCGTCATAGATGCAACATTCAATGACCCTCGGAAAGCGGAGAATCCCGCGATTCAGATGCAGTTTACAGCTCGTCTCTATCACGAACGGTTCAGAAGATATTTCATGTTTTGCACCGAAGCAACACTCATTTTCAGAGGGTTTAAGTTGCAGGTCAACTTTAATCATCATTTACGTGCCTTTTCTCAATTATCTGGACTGTGAAACTTTGGGAGATTGTTTTTGAATGTCATTGCTTTGAAATTAGGGTAAAAAATTTTTTTTTTTTTCTATGGGTTTTCCACGTTATCAGCTGATTATCTAAAAATAGAACGTTGCGACTTCCGACTCATTTTGATAGAACGGGTCACATATGATCCTGGAGCTCAGTGTGTGTGTGTGTGTGTGTGTGTGTGTGTGTGTGTGTGTGTGTGTGTGTGTGTGTGTGTGTCCTCCCTCTGTCTCTGATTTGCCAGTGAAAGAAGAAAAACTATGATTTTTTTTTTTTGTTAATTGACTCTCTTAAAGGGCCGGTACGTCGTTTTCTGCCACTAGGGGGCTCTCGATCAAAACAATGACAGACTAAACAGTGTTTAGTGATGTTGGGAAGGAGCAAGGGATTGTGGTAGTTATTGTCTTCACCACTTATAATTATGAGACTTTTGATGATTAGCGCCTTTAATCCAGTTAAAGATAAATATCTGTCACGTGTATCGTAAAAATATGACTTAAATCTGAACACTGCAAAAACTCAAAATCTTTCCAAGAATATTTGTCTCATTTCTTGTCAAAATGTCTAATTTCTAGTCAAAACTAATCTCTTTTCACTTAAAATAAGACTTGTCACCTAAAAATTAACTTGTTTTTAAGATCATTTTGACTTGTTTCAAACAAATTTTCACTTGAAATAAGTAGAAAAATCTGCCAGTGAAAGCAAGTTTTTTGTGCTTGTAATAAGGAAGAAAAACTATCAGATTTTTCTACTTATTTCAAGTGAAAATCTGCTTGAAAGAAGTAAAAAGTGTCTAAAAACAAGCTGCTTTTAATGTGATGAGTCTTATTTTAAGTAGATGAGATTTGTTTTGATTAGAAATTACATTTTGACTAGAAATAAGACAAATATTCTTAGTAAGATTTTGAGTATTTGCAGTGAATCATTGTTGACACTTTCATTATATCATTATAACATTACAGGTTATTGTTTTATTCATGTTGTTCTTTTCTAATGTCAACAGATTTACACTTTGTGTGTGTATTTCTGTCTATTTGCTGCATTTTAACTTGCCCTGCAGGGAATGAATGAATAAATAAATAAACATATAAGGTTTTTTATATTGAATTCAATGCACAGACAGGATATGACACACTGATCCACAGTGGACAGTTGAGGTCTGTTTGTTTTCACATATTTTAATACAGTTTACATGTTGTAACTTTAAAACCAAATGAAAGTCTTGTCGGCAGCAGCTCCAGCTCAGAGTTTACGTTTATCGATTCAAGTCTGGAGAAAAAGTTCTGAGGACGGAGACGAAGCAGAGAGACTGAACCAGGTCACGACCTCCTCGCATCCTTTAACATCAACACATTAACTGTAGCTACATTATGACTTTGTGCTGTAGCAGCAGCTGCTTGGTGTATTTTTTTTTCCATCTCTGACATTAAACTTCTGTTGAAATCGTGTTGTTTTGCTGCAGCTAAATTGACATCCAGTCATTTCCTGGTTGATCCGAGACATGTTCATTTTTAAAATAATGACTGTATAATGGAAGAAACTTTATTGTCGTTGCACAAGAGGTACAACAACATCATGTTTTCTACTTATTGACAGTTTATTCTTTAGTTTTCTTCGTTATCTTCCTTTTTTACTGAAACAACCATACACAGCCTGACCTCCTCTAAATAAGTCAAGGATGTTTTTTTAATTTTTTTATTAACATTACGGCTCATTCCATTTAAAAATGAATGCTCTGTTTATTATTGTTATTATGATGATTATTAGCTTTGTACTTTATATATATTTGACTTTCTGACTCAACAGCAGCAAAGGTCAAAAAACTTTTGTCTCCGTCTGTATGACAAACTCCACACACGGTGATCAACAGTGACACAGGTAGAGGAGTTGTCACGTCTGTAAACATGGGCGTACAACGTATATATAGATAAATATATATATACTTTTTGCTCACTTGTTGAGGCCTTGAGCCGTGGAGATGGAGCTGCGGAGCGGGAATCCAGCCTGACAATCGATAGCAAATCAGCCCACTGGGGGGAGAGGACAGAGGAAGAATAGAAAAGGACAACAAAGGCTCTGCCCTGCTCTCTCCATTTCACCCAGCTGCATCTTTCTCCTCTCACCTTGCTCCATCGACCCCTGGCCCAGCGCCGGCTACACAAACTCCCTCCTCCCCCCACCGCCACCTCCACCTCCACCTCCTCCTCCCTCCGTGTAAACACAAAGCTACTTGCTATTCTCCGTCTCTTGACTGTGTTGAGTGTGTTTTGCAAGTCCTCTGCCCTTCAACCATTCATTACCAAACACGACCCACCCTCAATTCTTATATCGAAAAACCACAATACGAGCTCACGCCACATTCTACTTCACTTCACCGTTCGTTGAAAAAAGCCTCACACACACGACTGCAGCATTGTTTCCCCTCGAGTGCTGCCGACATGTTTTCAAAATCAGCGTTCGGCGGCCGTTTTCTATGAATGTTTACGCTCGTTCCTTTTGAATTCAGTCGCACTTAACGAGCGTGTAACTTATAGTATATTGTGGCGTGAATAGGGAGAAGAGAACGGTAGTATGGCATGTGAGCAAGGACGGCGTTGGGTTTCAATGAATATCACAGATCTGCAGGATAATCGAGTCCGTCCTCGAGGAGAGAGGACGGAGCGAGGGAACGAGGGACAATGAGAACTGTAAATAGAGAAGGAATAATGTAAATGTTATCCATCGAGTGCGGGCCTCGTCAATGGCGCCTGATGAATAAAGTTTTGGAGGGTTAAGAGCTGGTGACAAAGACGGCTCTGCCCTCCCGCTAACTGACTCTCAGACACACAGTTAGATTCAAGACGATGTGCATATTGAGTTCCTGACGATGTCAAAATCTAATTTATCATAAGTGAAAACAACTGATTACATCCCATAGTTGAGTTTGGTTGCCAGACGATCTTTAACCGCTGTGGTAGTTATGAGCCAATAAAGTCATCGACCATAACAGCAAAGGAACGGCAGCTCTGATTGGTCATTCATATTGGACAACGTGTTGCTCTAGTAACAACAGGTCAGTGTCAGCCAATCAGAAGAGAGGAGGAGGCTCTGAGACCCACTTCTGATTGGCTGACTGTTTTCTAAAGTGATCCAATAAAAATAGAGCAGCTTTCAGAATAAAACACTCAGAGAAACCAAATCCTGCAAAGTTGTTGGATGGATGGTGTTGTCCAGGTGATGAGGGGGCGGGGCTTAGTTGTGACATCACAAAGTGACAGGAAGTCCTGACGGCTGGTTTTAAGGCTTAGTTTCTGAATACAGGCTGTGTTCATTTCTCTGTGGACTGAAGCTTTGATACTTTCACAGTATTAAAGGACAATCCCGGGCAAATTCAACTCGGGGCTGTATTTTCCTAACATTTTAGGTCTAAAAGAAGGAATCTGAAGGTTTTCAGTTTAATGTCTCCTGTTTTGCGGTAGTTGTGTCTGTCCCCGCATCACCACGTAGGGGAGAGTGGGGTAAAGTGAGACACTTTTTACATTTGCTCCCCTCTAAGCGAGCTAAAATGATTTATCAGTAAAATTTACACATTTCCCATTAATTCAGGATGTTGCCTAGCAATGGAAATTATCAGAATGTATTTAGGACGAAGGACAGTGAAAATATGATTGTTTTAAAAAAAGTAGTCTCGTGTCTCACTTTACCCCAGGTCAGGGGTAAACTGAGACAAACTAGAAAAATCAATGGGGTAAACTGATCCACTTACTTTTTCCACTCTGAAACTACCATAACAACACATGTTGTAACAGTTAGAATCCTGACAGCTAGCTTGACAACCACACTTCCCAAAACTAATGTCGGACTAGTAACAGAATCAATGGGTTTGGTCATTTAAGCACTTTTGTTTTCTCAACACAAAGTGACTCAAAACCAAAATCAAATACAACACAGAATGTTTTAATTAACATTTAAATGACAGATAGAACCAGTTAGATAGTCTGGGGGTCAGATTGTAGGCCCCGACAATGGTGACCATTTTGATCAAAAGTCCTCTTGTGTGTGGGGGGAGCCCACAAAGTGGAATATGACTAAAATTTAGTTAATTAACCAATAAAAGAGTGAGCTGACTGAGAGCACATAGCATAACAAAGCAGTGTGGCTACAGATCATTGATCACGCAAGATTTCTGGCTTGGGGGACGAGATTCTAGTGTAAATCTTTGTGTATGGTGTGCTCACAGTGTCTCACTCTTGGATTTATTATAATACATCCATGGTCTCACTTTACCCCGCAGCATTTGTCTCACTTTACCCCAACACCCCCATTTTAGAAAAAACGACCTCTCTTAGAAATTCAGGCAAATTTTCAGCCAGTATCATCACATGGTTTTATGTGTTGGTAGTTCATCATCATGTATCATAGAAGTTTTTCTACCTGAATCAATTTGCTTTGGCACAACAGTTGATTAAGTTGACAGCAAGAAAATTTACTTTTACATGCAAAAATAACATTTTTATGAAAAAAACATGCTTTCCACAGCATCACGAGGTCCTCTCCTTCATAGCCATGGGGAAATGGAAGGGGCCTGAAAACATAATTGTCAGATGACCATAAATGTGTTCCGTTTTCTAGATATAGGGGGTGTCTCACATTACCCGGTGTCTCACATTGCCCCACTCTCCCCTAGCGATGAATGGGAGCGGATTGAAGTTCCTCTGCTTAGGCTGTTTACATCCCTCAAAGCCACAGACAGCGTCAGATGGCGACTCAAACATGCACCCAGAAGTTTATTTACTTCAACAAGCCGACAAAAATAGATCTAATTCAAAGTCTAGCGCGAGACCCAAGTTGACGCTCTGTGTGTTCAGGTGCAGTGGGAAGCTCCCGTTTGTGTCATAAACACAGGAATATCAACTCTTGACTTGCTTGAAGTGTTCCACAGACAGTGTCAGGTGGCGACTCAAACATGTGCTGAGAAGTTTTTTTTTACTTGAAGCAAGTCAAGAGTTGATATTCCTGTGTTTATGACACAAACGGGAGCTTTCGACTGCACGTGGACACACCGAGCATCAACTTGGGTCCCGCGCCAGACTTTGAATTAGATCTATTTTTACAAACATGTCAGCTTGCTTGAAGTAAATAAACTTCTGGCTGCATGTTTGAGTCGCCATCTGACGCTGTCTGTGGCTTTGAGGGATGGAAACAGCCTAAGCAGCGGAACTTGCATCCACTCCCATTCATTGTTGCCGTGGCGATGCGGGGACAGACACAACTACCGCAAAACAGGAGCAATTAAACTGAAAATCTTCAGATTCCTTCTTTTAGACCTAAAATGTTAGGAAAATACAGCCCCGAGTTGAATTTGCCCGGAATTGTCCTTTAATATAGAACCTAGAGCTGCTTTATAATCACACTACACATGGACATCTACCTTTATACTGTGTGGAGCTTTAACACAAACATCTACCTTTATACCGTATGGAGCTTTAACACAAACATCTACCTTTATACCGTATGGAGCTTTAATACAAACATCTACCTTTATACTGTATGGAGCTTTAATACAAACATCTACCTTTATACTGTATGGAGCTTTAATACAAACATCTACCTTTATACTGCATGGAGCTTTAACACAAACATCTACCTTTATACTGTATGGAGCTTTAACACAAACATATACCTTTATACTGTATGGAGCTTTAAATGTACTTCATCCAACCAAGAAAACTTGCATTTCCTTTCAGGAGTTAAATAATGACGGTTGTGAACACACCTCTAGCATTTATACATTCACCATGCGCTCCCTCTGACTGTGATTCCTACAGCTGGAATGAACCGTTTCCATGTGACCGTCCATCATCAAATTAAGCCACACACGTTACGGGAGACGACAACCTGCCGCACACAGGGGAGCAGATATGACCACTGGAAATAAAAAAAATGTAAAAAAAAAAAAAAAAAAAAAAAAAGAAAGAAAGAAAGAAAGTCATCCCTCCATCCCTGAGGAGCTGAGACGGATCCCAGCTGGAGAGCTTCCCCATCAATGCAGCTACAGTCCCTCTTTTCTTCACACATCATAAGAATGAACTACTCAGCAGCTAAATATAGAGGTGAGCATCACAGTCTGAGTCTCGGGGGCGCTGGACGACACTTATTTGATAATTTGACCTCATTTTATGGATCCTATATAAACCGGGCCTTGGTGGAATTTAAAGCAAAGACACCCAGTGAAGGGTCTTGGTGAGGAGGGGGGCAAAATGTTTCTACTGTAGATATATACACACTCATTTATATATATATCTTTATATTTGCATGTGTGTCTGTGAATGTGTGTGTGTGTGTGTGTGTGTGTGTGTGTGTGTGTGTGTGTGTGTGTGTGTGTGTGTGTGTGTGTGTGTGTGTGCAGATATGTGAATGTGAAGTCCTCGCCACTGTGGCAGCTTCAACCGTGCAGGAGAAACTGGAGCGGATCCCAGTGGTGAGACTATTAGAGCCTGTGAATTATAAAACTATTAACCAGAATGTAGCTCCCAATTAAAAGATGATTCAATATCGAGATCTGATGGCTGAATTTTGATTAAGCAGAGACCCCATTAGGAGCAAAGGGAGATGGACGGCGGTCTGCAACTGGGCCTCCACTTAAGAGGCAGTGGTCTAATACGGATTTGTCTCTTTTTGGGCAAATTAAGGTTAATTACTTTAAATAACATGGCTGGGAGCGAACGGAGGGAGAGATGTGCTTTAATTCTCTGGACAGTCGGGGCAGGGGCAGGTGGAGGAGGAGGTGGACCTGCTTGTCTGCTGCAGGATATTGTCAGGCAGAGGTGAACGGGCGCACACACACACACACACACACACACACACATTTTCTCACTACACTTAAAAGGACTTGTCATTGGCTACACTGCAAAAACTCAAATATCTTGCCAAGAATATTTGTCTTATTTCTAGTCAAAACAAATCTAATTCTACTTAAAATAAGACTCATCACATAAAAAGTAACTTGTTTTTAAGACACAGTTTACTTTTTCAAGCAGATTTTAACTTGAAATAAATAGAAAAATCTGATAGTGGAGCAACAGCACAAAAACTTGCTTTCACTGGCAGATTTTTCTACTTATTTCAAGTGAAATTTTGTTTAAAACAAGTGAAAATGATCTAAAAACAAGTACATTTTTAGGTGATGAGTCTTATTTTAAGTGGAAAGAGATTAGTTTTGACTAGAAATGAGACATTTTGACAAGAAATAAGACAAATATTCTTGGAAAGATTTTGAGTTTTTGCAGTGTATGTTCACTCACTGGATCTCTAAACCTAATTTAAATTTAATCCTCGTTCTAATCTTGAATCTTGAACTCGACCTTGATGATGAATTTAGTTTAATTTAATCCTGTTTTTTTAAATCCAGGCTTCATCTTGATTTTAACTCTGGATCCATCTGATTTCAGGTCCAGGCTCTTCACCACAGCCACAGGTGGAGCTTCACAGTGCTCCACCATCGACGGTTCATCCCCTGAGGAGCATGAATGTGATCCAGGATGAAGTTAATCTGGACGTGTTGGTGGATGATTAAAAGCTTTTCTCAGGTGGCGGTGGATTTACTTTACTCTCAGACTGGTTGGAGGTGGAGGATGAAATACAGATGTTCATGATCCAGAGGTGTGAGATGGTTTTAAGCTTCAAGTTTTGAGCAAAATGTCCTGAAATCTATTTCATTTTAAACTGCTGCATTGGTAACCCTTTAATTTACAGGTCATTAATTACGTGATAATTATGTGATAATGTATAGAAATAGCCAAGAAAAACAAATAGTTACGTAATAATGTCTAGAAATAGTCTAGAAATAACAGTCAATTTCATAGTAAGGTCATGTTTAAAGATTACACATGCTTTTCATGCATTGAATTTTTTGGGAAAGGCCAGAATTTTTCTTGCAATTGACCAATAGTTCTTTATTTCTTGGCGATATTTTCTCAACATTACTATTTCTAGGTTATTTAGACATTATGACACAATTAAAGGGTTACCATTTCAGTTACACATCTCTTCTGCTTCTGCTGGTTCACTCTGACTCTCATGGGTTTCCTCTCAGCAAAATATTTTTTTGATTATATTATTATCATTCAATTATCTGATCATGATGCTGCTCAGCCAATCACTGCGTCTGAAGTCACTGAGATATAAGCAGTCAACAGTAGCTGGAGCAATAAGAGAAGTTAAGTGTATTTACTGTTGACTACAAATTCTCAGTTTTTGAACAATAATCTAATTCTATTGCTGAAAACTTGATCGTCCTTTGCGTTATGATGTCGAAGTTGCACTGACAGTAGATTTCTATAATATAAAACTTCTTATCAACATATTTTCTGCATGTCATTATCTAGTCAAATATTTTTTACTTGGAGGAAAAGCCTTGGGTCTCGTCCATCCAACACCAATGATGGAGTCTCGTTTAGATGAAAAGTTTTGCTGTTTTATTTCAAATATTTAAAGGTTAGAAGTCGTTGTGACGGGAACTGATCAAAGCTGTGCTGTTGTGGATACAGGGCGATGATGACACACTGAGCTTTTTTTTTACCCTTTTCTCCCATTTTCACATCCATGTCTGTTACAAGACAGAAACATTTTATATCTTTACTAAAAAATGTTTGCAAAATTTTCAAAAAGTGTGTTTTGGTTTTGCTTAAATTGGAGAAAGAGTGTGTGTACTGACGGTCTAATCTTGCTGCACTGATTCCACCTCGGCTGAATAATAATCAATCTGCTGTTCTTTCTTCTGAATTAATCTGAAGTTTTGCAAAATGCAGGAAACTGCAGCTTTTTGTCTGGGCGAACAAGTTAAAACCTGTAGCTACATGGACGCCACACACACACACACACACATACACACGCCTCTCCATCTCCACCCCAGTGTCTGGCGCCATCCCATCATTCTTATGTGTTACTTTTCAATTTATAGCAGAGGAGCAGAGTCTGGTCCCTGCCAGTTCTTTATAAGGGAGATGAAGAGCGGGAGTGAGAGGAAGACGGGACGGGAGGGAGAGCTGGATAATTGACACTGACAGAGAGCAGTCAGCCTTGATTAGTTCAGCCTTGGTAAGCAGTTCATTAGCAACCTGGGCTGGAGGGGGGGGGGGCGAGATGTGCAGAAACATTGGTGGAACTCACTGTATCTGCAGATGGACGGACGATTAAAGGGATAGTTCAACATTTTGGCAAATTGGCCCATTGTCATAATCCCTATAGTCATAGCAGTAGGTTCGTTACCTTTAATACCAACAATTAAATTCAAAATTTTGAATTTAAATGTCGGTGCAAGCTATTTTTAGAACGGCGGAGCAGAGCCGTGAGCTGCTCAGAGCTACGCTAACGGAGGCTCATGGGATTTCTTGGTTTCCCTCATCAAACTCATCAAATACACAATCCAACAACTCCACAACGCTCTGGTGGACAAGTTGTGAGCTGCACATTCACCACGCTATGAGATAATAACACAACGTTACCGCACAGAGTTGTTTTAGAGGGAAATTCATGCAAAACCGCTGATGCACGTTGCCTTCAGGGACAGTTTTTCATTTCCCTCTAAAACAACTCTGTCTGGCAATGTGTTATTATCTCATAGCGTGGTGAATGTGCAGGTCACAACTTGTCCACCAGAGCGTTGTGGAGTTGTTGGATTGTGTATTTGATGAGTTTGATGAGGGAAACCAAGAAATCCCATGAGCCTCTGTAGCGTAGCTCTGAGCAGCTCACGGCTCTGCTCCGCCGTTCTAAAAATAGCTTGCACAGACAATTAAAGGTAATGAACCTACTGCTATGACTATAGGGATTATGGCAATGGGCCAATTTGACAAAATGTTGAACTATCCCTCTAAAGCTGCGCAATGACATTTTTGCTCCTTGGCGACCTCTAGTGGTGATTTAGATTTGTTTCCTAAAGAAACCTAAAAAAAAAAAAAAAGTCAATTTCAGTTCAACGCTGTGTCTGTTTTCTGCTGCTTCCTACAAAACCATAAACTCATGGCGACAGGTTTCAGGTGCGTCTGGCACAAACTTCCCGCTCTCAGCCAATCAGGACGCTTCTTCAGCTCGAGCTCTCTTCACTCCAGTCGGTTTTTTAAAAAAAAAGGAGAAAGTATGATGAAGTATGATGTGGCCGATGACGAACGTTACGGTTTCAGTTGCAGTTAGGAAGAAATCTTCAATACCTTTTTTTATTCTTTTCTTTTCTCCAGATGAAATGAATGAAGGAGGGAAACAAAATGGAGAAGTGGAGGGCTCTCCCTGCCGTGAATAGAAGACACTAAAAGACAATAGAAGAGAGAATAAATTTCACCCCCCGTCTGTTCTTAGCAGACGAGGCAGTGGAGAGATCGCACAAAAGGAGAAACACATCATAATGTTCCCTCAATGGAGGCTGACGTCAACACCTCCATCCTATTATGGTCTATTGAACAAGATGTGTGGCTGGAGAGGAGACAGGGGGCGATAAGGATTACATTACCAAATCAGTGTGTGTGAGTGTGTGTGAGTGTGTGTGTGTGAGGTGTGAACGAGGAAATATATTTTGAGTCTCTAAAACCTAAAACAAAGAAAGATACAGCGGGAAGGACGAAAGCAGATCAAGGAGAGCAGTGGAAGCAAGATACTACAGAGGTAAAACACGACAGAGAATATTATATTTAACTGTCATAACAACAGTTTCTGACACACCAGCCGTCAGGACTTCCTGTGACTTTGTGATGTCACAACTAAGCCCCGCCCATCACCACCTGGACAACACCATCCATCCAACACTGAATACAGGATTTGGTTTCTCTGAGTGTTTTATTCTGAAATCTGCTCTACTTATTAATTGGATCACTTTAGAAAACAGTCAGCCAATCAGAAGAGAGGCTCAGAGCCTCCTCCTCTCTTCTGATTGGCTGACACCAACCTGTTGTTACTAGAGCTCCAGAGATGGAAACGAGATGGTTTTTACATCCTCTCACAGATCAGCCCTTCAAAATAAAAGACAAAAGAAGAAAACTATGGAGCTTTAAAGGGAGATTGTGTAACTTCTCCTGTCATCTATTCAGGTAAATCGATTATTTGGTTCTTCAGTCTGTTTTTCATTAAAGCAGATATCAGCTTCACGGCCGTTTCGGCTAATGCTGCGTTCAAGGCAGGCTTTTGAAACCGTAAGTTACAGCTTCAAGTCACAACTACGACTTGGTAGCGTTCCAGGTAACCCGTAGCTCGTGTTTTTACCATCCTGTTGTCTATGAAAGTTCCCTATAACGGCCACTCGTAACTTCCGACCCGTGAACTCGTACCAGATCGAACTGGTATGACTTCACAGGAAGGAAAAACACAAAGTACGAGTTTCTTTGAACGCACCATGAGTTAGCAGCCCCCGCCCTTGTCAGGCATCAATTGGTCCTCGTGCTACGTCACCACATTCACGCGCATCCCTTGGCTGCACACACAGCCCTTCATGCCGTTCTCTCTCCTCATTGGATAACACTTGTATCCCACAAGGAAAATTTTCTCCTCGGGTTACAGCAGAGCAGAGTGACGGAGAGACTCGTGTTTAGGCTGAAATACTTCATGTAAGTGATTGCTGACGGAAAATAGGACTATTTAGGACTTATATTAACAAAAACATTCCACTGATATCTGCTTTAACCAGTAATCCCCCCCATCAACAAAGTGAAGTGTTCCTTTCAGCTCTGAATGAGCCGTTCATATCATTCATATCTCCATGGAGCGGGTAAGCTCGGTGCTGCTGCCATGTGGTGTCTCCATGTTTTTACGTTCAGTGGCAGCGTGACGGTAGGAAACCACGGAAACTCAGCGGAGACACCGGAGCTGTCGGCTCAGGTGGAGGTGGCGTCTGTGAGAAGTCACCGTGGTAACGCAGTGAGGAGGAATGGAGCGTTACACTGATGCTGCATTCACCTGCAGTCGGGCAGACGGCCGTCGCTAACAAACCAGATGTCATTTTAGTCACAGAAGTCCAGAGAAAGACGGTAAAACAATACCACATCGCCATGACAACATATTGTCACGTGTATTGTTTTGCCTCGTGCTGACGGACCACTTGTTTACATAGAGACTTGTTTATATTACGTTACGTGCAGCGGCTGTCGTCCGTCTGTTGTCTGTCTGCCGTCTGCCCAATTTCATGTGAATGCAACATCAAGAACACGTTCCGATACGCAACCGCACCGCTAGATGGGGGGAATTCCTACACATTATACCTTTAAATCTGATATTTTGTAAAAACACAGTTGTGGTGTTTCAGAGCTCGAGAGTCGACATCAGCTGATCTGAGTCCAGCGTTGGCAAACAAGCTACAATAAAAACCAGTAAAAACACCTGTAACTCTGCTTCCATTCATGAGGCTGCGGGTTCGGAGACATGGAGGCAGGAAATAAACACACACATGCACATAATGCAAACTGCTCAGAAACAAACACACAAACGACAAAAACCCCTGTGAGGCCTGAGCGAGCGAGGCCGTGGTCCCGAACAGTCCCATGATCTAAATCCTAATCAAACATCATTTACAGCTTGTTTTATTTGGGCCCCCGGAGAGACGGTCCCTCCCCGCTTTTTTTTACCATGGCAACCCGGCTCTCATTTCAGAAGTGTCATGCCACATTATCATCCGGCGGGCTCACACACGCACACACACACACACGCCAGACAACTTCACTACGGACGGCGCTGAGAAATAGCCGGCTTTCTTCCCTCTATTTCACCCCCCCCCCCCGCTGCACCTCCATGTATTTGCTCCTTCCTTCTCTCTCTGCAGGTAACCGCCGAAGATTGGATGTGTGATATATATCTCTTCTAATTGGAAACAAGTCCAGGCACTGGCATCGCTAACAGAAATAGATAACGATTAACCAAAAGATGGATTGGACATGTATGGTGTCTAATGTGCATGAAAAGTGTAATGATTTTTCATCAAGGTCACATTGAAACGCTTGGAGTCACACAAACATGCATACAATATGCTGCTTTTTTTCTTTTTTTTTGTGTGCGCCATGTTGTGGATTCATTAATCAATGCTGCAGAAAATCTACCTGCAAACGACATTTATGATCCAGAACGCCGAAACTCACACCGTCACATTTTACACAGGAAACACCCGTGAACCTGCAGCCGGCTACTGTCTGTAACCATGCAATCTTTGTTTTTTTTCATTTAACAGTAATATATAAACATAAATACTTTTATTATCCGACTGAAATGAGTCATTCTGCCGTTAAGAAACGACGTTAAAGTGATTCAGAGATTGTCATTAAAAGCTAACGGGCTCCTTCAGGCTCCGTTCCAACACTCAGCAGAAAATACTTTGGCTTCACGTTGGGAAACAACTAAAACAGAGACTAGTCTAGCAGAAGATACAGTCTTCCTCTCTTCAGGTCAGTAACAATCATTTTACAGGCTTTAATAATGATCAATAATAATAATAATAATATTATTATCATGGAGGCACCGACACCATGTTTCACACCGATAGCGAGGGCAGAGATTAGATGTTAATTAACCCGGCTAATTCACTCATTCAGCTCAAACTATGGCTCATGTGATGCATGTGACACATAAATAATGAGCTGCACATGAGCTGCTGTCCGTCATATCTGGACGGAAACAGGAAGTTCATGTTCTCATCGTTGTCGTCTTCAGGTTTGGAGCTTTGAGATCCAGAACTCCCACGTCCTGTTGTTCACCTGTAACACAAGAGAATAATAACAAACTTTCCATGTTGAGCAGTTTCCATGCACATGTGTCATCATGAACCCTGAGCGCTCACTGTTTTTAATCTCAAAGTTTTCAAACTCTCAGAGCTGAAAGAGAGAAACACGTCAAACCACCGATTCATTTATTCTAAAAGTCTGAGACAATGTTCATGAAAACTAAAACCAACAGCGTACTCACTGCAGTGTTTTTTTGTTAAAGCAGCACAGTCATGTATGGAATGGCTAAACTGGCTGTATACACATAAATGTAATCATTATGTTTATGTGTTTTTATGTATTGATTAACTTTTATTAAGGTAGCAACTTAATTTAACATTTAAAATACTGCCATATAAATAGACATAAGATACATTCAGGATTCACAAATAACACATCCAAGTAAAATAAAGAGAAAAGTAAGAAGTACTACAAACTACGATCAAATTAAAAACCATTTTAAATTTAAATCAAAACAAGTCTAATCTAAAAACAAGAACAGTTTCAGGTAAAATTAAAAAAAAAAAAAAAAAAGATATAACTAGGGATTTAAGTTTAGTAAAAACAGCGGCGACTACTAAGTTTTGTTCTTGCTCCGTGAAAGTAAAAAAGAAATATGCAAGCACAACCATATTAACCACTACCAAATTAGTGTCAACTGTTCCTGAGGTCTATTAGGACTTAATAATGACATAAATAATAATAATTATCTGTTTTCCAGTCTGAAACAGTCACGGCCTCACACTGAAGCTCTGAAGTGGAATAAACCGTCACTGGTTGGACAATTGGAAAACAGAGACCATGAAGTTTTAACTGTGTAGTGAACAAACACAGAGCTGCTGCAGGTTTCAGGTCCACACGAGTCCTGCATGAAGACGTCAGAGACAAGAGACAAGAGGCTCCTTGATGTGGACTGAGATCAGAGACGCCTCCGACTGTACCTTCAACATCTCAGCTTTTAAAAGGAGCCTGGACGTTTTCACAGGTTGTTAAATCCCTGCTCTGCCCATTGTGTGTGTGTTTTCACTGTGAATTGTCTAATAAAGAACAAACACTATAAAACTGCTCTTTAATGGGGCAGTTGGTCTGAGAGGACGACGCTGGCTGCCCCCAGGGGGAAAACCTCAATTCTTCTGGACTGAAAATATAATGTAGTCACAAAAATAAGGCAATTCAAGCCAAAACATGCAAATATAAGATTAAATATAAGCTGGAAATGAACCAAATATGATGTAGATTTACACACACAGGTTCCTGTGGTGAAACTCATGTAAATGTTTAGTGAAGAGTCCAAACAAAACAAAGAGAAAGACACACGGTGAAACTTCACTTTGCGTTCCGTCTCCCTGCAGCCGTAACCAACAACTGCATCGACTGCACAACATCACATTACCACTGCTGAATGTGGAATTAATTTTGCAGAGTGATGGTCTTGTGCTTTGTTATTGAGTGGGCCAGAGCTCTGTTAATAAACTCTGTGGAGCTGAGGAGAGATTAACAAAGATCTATTATCACTTCTCTGGGACACGGTGAACTGCTGCAGCTCTGTACATGGAGACCAGACCGGGGACGGTTGGAACGTTTCTGACATTTCTGTCTGGATCTTGGAGCTCTTTTAAGCCAGAGTGTTCAAAATGTGAGACAAACTAGTTACATGTGTCTGATATTAAATGACATAGCTGTTAACTCTGCAACACAAACAGAAAATGCATGGTTTAGTCTCAAACACAAGGAGTGAGATGTTGCATTAAGTATTATGACAAAAACTTGATATTGAAAGCTTTATATTCAACACTCAAGTTAATCTTTAACATCATAGGTGTCTGTTTGTCTCATGTGTATTAGTTACTGTCAGCCATTGTCTGATTCTAACCTAAACCCTCCATCTTTGTCTTTCAAGACCTAGACAAACTGAAATACAAAGAAAAAAAAAAGCAATTAACATTTGGGTTGTAGTTGTAGTATTTTTTTCTCATTTATTTTTAGCTCTGCCTGCTTTGTAGTTAAACTCATCAAACTTACATCACGATTATTGAGTGTGTAATGTTTTAGTTGTTAGCTGTAAGGTAAGATAGTTCATGGTTAGTTTTTTTCCTTCTAAAACTTTCTAAACTAACTGAGCTTAACTTGTTCCTGATTGGACCAACCTTCCCCGTTCTCCGCTCCATTCTCAGAAACAAACAGTGAAGTTGAGCCGCCGCTCTAAAAGTGAGACAAACCTTCTGGCGGCTCCTAAATGATGTTTCCCTGTGTGTTGACATGCGGAGCAGCTGGTCGGCCTCGCCTCCCTCTGCCTCCTCGTTCTGATAGGCTGCCTTCACACCAGGCTCCTGCACATACAGCCAGCTGGGATCTCCATTCAAACAATCATCAGGAGGAGCGTCTCAGAAAAGTGCGCCTGTTTGCGTGCATGTAAATAAATAACCATATTCACTTTCAACTCTTGTATTGGCCCCATGACAAATTTACTGTAAAATCAAGCAAGGATGCTCCCGGGTCGGCCACAATAAAGCCTGCAAATTGCATCGAGATGCAAACATCCCAATAAAAAATCTCATTTCACCCCAAATAAACCACAGGTTCCATTGATTGCAAACCACCACTGTTTTCATATCAAGCAAATCAAAAGATATGACAGCCCCCCTCCCCTCGCTTACAACCAAAACACAGCACGGCCCCTCGGTTAATGGGCCCGGTTCATGCATTTCAGTATGCAATGCAAATTAGGGGAGGGGAGGGAAGGAGATGGGGCTCACTCTTCCTCTTCTGCTGTTTTCCAGCATCATTGCAGGGTTAGAGCCTGATGAGAGCCAATCACTTTAGCATAATATTTGCTCGCATGTGGATCAACAACTTTGCGTTCCCCTCCCTTCCTCCTGCAGGCATGGCGCTGAGATGAGGCATGTCCACCCGAGGACGCCGTCCCCTCCATTCCTTCACCGCCTTCTTAAGGAGCTAGGGAGGTTTACAGAGGAAGAAGGGAAGGGAAGGAGGTGAGGAAGTGAGGACGGAAGGAGAGGAGGGAGGGAGATGTTGAGGGGAAAAGATATGGTGATTTTTTTTGTCCATTTGTGATGGAAAGAAAAAAAAGATCATGTGTAGCTCCAAACAGAGCAAGTACAGCGACATCTGGTGGTTTATAAGACTCATGACACGACAACAGCACAGTGACTGATCCAACCGGCCTCAGTCTCCTGTGTTATCAATAAAACACTCAGGTGTTCCTCTTCCTCACTATGTCAAATATTTAATACATAAATGCATTGATCAGCTTATTGGTGCAGTGGCCTGATGTGATTTAACGTGACTCCCAGATGTTTTGTCAATTGGACCAAATGTAAGAAGCAAAACCAGAAATCTGAGAGAAATTTCATATTTTCTCTTAATAATGACATACATTTTCCTCAAAATCCAGTTTTTGACTGGACCGTGTGGTCAATGTGTTGCTTCCTCATGACAGAAATAACAGAAAACATTTGCACCAAATTTGTTTTGTTTGAGGCTGATTGTGTTAGAGATTTTATTGGAGATATTGTATATTATTATTTAGCACTACATTGTAAATACAGTAAATACTACATAGTAAATAAAGCAGTTAAGACACCAAGACGCTCCACTACGAGTCAGTTTCCTGTCTCTGTGTCCCGTGGGTTTCTCCATAACCCCGCCCCCTTTAGGAGACTAGCAGACCGTGACTCCGCCCCCTTTAGAAGACCAGCAGACCGTGACTCCGCCCCTTTTAGGAAACCAGCAGACAATGACTCCGCCCTCTTTAGGAGACCAGCGGACCATGACTCCGCCCCCTTTAGGAGACCAGCAGACCATGACTCCGCCCCCTTTAGGAGACCAGCAGCAGGTCTTGAGTCTATTGACTCCAATGGGAGAAGTGAACATGAGCTCATATTCTGGTCGATTCTTTAGCTCCAGAGTCACTGAAGTAAATATTAGATTCATTTTATCACAACACACATCTCTTCTCAACATTTTGACATGAAAATGGTCAAATTTCAGACAAATCAGGAGAAAATTAACTTTGTTCCAGACCTGTCTCTGTCTCAACAACACACTCTCCCCTGATCCCCTCTACCGACAACTTTTATAAATCCACACACACGTTCACAACACGAGTTGGGGGGATGGGTGACCACGCCCACTTTAGGCGACGACAGTCAACATTACATATCAATGGTGCAGCTTGTAGTGAGCCATCTTGTCATAGTAGAGGATTTTTGACATTACTTCATCTTAAATTCACCTTTTACGGTTATGTATGCGGTGTGCGCATTCTGTTATTTGTTATGTTTTTAAGTGTAAACTTAAAGTAGCTATATATATCATCATCATTTATTTATCTATTTGTAGTAGAAGTGTTTTAAATGATTCATGCTCACTAATGATTGTTGATTACTTAAACCTTACCTGTTTTTGTTCCTGTCCTTTGTTTTACTAAAGAATATGTCTGCCTATTTAAAAGTTTCACATCTTAAAGTTGAATAACAGGACAAAAACACCTTCTAAAAAAAATGAAATGTGTTTTTATTTATGTCAAAATAAATTATATGTGTGTTGTAATGTTTGTTAAAATACAGTTCAGATCGTCAAACATGGCATTTGAACTAGAGGAAAACTGTACGTGGTCATTTCTCTTGCATCCTAATGTCTTCCCTCCCCCTCCTCTCCCTCTCTCTCTTTCTCTCTCTCCTGCCATGTGCGGCACAGAAATGAAATTCCCATCATCAGAGGCTGCAATTTTCGCAAAACAATGTGAGATCACACGGCATGCTGGAGAGCCGCCCCCGTCCCCCCACCCCCAGCCCCCAACACCACCACCACCACCACCGGCCCCCGAGGCGACCAGTGACTGTGTAGATTGGAGGATTAATGTTCTCTCAGTGTCTGTGTGTGTGTGTGTGTGCGCCAGTCACTACAACAATGGCAATGATTTTAATAGTGTTTTCAGAATCGTATGCATCTTTGTGCATGTGACACACACCTGCACATAGACACACAGACACACACACCTGCTAACAGGACAGAGGGCTGGAGCGGGGTAAATGGGGGATGGGGGATGGGGGATGGAGGGGGGGTGAGGTGGGCCGCATCACTGTCTTTCTTCTCAGCATCTCTCTCTTTTAATATCAGGGTTTTCAAAGGATTGAGCTGAGCTGCCAGGCTCCTCTTCTTCTTGAACATGGGAGAGACAGATAAGAAATGGGATTGTGGAGCAAAGAGAGAGTCAGAGTGAGAGTGTGACTTTGCCAGGGGAAAGTTTTTCAGACGTAGAAACAAAGACAGACAGAGAGAGAGAGAGAAAGAAAAGACGGCAGGCCAGAACTTGCTCTACATGCAGATTCATATATGTAGAAATGTATGGAAATGTACAGTCGCGGAAAAGATTTAGACACAAATGTCACAAAAAAAGGAAAAACATGTCACAAATGTTCCTTTAAAAGCATCTCTACATGTACAGCTCCGGTTCCACAACACAAACAACTCATTCTCCTTAATGAGACACTGATGACGTCATCACCTGAAACATATCTGACTAAACAGTGACATTATCCCACCAAAACTGATTCATAAACTCGTCCTAATATTTGTGTTGTGTTGTTTAGGAATGAATATGAACAAGTTTTATTTTGCATTATTATTATTCAAGGTCTTAAAAGACTTAATATATTTTGTTATTTTGACCAGTTTTCGTCATTTTCTGCCAATAAATTCTATAAATGACAATATTTTTATTTCAATTTTGGGAGAAATGTCAGTAGTTTATAGAATAAAACAAAAAAGGTGCAGTTTACTCAAATAAACCAGAAAACTCAATATATTTCCCAGCTTCGCATATTGTTAGAAATTCTAGTTCGCTTAAAGCCACAAGTTTCAGAAATCAAGAAACACCGACATGTAACTTCTTTACTTTGCTGCGTTCACTGTCTCAAACAACATAGGAACCTGGAGCTTCAGAGCCTGAGTAGCAACGTTTTCCTGCAGCTGCTGCGTTAAACCGAGTTAAATTTCAGTTTGGTACCGTCCACACCGAAAAAGGAAATGACGTCAAATTGGAGTAAAGAGTTATTAATTATATTTTCATATACATGCAACCTAATATTGATCAGTGGCTGATTAACGGTTGTGTATCTGCACCGTGAGCATCATGGAGGATGCAGACATGGAACTAGTTCATAAGGAAGGAATATTGATCTTTAAAATTTGACATTATTAGCAAAACTAGAATCATATTTAAGATAATACATTTTCACGATTTTACAAAAAATAATGTTTTTTGATCATTTTAATGATGAAAATAATGCTTAAATACCTCAAATTAATCAGATTGAGTATAGCTTTATATTTCTGGATGCAGAATTCATGGGTTGTGTCTAAAGGAAGTTTTATTTTTCTCATGCTGCCATGCACTTTATGTATACGTATGAATGTTTATATGATGTGAATCACTGTTTAACTCTTTGTGTATTTTTTTATTTATTCTTAAAGGGATAGTTCAACATTTTGGCAAATTGGCCCATTGCCATAATCCCTATAGTCATAGCAGTAGGTTCGTTACCTTTATGTGTCGGTGTAAGATGTTTTTAGAACGGAGGAGCGGAGCGGCAGGCTGTTCAGAGCTACACTATGGAGGCTAATGGAATTTCTTGGTTTCCCTCATCAAACTCATCAAATACAAAATCCCAAAACTCCAAAACGCTTTCGTGGACAAGTTGTGACCTGCACAATCACCACGCTATGAGATAATAATAGAACGTTACGAGACAGAGTTGTTTTAGAGGTAAATTCATGCAAAACCGCTGATGCGCGTTGCGTTCAAGGACAGTTTTTTCAGCAAGCAGACTCTGTATTTACCTCGAAAACGGCTCCGTTTCGTAACGTTCCATTATTATCTCATAGCCTGGTGATTGTGCAGGTCACAACTTGTCCACGAAAGCGTTTTGGAGTTTTGGGATTTTGTATTTGATGAGTTTGATGAGGGAAACCAAGAAATTCCATTAGCCTCCATAGTGTAGCTCTGAACAGCCTGCCGCTCCGCTCCTCCGTTCTAAAAATAGCTTACACCGACAAATAAAGGTAACGAACCTACTGCTATGACTATAGCGATTATGGCAATGGGCCAATTTGCCAAAATGTTGAACTATCCCTTTAACTCTTATTCCTCTGTCTGCTTGTTTATTACCTGCCAAGGAACTGGGATGTAAATTAGCAGGCTTGCTAACTCTGACACATTTACATTTGTATACTCATATGTGTACTGTCCCTTTCAAATAAATAAATAAATTAAATTAATAAATAATACTGCAAAAACTGTGACCACTAGAAAATACATTTTCCAAATTAAACATGAGTCTAGTGAGATTTACCCTGATGATGATGATGATGATGATGACAATGTAAATAATGTTTTGCGATATCTATAAAACTCAGAGACAGAGGTGACACAATATGATGAGGCTTAACTTTAAAAACACTTCATTGGCCACTACAACAAATGCATTCATAGAGGCGTAACAGTGGATTATTAAACAGGGGCCAAGTGAGTCTGCACATGTAGGCTACCTTTTTTTTATTTATTAATTTAGGTGCTGCGCCCCCTGATCAGCAAACTCGTTTTTAGTGACTATGTGTGTGTGTGTGTGTGTGTGTGTGTGTGTGTGTGTGTGTGTGTGTGTGGTGCTGAGGGAGTGCGAGCTGCTCCTGGGTCCCTGCTGTAATTTGCTGGAAGGCTGCAGCAGCGAGCTCGGCCCTGTGGCTGCAGCCGAGCCGACACTCCTCACCCCGCTGACCCCGGCTGCTGCTAAGCTTCTCCCTCAGAGGGAGGCTGGGCCGCACGCCTTTGTTTCTCACCTCAGGACGACTGCTTACCTCCACTCTCTTGTTCTATTTCTCTCTTCAAACCACACACACACACACACACACACACACACACACACACACACACACACACACACACACACACACTCACACACATATCCTGGAAGTCATTGTGAAACAGGAGAAGCAGCAGAGCAACACTCTCCATGGCTGCAGCCAGCACTAAGACCACCTGATAACTAATATAATAACCTGTTGTCTTTGTTCAGCCAACACACTCAAACTATTCTTATTGTACGATTTATACTTATGTCCCTCTACGTGACACAAGCTGCAGTTCCTCTCCTGACCACTACACTGAGTGTGTATGTGTATTTATAATATATCTGCATATGTATTTGTAAAAGTAGAAGTTCACAAATGATATAAAAAATGTTGCATGGTGACATGTTTCAGACCTAAGGGATGTGTTAGGATGACAAGCAGATGGCTGGTCTGCAGCCACTGTTTTCAGTTATTTTATTCTATAATTTTGGCCTTCTTTTTTATTTTGACACACGTTATCTAATTTGTAAAAGGATTTCTTGAAAAAAGGGAGAACATTTCTTCATTCTGCCCCCTTTCATTCAGGAGTTGTTGTTTTTTTATATTGAACTGTTTTTATTTCCTTTTTTGTCAATGAATGAAACAAGCAAATAAAGAAACTAGTGAGTCAGCCTCCATAGACTCAACATGTTCCTGGTACAGAAACAGCTTTGGTCTCTATAGTAGATGATGACTGAACTACTTTATAGCTTTGTGTATTTTGTCACTTATGCGTAATTGCCAGTGTTGTGGAGACGTAAACTCCATGTTGTTGAACTACAGAGCTCAACTATAATCTGCTGTAACCTGCTGGGAGTTAAACTATGTTCATGTTTTGTGCTGCGTCAAGTATTTCAACTACTTGTTGGGTCATTTTCTGTAGTTTAACTTCAATAACTACAACTACATGAAATATTTTTTATCTATATTAAAAAGATCTATATAATATACATTTTATTTTACCATTAAAGGCATGAAGATGTTTTTAGAGCCAAACAGAACCGGCTGTCTGATAGAAACTTTGAGAGATGCTCAGTCTGTCCTGACTTAGTGCTGGAGCCTCTGAAGTTCCTGTCGTGGTTTTAAACATTGTTGTTCCAGACACACTGATCTAGAATATGTCGACCTCTTTGTATTGTTCTTGTTTTGTTCTATTGCCCAACATGTCTATGGTGAACCTACAGGATGTTGACCAACAATGTTAACAAATAAAACTGAGTTGAGACAGATTTCTGCTCCATGTGAATGTTTGGTAGCTAGACTATTATATTTAGCTTCACCACATGTTGATTTACTGTATTTAACACTGAGTTAAATGAGTAGAATGAGTAGAAGTAATTGATAAAGCTACTTCGTAGTTTGTTCAAACTGCCAGGTTCAACTACAACTACTAGACTCAAGCTCCGCCTCTTTGACCATTTTTGGATCATCTTGGTGTCAGGGGGCGGAGTGACATCTACTTCTTAAAAAGGACTGTCTGTGTGCAAATAAAATCACATTTCTGAGCTGACATCAGTCTTTTTTTTACTGTCTTGAAGAATAACTGGATGTTTTTCCATCATCTGGATCTTTTTATCCAACAAAAACATTTTCCCACGATGATAAATCTCAAAAATTAGACAGATATATTGCATATTTTAAACCCATGAGGTATAGGCCTAAGAATTTTGCTAATAATCTATGCACAAATGAAAAGGAGAGGTCAGGAGGTCAAACATGAATCTACTCATTGATTTCGTTATTGTTTACCGATGCAAGTTTTGGTTTTATTTTCCAATTCCAAAATGACCAGATTTAGTTTATTATCATGATGAGGAAGGAAATCAAACATGTAAATCACAGCACATCACACACCAGAAGATTTTAAACTGTGATTTATTCTTTTTAAACTGATTCTATCATTTTAACACAACAACACCACACAGCGCACGACTGTGGTGTCGATGGTATTGTTGCAAATAAAAAGATGTTTAAACTACAGCCCTGCATATCTCCACTAACACACACACACACACACACACACAGACACACACACTCCTCTCCAGAAGGTGCCCATCAAACATCAGATTCCACACACCACATTTAGCGAACTCTTGACACCTCAGTTCACTCATAGTGGTTAGAAATTTCACGGCCGCAAATTAGCTAATAACTCATGGGCTGTAATGAACCAGGGGGCTGTCATGTAAAATTTATGCCATATTTTCAATTGTGTGGGGGGGGGGTGGGGGGGTCGGAGGGGTATTCATTTAACTCCAGGAGAGAAAGGGAGGAGGCAAAGCAGGAGGAATAAAAAAAAAAGGAGCAGAATTGGAAAACTGCTCTGGCCTCTCTCTGTGTGAATTCAACTAATCAGCGCTGACGTCTCCTCGTGCATAACGACGTGTTTTCCTCTTCTCTTTTCTCCTCAGGTCTGAAAACGCAGCAGAGAAACCGACCTGTGGCCACTTTAAATGTTTAGATTTGTCGCTCTGAGGAAAAAACACGACTCTGGTGTCACCTCCAGCTTCCTGGACCTTCAGCTTTCTTTACTGCACTTGGACTTTTTGGCCAAATAACTGAATGAAGACGAGGAGAGTCTTCATGTCAAACAAACAAGGAACCAAACAAGACGCAGAGCATAAAGGACAGTTGTTGATGTTTAGCTGCTGAGTTTGACAGTTAAAACCAGGATCCTCTCTTTAAAACATGAGAAGAAGTTCAGGCCCTAAGTGAGAATATTCAAGGATCAAGTGTCTGAAATACTTAAATAAATGCATTACAGTTACAGCTGAAGCCTGATCCACCAACATACCACATGTGGACTGAGAAGATGGAGATAATATATCAAGATAGAACAAATAACATCCTCCCTGAGCTCCCAGAGCTCAAAAAGACACATTTCAATAAATACTATTAAAATGAGGAACCACTACATACAATTTGAATCCTTTTCTTTTGTCCTAATTGTTATCATGTCCTTGTTAGTATTACTCTATGTTGAGAAAATAAACATTATTAAGTGTATAATTAGTATTAACAGTAGTTGTATCCAGACAACGCAACATTTGAGCCCAAAATAATCAAATAACCAGTTTTAACTGACTGATCCCTGAACTGAATGAAGTTCCATGTCATTGTACTGTTTCAGGACCTGTGACAGTTTTATTATTTATTTGATCATCAAATGCATCAACGTTAAAGTAAGCTCCTTCCTGTTAACATTTACTGCTGAATTATTATCTGTCTGTCTGTCTCTTTCCTTCTTTCTCTCTTTATTTCTTTCTATCAACCCCTTATCTCTGTCTTTTTCTTTCTTTCTTTCTTTCTTTCTTTCTTTCTTTCTTTCTTTCTTTCTTTCTTTCTTTTCTTCTATCTATCTATCTATCTGTCTGTCTGTCTGTCTGTCTGTCTAGCCGTCTCTTTCCTTCTATCTCTCTTTATTTCTATCAACCCCTTATCCCTGTCTTTTTCTTTCTTTCTTTCTTTCCTTCTATCTATCTATCTATCTATCTATCTATCTATCTATCTATCTATCTATCTTAGATGTCATTTTAGCTACAGCAAAAGAGAATGGGCCACAACATTTTTTAAATCTCTATATTTTGATCCAATTCAGTTTGTGTATTTATTTATTTGTATAGCAGTGAATCCTACTGAGCCTCGTCTACAGCTCTTTACTTTACTTTATTATGAAGAAGAAAGAAAGAAAAAGCACATTTAGAGACTGTTCATATCTAAAAGATAAAACAAAAAGGTATAAGCCAACTGGTGCTCCTCATGGTGTAGAGATGTGATAGTACTGGTGTGAATGGCCGTGGCGTCGGTGAGGAGGTTGTTTGGTGTGAATGATTTGCTCCTTTCATATCAGTGGAGAACTGGTCTGAGATCAGCGGCTGTTGCCCTTGTAGTGTTCATGAACCGGCTGAGTGAAGGTGAAGCTGTGATGCTGATGCAGACCAACGCTGCAGATTTACTCTGTAGCAGACCCTCTGACAAAACACACTACATCAGCTGCCCCGGCACACACACACAACACAACACACACACACACACACACACAGACTGTACAACTGTGCTTATTTCAATCAGGTGACATTTGTTAGCGACTAACATGAGGGAGGAGCAAAGCGCACCACTGGCTAACCTTTCAGCTGTGAATTATGGGAATTTACCTTCATGCCTCAGTGCGTCTGCTGCCGCTCTGCCTTTCGTGTCTAAATCAAAGGCTGAGATCTGCAACATCGGCACTCTCCCCCTTCCTACAAGGGCACGTGCTGCACAAACGCCTGGTGATGGGTGACATTTACAGCACCACGACCAGGCTCGGGCTGCCACTGCAAACACACACACACACACACACACACACACACACAGGAGGCAGGCGACCCACAACATCACCAGGGAGGCAAAGCCAAGTCATTGTGAACCAGCAGCACCAGTGGCTCTCTCAACAATGACTACACATGATTCTTCTGTGTGTGTGATCTGAAACAGAAACAGAAACCACCAGCTGGCCAATGAGTGAAGACGATTTCATCTTTACAGCACTATTTTTGCAAAAACACAAACACGATAGACTCATAGCCTAGCTTGCTTAAAAAATGAAAAATACTCATGATTGTCCCAGAAACCGGAGCTGTGACATCACTTCCTGGAACCAGGTTGCTGGATTTTGTAAATAAATCTGTAAAAAGAAATTAGCTTGTATTAATCCCCAAGAGCACAAAATCAAGAAAAAAATCCTTCAACAATCTACAAATTAACTCCAATGTACTTTGTAGGCTATTTAGTGCTATTTAGCAAATTGTAGCATGCTAACACTGTAAGCATCATCTAATAAACATAAGCATGTTAGCTCTGTCGTTGTTAGAAGCATACATTAGCATTTCTGTTAAATATTTTTGCTATTGCTAACTACTGTGAATATATTTCAGATTGGTTAAAGGTGTTTCGACATTAGCATTTATCTTAAATAAGCTATTTCTACATTTTGTTAATGCTATGGCTAACCTGACCATTGAAGGGTGGGTGTAGCCTACTTTGCATTTAGTGCTAATTTGCAAACACTATAGTATATGTCTACTATCTATGAGCATATTAGCACTGTCATTGAGAAAACCATGTTGACATTAACCTTAGCTTCGAGGAGTTTAGCATGAGCATTTGTTTGTGTGACCCATGAAGAAATGTTGTGAGTTCAGTATAAAACTTTGATCCTATAGACACAGTCGGCAAGCAAGGAAACGTCACTTCCGGTCAGGGCCGTGGGGGAAAACAAACCGTGTCCCCCATACACACTCATGCAAAAACGCGGCATTTTAAACCTTTGTCAAAGGCTTTTTCGCCGTCCTGTCTTAGTTTTAATCACATGTATATGCTGACAGAGAGCTATATTTTTAGAAACTCATCACGATCTGGGTCGATTGTTGTCCGTACATTTAAAAATATTAGGTATTTCACAGTCAGTCATTTGTCTTCCCCCAAAGCTCTGACGCTCTCTTAGTCGCCGCTGGCCGGCTCTAGACACTCGTAGACACTGCCTGAGTTATTGTGTATTATTTTGCACCGCAAATAAATTCAAAAACCACAACCTGAACTTTTATATCGGAACTTAGCTCATCTTCTCCAAACGTGTAACGCTCTGACCGGAAGTGAAGGTTGCCGACCCTGCTGACTCGGTGTAGGCTATGGCTGTGAAAACTTTATATTTTAAGATGTACGGACAGCAATCGACCCAGATCGTGATGAGTTTTCTAATATATAGCTCTTTGTCAGCATATACATGTGATTAAAACTAAGACAGGATGGCGAACAAGCGTTTGACAAAGGTTTAAAATGCCGCCTTTTTGCATGAGTGTGTATGGGGAAAACGGTTTGTTTTCCCCCACGGCCCTGACCGGAAGTGACGTTTCCTTGCTTGCCGACTGTGTCTATACTCAGTTCTAATCTCCATCATATCTTCTTTTAAAGGGACAACGAGGAGTTCACACTACATTTATGAGCCTCCGCGCACACCGTAGAATTCTTCGACCGGCGCAAGACGGACTCATGTTTTCATTCATCAAGAATTAAAGTCAGAGGTTCAAAGAGGTTCAGTTACCGTCGTAGTCCCGACCATAAACGGCAAGACGGCGACGTTATTCTCATGAGCGTCCGCAAAACCAAAAGTAAGGAAACGCTGGTCGGCTCGCCCAGCATTTCCACCATTAATTAAAATAACAAAATAACGATAGAGACAAAACGATATATTTATCGAAAATGGGCCCATTAACACGTGTGGGTAGCGTAGATTCATCCACATTAACGTGAGACTTTTTTATAACCAAATAGAAACTCCTCGTTGTCCCTTTAACTGACATTAGCATGCTAACCAGCTAGCCTTGGTCTGTTTCTCTCTGATGGAAACTCACTCCAATCTGCTTGAATTTCTATTATAAGAAAATATAATACAATGTTAAATAAAACTTTTGTAGTGTTTTGTGTTTTGTTTTGTTTTTTACCTATGGCAATATCAAGCTAGCTTCCAGACTCCTGCTCCTTATCAACCGACTCAGAAAGAATAATCAAACCTTAAGGTCAAAGGTCAAAGTCTTATCAGCACATCAAAGCTAAATGTTTAAAGTTTGTTCCAGTGGCAGATGAAAGGGAACTCTTTATTGACATCAAGTGGGATGTTTTGAAGCTTGTGGTAAACGTGGTCTTCACACGACGAGCACAATGAGCTGCCTCACATGTGCTTCTTTGTTGAAAGTCTAACCAGAGATCAGATTTCATTTAAGAATGATGCAGCGATGGATAAGCGACTGCGTTGCTCTTTTTTCCACATTAAACTTGATGACTAAAAGTCACCCCCATGATGACAGATTATATCCAAAAAGAAAAAAGCCATGAATCTAATGTGTGCGAGGCAGTGGAGACTCAAACACCAGGAAAGTAGACGGCAACAAAAGATGCCCAAAATGCGAGTAAAGCCATAAAAGAAAATTGTCCTTGGAAAGGAAGAGGTGGGGGGTGGGGGCAAAAAGAAAGAGCTGCACACACCGAGGCTGTAATACAGAGAGGGGAACTGAAAATAGGTGAGATTATTTCCTCCCGTCGATGTCTGTCACACTGCCTTGAGGGAAAGCGAGGCGACCGGTGAGCCTGACTTTGCAAAGCTCCGCGTCTTAGTCTCCCTACTTCACCGAGACATGGCTCTCATTTATTATTTGAACAGCTCAACAGGTAATTTTCCAGCTAAAATCCTGATTTCTGCCGACGTCTGCTTCTCTTCAGCATGTATTCTAATTACCGGTGGCTCGCTTTGATCTGAGGCCCCTTTGCAGCTTCACAACTTCCCTTCCAATCACTTTTCATCAAGCCGCCTAATTTCTTTTTGTCACAGTAGCTTCTTCTTTTCTTTTTTTTTTTTAGGGTGGATATACAGGTTCAGTTACGTAGCTGAGATAAAGGCAAAAAAAAGAAAAAAAGAGTGGGATGGCGGGGAGTGCTGGTGTTAAAGGAGCCAAACACTGGCGGTGGCGTTTCCCGCAGCATGCGACAGTTGGACACGGTGTTAAAGGGATAGTTGAACATTTTGGCAAATTGGCCAATTGCCATAATCCCTATAGTCATAGCAGTAGGTTTATTACCTTTAATTGTTGGTGCAAGCTGTTTTTAGAACAGTGGAGCAGAGCCGTGAGCTGCTCAGAGCTACGCTATGGAGGCTCATGGGATTTCTTGGTTTCACTCATCAAACTCATCAAATACACAATCCAACAACTCCACAACGCTCTGGTGGACAAGTTGTGACCTGCACATTCACCACGCTATGAGATAATAACACAACGTTACCACACAGAGTTGTTTTAGAGGGAAATTCATGCAAAACCGCTGATGCGTGTTGCCCTCAGGGACAGTTTTTCGTCAAGCAGTCTCTGTATTTCCCTCTAAAACAACTCTGTCTGGTAACGTTGTGTTATTATCTCATAGCGTGGTGAATGTGCAGCTCACAACTTGTCCACCAGAGCGTTGTGGAGTTGTTGGATTGTGTATTTGATGATTTTGATGAGGGAAACCAAGAAATCCCATGAGCCTCCGTAGCGTAGCTCTGAGCAGCTCACGGCTCTGCTCCTCCGTTCTAAAAATAGCTTGCACTGACAATTAAAGGTAATGAACCTACTGCTATGACTATAGGGATTATGGCAATGGGCCAATTTGCCAAAATGTTCAACTATCCCTTTAACGACAATAAGGTCTGGGATGGAGTGAGGGAATCAGGATGGTGGATTAGAGTTTCACCTCATTAAAAGTTGGGACTAAAAGCCTCTGTTGATGCTATAAAGTGCTGCATCTGCCTTCAAAATCAATCGTGTGACTGAACCGACCCCCGAAACCGAAACCCCCCCTAATGAGAGCATTATTTAGCAGAGAATGACGGGTGGAGGAGAAGAAGAGGGTGGAGGAGAGAAGGAGGAATCATCATTTGCTTTTGATTCTTCTGAGGCCTTCTCTTCTGTCAGTTCAAGAAGGGGGGGGGGGGGGGGGGGGGCAAAAAGTGACAAATCCTTCTCCCGGAATATCTTTGCTCTTAGTGTCATCGCGCTTGGAGAAATCCAGTTGTGACTCCTTTGTTTTTCATCCCCGGGCCAGTTCGGGATAACAGCCCCCGATCAAAAGCTTAACCTAAGTCAGAGTATCAGCACATTACCCTCTCCACGTTACACGGAGGATAAAAACGAGGTTAGACCTTGTCTGCGAGGCTGTAAAGACTTTGAGGATGAATTTATGTGCATACTTATCTTGCTCTTATGTCATTAGCGCTCTGCTCTCTCTGCTCGGTCTTATTCATTCACTCCCTCAGCCCAAAGAGTTGGACTGTCATTGTCTCTGTGCTCGGTGTCCACTGTCTCTGGATGTCTGGAGGAGAGCAGCTTCTTTTTTTCTTTTTTTGTGTGTGAGTGTGTGTCAAGAACAGTTCCGAAGCTTATCTCTGGAGGACAGCTAGCGCCCGGTACAGAGCGCCATATGCCGCAAAACCTGCAACCTCCAACCCCTCCACTACCACCACTACTCCTCCTCCTCTTCCTCCTCCACCCCACCTCCGTCTTGCTGTGCACCCATTAAGGCAGAGTTAATTAAACCACAACTCATTGCCTCAGCAGGAGGGGGCAGGAGGAGGAAAAAGGGAGCAAGAGAGGAAGGAGCGGCGGGGGGGTGGAGGTGTACAATTATACATTGGCATTTACCATTTTCAATGTACAGCACAGCGCTCTGCTGGCTGGTGCATCTTCATGAAGAATCTGGAACGACGGGCGATGCTTTCCAACGACAACAACAACATTAAACCTCGGATGATCCTTCAGATTGTAGCTACCACTTCCATGACCCCTGGACAAAATTTAGACTTCAGTTACTCCCAAAATATTTGATAGACATATCAGGCTGGGTCTTGACTAAACATGAAAATCACTTTTGACATGAGTTTCAACATTTTTAACCCCTTCCTGGCCAGTTGTTTTTGCTGCAAAAACACAACATTTCTATGGGGCTCAATGGGGGTTTTGGCTGGTGACAGTATTTTAGTTTACAGTTCTGGAAATTAGCGGATATTTCGTTAGATATTGCCTCATTTACATATTTAAACATAAAATTTGACAAAACTTGTAGGCCTAATATAAAAAATATTTGTCTTAATGTGAGTGATAAACTTGGGAAGTTTCATGGTGATATCTGTTAGTTAAAATGTTTCCTTTATTTTTGCATTAAAAAACCCCATTGGACATTTTTTGTCCATTTGAAGGGTCATTCATGGGTGTGGTAAAAAATTCATTACGGATCCAAAAATTGGACTTTCATTCTGAAATTTGGGACATCCAGAGTTTAGCCAAAGATACACCTCCATGCCAAAAATCAGGCCCCAGTGACCTTTAATTTGACCTGGGGGGGGAGGGGGGGTTGGGAAAGTGTGAGAGGTGGACAAGAAAAATATCCGTAACATGAGGGTTTTAACAGACACGGTGGATCTGTCGGCCCAATACAAGGTCATGAGGTGTGGGGGTGTTGGAGGTGTTGGGGGTAGAGCCTCCGACTGCAGCTACCAGCGCCATGCCGCCACCACCACACCACGCCAAGCCGACTATTGTGCCTCTCTAGCCCCCCACCCCCTCGCCAGTCGTCAGATATGCAAGCCCGCCTTTACCTGCTGCGATTCCATTACCCCAGCTGCCTGTTCCGGCACTCGAATGTTTCTGTAGCATATTAAACAGATTAATAGAACAATGCTCCAGGGAGAGAGCAGCCTGTCAATCTCAGCTAAAAACACAAAAGCAGAAAATTAAAAAGGCCCATGGCAGAACTCCAGCACTGATAAAAAAGAAAAAGTGCAGGAATCTTGCTCGGTGGAGAGAGAGAAAGAGAGAAAGAGAGTGTGAGGTGGTGGTGGGGGGGGGCAAACCACAGATGGTAAATATTTATTCTCCTATCCTGCTTACAGAACACACACATGCTAACACAAACACACACACACCCAAAACGATAGGCCACAGTGGTAGCTGAAATGACAATGGGGAAAATTAGCTCTGAAATTATCAAAGAATGTCGAGGCAAACACAGAGCGCTTTGTTCCTTTTGTGTGACTATCACTATATTGGGGATCAGCCATAAGAACTCCAATCTAGAAAACACGCTCCCGCTCTCCGAGGATGCTGGCTTTTCATGCCAGATGGACTTTCTTGCTTTGTTTATCAGCGAATTCCCACCGTTGAACTAAAGATTTAAAATCTAAAGCGAATCCAGAGCGTTCCCGCGGTAGGCGGCTACGTGGCTGACGCCTTCGCATCCCATCTGGGGGGAGAGGAATATCTGAGGCGTGGATCTATAGGGCCGCAGCAGGAGGCGCAGAAAGGGAAGTATCCTCCAGTGACGTCCATGCGCTCTCATCCTGGGAGACTCCGGAGAAAATTTCAATCTGGTCTCTCTGCTTGCAGAGATATTGGGGAGATTGAGTGAGGTCTGCAGACGGCGGCGAGGGGGCTGCGCTCGGTCTTTACGTTCACGCTGGGAGACGGGGCCTGCATCACAACAGGAGATACCGCAGGAGCAGATGCACACAAGTACACACTGCTCATACATGCACATATATGTACATAAGTGTCTGTTTAAAATACATGCGTAATCTCAAACCAGTCAACGTGAACTGAACTCAGACATAAAGAGCTGATATGAAATGTAAAGGAATCTACTCTGCAGCATAAAGCAACACATTTTTTTTCCCTTTGCACCTCTCACTGTAGTTATACATGAGTATTTTTATATGCATTGAAAGACAAACTGCAGAAATTGAACCTTCTTGCAAAACTCCTTCCAGGGATGTTCACAATAAACTCACATCTATGCAACTGTGCAACCTACAATAGGCATTACAAGTTAAAGTTGCGTCACCTATTCTGTGTTTTAACTGAGTGAAGTTTGACTTAAAGAGCAAATAAAATCTCTTCTATTTGTAACAAACTGTGTGTAACGTCCTGCAGCTCCTCCGCCCTGCGAGCGCTGCCTCTTAGCATGCAGGCCAGAGCGCTAACTAAAAAGCTGATCTAAAAATCATTATCATTGTTAATTTTCACCACCAGATTACAAAACCTAATTGCTAATGACAGATAACCTCCTGGAAATTAGGTTCAGATATCTGCAGCACACTCGCATTTATTATGAGCAAAATGCTAGTTAGCTTATTAGCTCATTCGTTAGCCTGTCAGGTAGAGTTCCCGGCGCCGAGACGCTGAGATCAGTCAAACATCTTGTTGTTGTTTCTCTTCTGCTGCTGAACTCGCTCTCATTCAATTATTCTTCTGTTTCCCTCCTCATGAACATGAACAGAGATTTAATTGTAGCTCATTAATGTCAACGCTACCTGCTAACGAGGCAAACTGTAGCTGCTGCACCGAAAGCACTGTGATGTGACTGTGATGGGATGTTCTGCTCTTTCACTTTGTCTGACAATAGAAATAATAGAAACACACTCCTGGACTTTGGCTTTTACATGAACACAGTCGACCAGTGCTGCATCTGTTTTATATTTGTCTTGTCGGGCTTCCGTACTGAAATTACAGGATTTTACTTTATTTTTCTTCAGCTGTCTCGTATGTTGTTGCTGTTTTCTCTTTTTTTTCTGCACAAGCACCTTGTAACTATGTAAATAAAAGGTGCAATAAATAACGTTTATTATTGTCATTATTATGATTCCAGTCGTTCCGTTTCGTGATGTGAGCGAGTGTTTCTGAAACTAAAGCAGGAAACAGATCAGTAATATACACTGCAAAAACTCAAAATCTTACCAAGAATATTTGTCTTATTTCTAGTCCAAACAAATCTCATTATACTCAAAATATCACATTAAAAGTAGCTTGTTTTTAGACACTTTTTACTTCTTTCAAGCAGATTTTCACTTGAAATAAGTAGAAAAATCTGATAGTGGAGCAAGTTTTTCTTCCTTATTACAAGCACAAAAAACTTGCTTTCACTGGCAGATTTTTCTACTTATTTCAAGTGAAAAATTTGTTAGAAACAAGTGAAAATTATCTCAAAACAAGTTAATTTTTAGGTGATGAGTCTTATTTTCAGTGGAAAGAGATTAGTTCTGACTAGAAATGAGACATTTTGATAAGAAATAAGATGAATATTCTTGCAAAGATTTTGAGTTTTTGCAGTGTAAAGATTAAACTGCTGAATCCTCTTTGTTGAACTAAACTAAATCTTAAGTTTCAAACGCCATCGTGGTGCCTCTTAACTTGCAGGTTTCATTGTTTTCATCTTCAGTCGTCGACCTGTAGCAGCTGTTTGACATCAACAGTAAGTTCACCATTGTTTCATACCTGGGGAGGAAAAAAAACAGTTTTTTTTTTTATCACATTTAATGTTTTTAATTGAAGCTGCTGAAACTTCAAGAGAAACAATAAAAAATGTATTGCATGCTGCTCAACACATTTTTTATTTCAACTAAATACCTTTAATTTCTGCTTTTTTTTGTAGCATGGCCCAAACCTCGTGGTCACTTCCCAGAGTTCCTTGCAGGAGACAACTGAGTAGCCTGAGGGAATCAAACAGTTCAATACAACTGTGTGTGTGTACAACAACACAGACCTACTCTTCTGTTCGTGAACTTGACTCTTGTTGTGCGTCAGATGCGTGAACTCCTCGGTTTGAGGCCTAATGTGCCGCGTCGCTGAAAACGAACTCCACCGCCGCTCAGAGACTGTGTTCAGTAATTCACCTGCTTCATCTGTCATTTGTTTTTAGACGACGAGGATCCTTCTTCTTTTTCTTCTTTTATCTAACCTACAGCAACGACGGCGGAGGAAAGAGTTAACACTATCAATCCGAGCCAAACTCAGCAGGTCACTCTCCTCCGTCTCCTCTCTGCACTGGAACGCCGCAAATCATCTTTAATAGTCCTCATCTTGATGGTTCATTACGTTAAACTATCTCTGCTAGCATCCTCTAATCCAATGGCTCTCTTATGGCCTGAGGGGGGCGAGGAGCTCAGGGAAGGAGGAAGGTGTGTATGTGTGTGCATGTGTGTGTGTGTGTGTGTGTGTGTGTGTGTGTGTGTGTGTTGGATGAGGAGGGGGACTCGTGCTCATTGTATTATTAGCAGGTTAATTGCCCCGGTGCAAAAGAGTGGCCGGACGTCAATAGGAAACCATTTTAGTTTAATTGTCAGCCGTCCTGTACTGTAAAGCCCCTCCTCCCCCCAACGGGCCCCTCGCCAACGCCGCCGTCACCAGGGGCTGGTAGCTGTGTCATACTGTATATGATGTGAAGCACATCATCATGGGATGGTGTCAGAGGGAGGAGAGGAGCTGGACCACAGCGCCACCTAATGGAGGCAGAGCAGCACGGCAGCAGCTGCAGCAGGTCTGCAGGACGCCGAGAGGAAACAAGAGCACACACTCTTTTATTTTATAATTCATTGAACAATGTTATTTAATTATGTCCCTTGCTTTATTATTATTATTATTATCATCATTATTATTATTATTATTATTATTTTAGTTTCAAGATACGATTTGGAGGAACTACATAAAAATAACTATAGAAATTCAACAAAGATGTCGATTTATTTTCACTCTGAATTATCAAAAATGAGAATAAAATAAGAGAAAACAACCTGCGGTTCACACTGAAGGAGAAGATTTCACATCTATTCCCTCATGGAAACACACTCCACATCCACAGTGTCGTCATGTTTCCATTGTGATACGACAACATGAGATAAGATGTCATTAGTTCCACTCTGGGGAAATTAGCAAGTTACAGCAAGAAAATGGACAGAGTGAAATATATATATATATAATTAATAGAATATGATATAATATAATATGCAGGGTTTGATATTCAAATAAAACAGGTACCCATAAGTCATCATTATGCAGAATATCTACTTGTCTACCTGTGGTCATTTATTCAAGCTTCATATTTTATAGAGTAATTCTACGTCTTGTAGTAAAAATACTGACTGTAAGTACAGTAGCAGTAGCATCAAATAAAATTCAGAAATAACTCTCTGCTAAACTGGATTTTAAACTACTTCTTCATATTTAACATCCTACATCCTCCTCAGGCTGAGGTTCATGACGTTATCACTATCGTTATCATCAAACTGAGCAACAAAAGACAGAAACACACAAACGCTGGCTACACAACCCTGTGTCTGTCGGTTCATTAATGTTATTTGTGCACAAAGTATAAACACCAACCTTATGTCACGATGATTGATTTATTCCAACATCCACAGGTGAAGGCGGTCAGCAGGTCGTATCCTGTACGGAGTCCCAGGAGTGCCATAATAATAAATAAACCTGGAAAAGAATTAGAGCGTAAATGCTAAAAAAATATAATAAATATAAAAGAATAAATATGTAAATAATTTGAAATCTGTTAATGCGCCATCATGCTTCTTCTCAGTGTGAATGTGACAAACCAGGGAGCTGCAACACACATGAAAGTGTAAAGAAATAATTTAAATTGGTCTTTTTTTCTTGAGTAAATGTGTTAAAACCACACAGTGTTGTTGTTATTGAAGTCACAGCAGACAGGGAAGAGGAGGAGGAGGAGGAGGAGGAAGAGGAGGGTGGAGGTGGAGCAGGTTGTGCTGCTGATCCCTGGGTTGCTGGTTCAATCCCCGGCTCATCCCTGAAACCCAGGTTCCATCAGGAAGTTGCATCTGGTACCAACGCTCTGCCAAAACAAACACACGGAGGAGGAGGAGGAGGAGGAGGAGGAGGAGGAGGATGAAGAGTCTCTGTGGGGACACACAGACTCTTCATCCTCATATTGTGACTTCATTTACTTAAAGGGACAACGAGGAGTTTCGGAAAGCGAAGTGTTTTCACAACATTTCCCATGAGCCTCAGCGTGCACGGTGAAATTCTTGGACGGACGAAAGCGAAAACATTTTCCAAGAATGTTTTCATTGATCAAGAATGAAAGTCGGAGGTTGGAAGACGATCAGATACCGTCGTAGTTCCGACCATAAACGGTGTTTCGGCTGCGTTATTCCTGAGAAACCGAAACTAGGAAACGCTGGGCGAGTCGACCACTAAATAATAATATCAAAATAAATATAAAGACAAAACGATAGATTTATCTAAAATAGACCCATTAAAGGGGAACTATGCAAGTCCTCTCATTTTTCCTCTGTTCTGGTTACGCTCCTCTCCTCCATGTGCATTTGTAAATGGATTTGCAAATGGAGCGGTGGATAACGTTACATAACATATACGATGTTACGACATGTGTGTTTGTGTAGTCTTAACCGTCATGAACAAAACATTACGGGTCACGGAGCGCGTTTGTGTTGCGGTGCAGAGACGAGAGCTGGGACACCGGGTCAGTGGCCGAGTAACTACACTGATGTTGCCAGGTTGGTTTTCAGCCGTGAGACGCCAGGAGAAGACAGAGAGCCTCCGTTGTCACTTGTAGTCACAAGTCATGTAGTTAACCATCACAATTACTTTTTAATGAAGGTAAAATGTAGCATACTGTAGCCACGGGGAAAATCCAGCTTAGTTCCTCTGTAACTTGTGGTAACGTAGATTCATCCACATTAATATGAGACTCTTTTAGAACCAAATACAAACTCCTCTGAGTCTCTTTAAAAAACACTTCACCCACGTTTCACTTCATACATTTATGTGTTCTACCCTACTGTAAGTGGTACAATATTTTATTCCATTGTTCTTTTTAAAGGTTGCCTTGTACAATCTGGCAGAGGGACAGGCGATGAAAACTAGCCTTTTGAGCTAATTCGAGTGCATTTGTATGTGTGTTTTTTTATACAATGTTCAGCATTGTCCCTTTTCAAATAAGCTAAAATAAACTAAATACACACACTCAGGTTGCTCCACACACACACAGTGGAGTCAAGTCGAGTGGCCGTTGTATAAAGTCTGAACTTGGATCAGATCTGTGTTCAGGGTGTGAACGTCGTGCATGCTCTGATTTCTGCATGAAGCGAGGAAACACAGTTGAATTTCAATGCTGTGTAGGTGTGTATCTGCAGCCTTGACACACACACAAACACACACACACGCGGGTGAAATGAAACCTTGGGCAGCGTCCACACTGGGACTCGGCTGCCGTCTGTGGGACTCCACTCCTGCCTTGACCCTCTGTCCTCTTCCTGCAGCAGCAGCATCGCCTGCTCTGTGCACTCATCTGAGTCTGACACCTTTACCAGCTCCTCTTTCTCTCCTGATCCCCCCTCCCCACTTCCCCCACCTCCTTTATTTTCCTCCCCTCCCGCCCATCGTTCCCTCTCCTCTCCCGGGGGTTAGCTTGCCTTGCCTTGCCGGCCCTTGTGGATCGTCTCCCAGGCTGCACACTGCAAAAACTCAAAATCTTTCCAAGAATATTTGTCCTTTTTTCTTGTTAAAATGTCTCATTTCGAGTCAAAACTTAACTATTTTCGCTTAAAATAAGACTCACCACCTTAAAATTAACTTGTTTTTAGATCATTTTTCACTTGTTTCAAACTAATTTTCACTTGAAATAAGTAGAAAAATCTGCCAGTGAAAGCAGATTTTTTGTGCTTGTAATAAGGACACTGCAAAAACTCAAAATGTTACCAAGAATATTTGTCTCATTTCTAGTCAAAACAAATCTAATTATACTTCAAATAAGACTCATCACATTAAAAAGCAGCTTGTTTTTAGACATGTTTTACTTCTTTCAAGCAGATTTTCACTTGAAATAAGTAGAAAAATCTGATAGTGGAGCAAGTTTTTATTTCTTGTTACAAGCACAAAAAACTTGCTTTCACTGGCAGATTTTTCTACTTATTTCAAGTGAAAATTTGTTTGAAAAAAGTGAAAATGATCAAAAAAATTGAATTAATTTTAAAGTTATGAGTCTTTTTTTAAGTGTAAAGAGTTTAGTTTTGACATTGAAATTAGACATTTTGACAAGAAATAAGACAAATATTCTTGGAAAGATTTTGAGTTTTTGCAGTGGAAGAAAAACTTGCTCCACTATCAGATTTTTCTACTTATTTCAAGTGTAAATCTGCTTGAAAGAAGCAAAAAGTGTCTAAAAACTAAAAACTGTCTAAAAACTTTTATGTGATGTTTCGTATTTTAAGTATAATAAGATTTGTTTTGACTAGAAATGACATTTTGACTAGAAATAAGACAAATATTCTTGCTAAGATATTTCAGTTTTTACAGTGCAGGTGCCTCATGGGCCCGGGTCGCTGTCTGTTTTCATTCCCCTCCTGGAGGACAAGTAATTTGGGGGGAGAAAGAGAAAGAGGGAGAGCAGATGACCACTGGCTCCCGACCTTTTCTCCCTCAATTTAACTCCTCGCCGCCGTGCCCGCCGAATGTGGCAATCAGGCTAGGCAGAAGTGACACCCTCATCTGAGCGTGGCCGCGGCCCCCGCACACAATCACGGTGTCACTTTCCATCTAGATGTGGCGGCCGCCGGCGAGTGGTAGTGCTGCTGGAGCAAGGGATGCTGGGAGGAGGAGGAGGAGGAGGAGGAGGAGGAGGAGGAGGAGGAGGAGGAGGAGTTCAGGTCCGAGCTAGATCCCTACCTGGTGATTGTAGCCTCGCTTAAATATTCAGGTGTTTGCAGCAGATTTTCTTTAAAGGACAATTCCGGGTAAATTCAACCTGTGGCTCTACAGTAGTCTCTAATATTTCAGCTCTAACAGTATGAATGCTTAGATTTTCTTTTTACTGTCTCCTGTTCTGCAGTAGTTCTGTCTGTTCCTACATCGCCACAGCAGCGTTTAATGGGAGCAAACCGATCTTAGGCTGTTTACATCCGCTCCCGTAGGAATATCAACTCAGAGCTGTGACATTTCCGTAGCAGTAAGATTACATTTTGCAGATGTTTAATTGCAGTGTTTGGGCATGTTACTTGTAAAAAGTAATTAGTTATAGTAACTAGTTAGTTAGTAACTGAATTACTACATAATAAAAGTAACTAATTACCAGGAAAAGTAACTATACAATAGTGTGTACATAATACATTTATGTATACAAATGTAGTGCAATATTAGATGCAACTGCATGTGCAGTCTTGTGCCATGGGCATAGTGCAATTTAAGTCAATCCTGCACTTTATTGGGGCATTGTGCAATCAGAATTGCACTCGTCACTTTAGCAAATAGCACTTTAGCACTTTAATTAGCACTGTAGCACTTTCTGTTCTGTAATCTGTTCCCTTAGTACTTCTTTGAACAATTAATAAACGTATGTTGTTTATGTCATATATGTTTGTGTAAGATGTCAAGGTGTTATCATGATGCATTGTTCTATAGCCGTATTCCTGCCTCTTGTGCTTTTATCTTCATGTTTTTATGTCTAACATCAACCTGCCAATGGGACTGAGGATGGAAATGAGCCACTTGGCTACAATCCCACATATTTACACGACAGTGTTCATCAATATGTAGGCTACTGTTCCCATTTTAAAAAATAAAATAAAATCCGAAATCTGAAATTGTGTTATAAAGTGCTCAAATATGTCAAATTACTTCCTGTTTATACTGAGGTAGTTGTTAGTTCCAGATAAACTGCTTTTTTCCGACCAGGTAAAGGACTGAAAAAAAAGTGCATAACTTCTTGAGTCAAGTAACGACACATTTTATTGTCACTAACGGTGATGCCGTTATAACGGGGGAAACAGTAACTTTTTTTACTGAAAAAAGTAGCGGCGTTAGTAAAGTTGTTATTTTCATTACTGTAATTCCCATCACTGTTTATTTGAAAGATAAAGAACGGGAGCTTCAGACCTGGAAACATACTGAGCCTCAACTTGACTCTAGTGTGAGACTTTGTATAAGAGCTCTGTTTACCAACATGTCGTCTTTCTTGAAGTGAACAAACCCCTCGGTGTCTGTGTGAAGACATCTGACGTTGTCTGTGGAAAGAAAATGTAGTAAACAGCCTAAGATCCGTCTGCTCCCATTCTACGCTGCTGTGGCGATGCAGGGACAGACAGAACTACTGCAGGACAGGAACATCTAAACATTCATTCTGTTAGAGCTAAAATATTAGGAAACTAGAGCCCCAGGTTGAATTTACCTGGAATTGTCCTTTAATTTCTCTTTACGTTAGCGTCGTTAGCTGTGATGCTACATGGGACTTGAGTCTCTCCTCCCTCCTGTGCATGTGAAGAGGATTCCTTCTCTTTCCTCTTCAGTAGGTTAGCCCCGTCACCATCTTCTCCACACGGCGGCGGCTGAACCAATCACATAAGCCCAGAGAGGGAAAAAATAACCAGATATTATTTTCATGGGCCTGCGCGGTGTGAGGCGGCTTTACGACCGTTAGCATCATCGGGCGTCGTTTTTTTGCCAGTGTAAGCTGGTGTGAAATACAATGAGACGCAGAAAGCCCAGGAACTCGTGTTGGAACATGAGTCGCCATGTAATAGACTGACTAAGAAGGAGGCTGAGAAGCCGGGGAACATGGGAAGGGAAGGAGAGGAGAGGGGGGGGGGGGGGGGGGGGGCTGAGTTTGGTAAGTTAGCAGAACGGCCACGGTCTATCCTCGTCTGCCGGCGCCGGAGAACCACAGCGGGGCCGACAGCGCGCCGCAGCGGGGCCGGCAGCACGGTGGGGAGAAGAAAAAATAAAAAAAAGAGGGAGACAAAGTGTGAGAGTGGCTGTGGATTAGAGTTTGCTGATAGCGTGGAAATGTAAGAGCAGACTATTACTCCCCACTTCCTCTTTTGAGAGCGTTTTGTCAGAGAAGATCGGCCAGGGGAAAATGAAATGAGGGAGAAATAGCTCCAATAACCCTGAACAAAGAAAAAGTTGAGAGGCGGAGAGAGGGTGAGACTCCTCAGAGGTGGTGGAGGAACTCCGTCCTCTGAATGAAGGATTCGTCCGGTGGATTTATGGATCCAAAGCAAACGGTGACGACTGTGAAGCCACCGTGACACATTTTGAAGGGATAGTTCGACATTTTGTCAAATTGGCCCATTGCCATAATCCCTATAGTCGTAGCAGTAGGTTCGTTACCTTTAATTGTCGGTGCAAGCTATTTTTAGAACGGTGGAGCAGAGCCGCGAGAGTTGGTAAACAACTCTTTCTGGTAACGTTGTGTTATTATCTCATAGCGTGGTGAATGTGCAGGTCACAACTTGTCCACCAGAGCGTTGTTGAGTTGTTGGATTGTGTATTTGATGAGTTTGATGAGGGAAACCAAGAAATCCCATGAGCCTCCGTAGCATAGCTCTGAGCAGCTCACGGCTCTGCTCCGCCGTTCTAAAAACACTGCTATACTGCTACGACTATAGGGATTATGGCAATGGGCCAATTTGACAAAATGTTGAACTATCCCTTTAATAATTCATTTCTATTCATTTCTTTACAAACTGAGAAAAGAAAACTTGATGAAACAGCTCCATGTGTCGAGGAAAGACACATGAAATCCTTACAAACAAGAAACTGTCTGTGCTTTATTCTAATCCTCATGTTAAAGCAGAAGTGAGTGATCCGGTCGTTTTCGCTAATGCTGCGTTCCAGGCAGGCTTTTGAAATCGTAAATTACAGCTTCAAGTCACAACTTACGACTTTGTAGCGTTCCAGGCAACCCACTCGTGTTTTTCCGACCTGTTTTACCGGTGAAAGTCACTATAACGGCCACTCGTAACTTCCGACCGGTGAACTCGTACCAGATCGAACTGGTACCACTTCACGGTCGGAAAAATACGAGTTTCCTTGAACGCACCATAACAGTCCTCGTCGCTACGTCACCACATTCACGGCGTTCCTTGGCTGCACACACAGCCCTGCATGCCGTTCTCTCTCCTCATTGGATAAAAACTGTAGGATACGATAAATGTTTTCTCTTCGGCTCAGAGCAGAGCAGAGGGACTGACAGACCCGTGTTTCAGACCAAACACTCTATGTAAGTGATTGCTGTCGGAAGATATAACTATTTAAGACTTATATTAACACAAATATATCACTCACTTCTGCTTTAACATATAAAATCTGACTCTGTAATATTGTTAATTTCACTGCGTTCTTCTTCCTCTGCTGCAACTGTTGTTGTTCATCAGGCCGAGTTTACATGTCAGCACAGACAGAGACACACTATGAAAATCTAAATGATGATCCGCCTCTGAGGGGAGGGGGGGGGGGGGGGGGGACATTATCATCTCAAAGGATCCAGGTATTGTGCGACCGGTCCCCTCTGTGCTGAAAATTAAATTGTCTGATGTGCAAGATTTACTTTTGTGGCATGGTGGCCCCTGGACGGGCGCTGAGGGTCGCGAGTGCCATGTGTCATCTGCTGGCAGCGCCGGGGCGCCTTCAATTTACACACCGAGCCGCTCTGCATTTCAAAGGAGCTCCAGTGTCGGCCTCCTGTTAGCGATCGCTATCTGGGCCCCGCAGAGGGAGGATTAGGGCCGGCTCGAAAAACCGCTAACCACTGCCCACCTCCCTCCTCCTCCTCCACACATTTGCATTTTCATTTTCATATTAGATTTTGCTGCTCTGCTGGACCTCACCTGTCACCACCCTATTTTTCTCCTCTCCATCCTCCTGTGGATCGCTTCAGTCACATGATATACCAGTTTGCCCATATGTGAGGCCGTTATTGTCCGTTTATTAGAATAAAAGGCGCCCGAGAGGCGGAAATGATTCATTTCAGTGGGTTTTAATAGAATTTATCAGTGCAACACCGGTCGCCTCTGACCCGACACTGAACTAAATCTAATGACACATTTGGATGCCGGTCCACAGAGGACAGAGCAGGAATGAGCAGCAAACTAATGAAGCCAACGAGGAAGTGATTTAAGGAGCTGCAGTTCCTCATGTGACCACTTGAAGGAGGCTCCAACAGCGGATTCATCCCCAAAAAGTCAAAAGCCTTTTGGTTTCAGCTAACTTCCTGCTGCACGACAACTGTGGTTAATCAGCAGCCTTTTATTATCTATGTTAACATTGATTTGCAGGTATCAGTGTCTACAATCAACGTGGGCTACAGAGCTTTTAAGGAAACTTGCTAATAAATCCAGGTTAAAAACATTTATCTATTCATGTGCTTATAGCTGAGCTCTTTTTAAGAACTTTAAACTTTATCTATTTTCTTTTCCTTCGCCTTTTTTATTCTTCTTTGCTCTTGCTTTTAACTCTTTGACTGCCAGCCATTCTCACAGCAGCTTCCTCCAGCTTGCCAGGCATTTTCCAGCTTTCTGACTGATTTTCGTAGACCCACCATATATTATGTACTGTTACACATTCAACCTATCAAAGGAAAGATGAGGGTCTCTACTTTCCAAAAAAAACTGTTTGTTTCTATCTTGTTCCAGTCTTGTGAAATTGGCAGTTGAATATAGGTTAGTTTAGCCCAAAATGCCATTTTGGCACCAAAATCTTGAGAAAAAGAGGTTTTTGTTTTTTTTGGAGTCAGACACCCGCTCCGCGAGGGGGGAAAAATACGCTATATTTTTTATATTTCTCAAGCCAAATGTGTTTTTCTGCACTTTATTTTGATGATAAAAGTCTGATCTTCACAGAGGAGTAGGGAGAGACATTCAACATGGCGTTGCCATTAAAAAAACGCTAAGACGAGTTATCTCGTCTTTGGCAGTCTATGCTTGGATTCGCTAAGACGAGATAACTCGTCTTTGGCAGTGAAAGAGTTAACTCTATGTTTAATGTTTACGTTTTTTTCTTAATTTTTTTAAAGTTGTTGTTTTTAATTATGCTGTTTTATGCTGGTTTTTTGTTTGTTTTGTCTTTATATAAACCACATTGAGTTGCCTTGGTATGAAATGTGCTATATAAATAACGACGCCTTGCCTTGGCTAATGCGTGCTGACTTGTGTGTAACTCGTTTGTTAGCTAGTTAGAAAGATTATTAAAGTGCTGTATTTGAATTATGTTTAGGCTGTTTCTTTTTGCACTAGTATTGTACATTTTTTTATTGTTTTAGACATTGCAGGATATATTTTATTATATATTTCCTGTTTGTATTTTATTTTACTTCCTTTGCATGTTTCCTTTTGGAGCAACCTGGCATAAGAATTTCTTTCAGGATGAATAAAGTTCAATCTAATCTAATCTAATCTAATCTAATCTAATTTTACTATTTTACCTTGATGGCTATAGCTCATCAGACAGAAAATAATTTCTTGCAATGTCTGCCTGTTTTTAAATCTTTTTTTTAAACCTTTATCTTAAATTCTCATTATGTTTAGTATAAATAAAGTGGATTGGATTGGATTGGATGATAGGAGTGTTTCGCCGCTGCTGTTTGCACAATTTTTGGCTCAGCTGGGAGTTAGGGGGCGGAGTCTGAGGACGGCGCAGCAGCTCACACTAAGCTTCAAAACACACTTTGATATGACATTTAAAGCTTCTCAGGTGCAGAGAAAGAGACAGTGACGAAGCAGGAGAGTTACCTCACTTCTGGAAATAAAAACAACGAGGTGAGCGACTGTAGTTTTCCCCGCCGGCAGCTCACCTCACCTCCGTCACCTCCTTCACAAAGAATAAAAAAGGTGAGTATGAGCGTCAGTCGGCTCATGTTCCCCTTCAAAACTCTTCTCTTACTCCCTCTGTGGGTCTGTGTCATTCTCCCAGCAGCCCCTGCCTTTCAGCTAATGGAATAATTAATGAAACTTTTGATGTAAAACAAATAATGGAGTTAGCCGGCTGTACTGCTTTCAAGTATTTCATCTTTCGGAGCGAGGAGAGTGTTTGAGTGAGAACATAAATAGATCAAAGTCTTATTCAAATCTAAGCATTAAAAAAAAAAAGAAAGAAAGAAAGAAAGAAAGAAAGAAAAGAAAACACATTCAGTATTGCGAAATTAAACGAGCTCCAGATAACGACGAAGTTCACACATGCTCATGAGATCCGGAGAGTCGTTCTGTGAATTGAGGAGCAAGCTCAGGCCGCTGTAAATTCATGATCTGAAGTTGTTTTTTTTACACTTGAGAGGAAGACAAAGATATTTAAAGACGTAGCTACAAACTGAGGAGGACGTTGTTAACGCTGACAACTTTCCTCCATGTTCCACTCCAGAAAGAAACGTCTTCCTGGTTTGAGCGATAATAGTTGAAATGCAAAAGAAAGAGAAATAAAGAAAAAGAAGGAGAAGAAGGACTCCGGGCCCTGAACCCTGCAAGTGGCTCTGAGCGGAGGACAGGCTGTCAGCCGAGGAAGGCTTTTCCCAGCATGCTCCACTCCGGCTGCTCTCTGTTCCCCTCTGAGACAGACAAGATGCTAATAGAGGCGAGTGAATCCTCCGTTCTGTATGCCTCTCTGTCTCTCTGCCAGACATTGTTTACTCTCTCTAGCGGGAGATCTCATTCAGAGGGATGGAGAATAGACTTAAATACTAGGTAGAGACAGAGGAGGGGGGATGGAGATGCAAAGCTGCTGCAGCAGACCTGATTCACCTGCAGACCCCTTCACACCTTCGCTTTTCAATAACAAGACGGCTGCTGATATGAGAAGAAGAAGAAGAAGAAGAGACGACAACATATTAAACCAGTGGCTTCAGACTCTGTGGTGAATTACACTGCAAAAACTCAAAATCTTACCAAGAATATTTGTCTTATTTCTTGTCGAAATGTCTAATTTCTAGTCAAAACTAATCTCTTTCCCCTTAAAATAAGACTCATCACCTAAAATTTAACTTGTTTTTAGATCATTTTCACTTGTCACAAATTTTCACTTGAAATAAGTAGAAAAATCTGCCAGTGAAAGCAATACTTACCTTTCTGGAACTTTTGCACATTTCTTTGTCTAAGTTAAAATGCTATTAATAATCTGATGATACATTAAAATGTAAGAGAAACCCAACAGGGTTAAAAACTCATCATTTTTTCATTCTCATATAATTCTGAGAAAAGTCTGACCAATAATATTATTCGGTCCGATTAATAAGATTTGACGAGCGACCGAACCTACTTAATATGTAATCACTTTGCGCACCCCTCTCCTCCTCTCCCCCCTCCCGACCAGGAAGAACGCGTATTGACAGAGCAGTAGCAGGACACAGAGAACAGAGGAGACTAGAGTCACAACACACACTAGAAAGAAGGTTTTTGGAAATAAATAGTTTTTTAAAAGACCAATAACTGCAGCCGCAGCTGGTCGCGGAGTTTCATGTCTGATATTGTAACGTTGATAGTGATCATCCCCGAGTGATACGTAAACACAGGAAGTCACATGTGATGTGCCAGCTGTAAGCATCCAGTGCTAACGGCTAGGGGGCTAGGCTACTGTTAGCTCTGTGAGTTCTCAGCGGTCCGGACCCGGTTGAACTCCGGACCGGCGCGGCTCGACTCGGCTCGGTCTGGATTTATTTTCGGCCTGAACCAGCGCATCAGGTGGCGCTGGTCCGGCCGCCAGCCCGGCTCGTTGAGAACTGTAATCTGTAACAATCACTTCCCCTGGGTCTCCAGTAGCAGTAGGCTAACAACAGTTTATTATAAAACTCATCAGTCATCATCACTGAGTCCGTTTATACGGTTTAAAACTCCGGTGTTGTGTTTGTTTGTGTTGTTCCCGTTTCACTCGCGTTCCTGTTCTGTTTACCGTTGCCATGCCAACGCATGCAGCAGGGAGGGAGGGGGCTCGTGGAGTTGCGCAGGAGGGAGAGGTGGGTGGGACTTGTGAGGGAGGTGGAGCTGTTGATTTTCAAATGTTTGTGCTGTGCTGAGTGAAATGCCAGATCGGTAAGAATTGCTTGAAAGCAAGTTTCTCGTGCTTGTAATAAGAAAGAAAAACTTGCTCCACTATCAGATTTTTCTACTTATTTCAAGTGAAAATCTGCTTGAAAGAAGTAAAAGTGTCTAAAAAAAATGATTATATTATAATCAGATTAGTTTTGACTAGAAATGACATTTTGACTAGAAATAAGACAAATATTCTTGGAAAGAATTTGAGTTTTTGCAGTGTAAAGACACAAAACAAAGAAGTGAAACATCTGCACATTTGCTGCAGCACAGACTTTGTCTTTCTTACACCTGTTTCCTGTAGAGTCTGTAGGTTTAGGTGACATCCAAACTCTGAGGTCCTATATTTCACATTCTGGCTTTGTTTTATTCAAAGTTTCGATGCAGAAACAAGAACAACCACCAGAAACCATCCCAGAGTCAGTGTCATTTTACATTTCCTGTCTCTGACTTCTCTCTGCTGCTCTAGTAACAACAGGTCGGTGAAATTCAAACTTGGAAAAATACATTAATGCACAACGTTACCAGACAGATTTGTTTTGGAGGTAAATTCAAAGACTACTTGCTGAAAAAATGTCCCTGAAGGCAACGTGCATCAGCGGTTTTGCATGAATTTCCCTCTAAAACAACTCTGTCTGGTAACGTTGTGTTATTATCTCATAGCGTGGTGAATGTGCAGGTCACAACTTGTCCACCAGAGCGTTGTGGAGTTGTTGGATTGTGTATTTGATGAGTTTGATGAGGGAAACCAAGAAATCCCATGACCCCAGTCTCCGTAGCGTAGCTCTGAGCAGCTCACGGCTCTGCTCCGCCGTTCTAAAAATAGCTTGCACCTTCAATTAAAGGTAACGAACCTACTGCTATGACTATAGACCAAATCTCCTTGTTGTTTACATTCTACTTCCGGGTAGAAAACCAGCACGTAATTTGAATGAGATCAATAGTAGCCTAACAAACGAGAGTTTAGCTATATCATATTTTTTCACGCCCTATCACCGTTTAGACAAATCTGAAATGATTGAAGAAACATCACTATTTCTGTGTGTGTGTTTTGTGTTGCTATGTGTTGTATTTATTCAGTTTGGGGGAATCACAGTGTCTAGAAAGCATCAGTGGCTCAGCTGACAGGGTTATCTTTTTTTAATATGTTCGAAATAAGACTAATCAAATCAAATCAAACACACAGGAGGATGTTTCTGTTTCTCTCTCCTCTCCTCATGTCGTTGTGTCAGTTTCTGTCGCAGGTGAAGAAACAGTCCAGTTGTGTTTGATTCCCAGCAGCTGATTGTATCGACGGCCGCTCCTCCGTGTGTGTGTGTGCACTTCCTGTTTTCTTTGGTGTTTATTGATCTCCATCTTGTGTTTGGTGTCTCTGTGTTTCAAAGTGATCGTCTCTATCTCATCTGTCCATCATCCACACTGGATTTTAAGGTTCATTATCAAAGTGTCACAGATGAAGCTGGACAGACCGACAGCCAATCAGAGAAATGATTTTGCTTTACTCTATGCACTTTAAAAAAACAAAAAAACTTTAACATCTCACCTCTCTTGTTCCTTCTGACTGATGCAACCATTGTATTTGTATTATGCTCATCATTTATTTTGTCTTTGTCTAACTGTAATTTGACTTGTGGACCATGGGACTGCAGATGGAAATGCGCTCTTGAGAAAGATCTGGCATATTTACAACAAATTATTATTATTATTATTTATATTTTTTGTATATTCATGCATAGTCCCCAAATAAATAAACTAATAAATGAAATGAAAATGTGTGAGGATCGCCCAAAGGTCCTGCGTTAAAACACACCAGTGCTGTTTGACAGCGACAGCAGTGTGTGTCCAGTTTGTTTTATGCAATTTTACAAAGTTTAACACATTACACACACTACTGAGCCCAAACACAACCTGAGGGTCTTCAGCCAAAGCTCTACAAACCATCCCATAGTCCAGGATGGAGATTTTTCTGTTAACCTTCGTCTTGTGTCAGTTTTTTGCTACCATCTATGGTGTTCGGGTCAGTTTTGACCCGTGTTTTAAATCAGCTGTAAAATAAACTAAAAACTTTTTTTTCATCCAATCTGTTTTTCTTCTCTTGGTTACATTGTTAGACTCCTTATCCATGAAAATGTTGGTTTTAATATTTTTTGGTGTGGGCCCCTGGACCTTTTTTGTCAGTATACCCCTTGGCTTCAATTAAACCTTCCTCTTGAAGCTTTCTGCTGCCGTCTATGGTGTTAGGATTGGTTTTGACCCGAGTCTTAAATCAGCTGTAAAACACACTGAAACAGTTATTTATCATCCCATTTGTTTCTCATCTCTTGGTTACATTGTTAGGCTCCTTATCCATGAAAAGGCTGGTTTTGCACTTATGATTTCAGTTTTAACTTTTGTTCTTATCGTTATAACCGGGTCAAAATTGACCCCAACACCACAAATGTCATAATTTTAACCAGAGCATTGTAGAATTTTGCCTAGATAGAGGTTCCTGACAAAGTAAAAAAAAAAAAAAACCTTGATGCAATGAACAAATTTATGTGGTACTTTTATGCATTTAAAACCTGAAAATGGGTCCCTCATAAACTCTTTATCCTCCTTTAAATTCCCTTTATAATTTTACTAATTGTTGAATGCACATTTGCTGCAGCTTCAGCTCTGAATTTTAACCAAATGATTGTTTTACTCGTTTTATATCGCTGACAGTTTGAACTGCTGTATTTCATTTGTGTGCTGAACACCTAAAGTGTGTAATTATTGTTAGATGTTGGTGGTCAGAGGCCACTACAGTGTTTCTATGAGTGTGGATGAACATTTTCTCCTCTAAGTGACCAATCAGCGTTGAGTCGTTGGAGACGGTTGAACATCGTTCCTCCTCCTGCGTCCTCCTGCTACAGAGACACAGCTGGGCTCAGTGTTGAGGAACTGACGGATACTGAGTTTAAACTGTGGTGTTTAATCAGGACGGCCGTCATTCTTCCATCAGAGTGTCAAGGATTCCTGCAGCCTGTAAACACACCAGGAGGCTGAGGCTCCGACAGTCAGTCTGTTAGATATTCTCCACTGAGGAGAAGTTTGAGTCTGGATCTAGAATTAGAGACGGACTCGCCAGTCGCCACTAAACCTGAAACACAGGAAGCAGCGACCCCGAGGAAACTCTGATTAACGGTCGGAGCAATAAAGTCTGATTCTCATGAGGACGTCCCTGGTTTCAGTGTGTGGACATGGAACAGGTGAAGCAGCGGCACAACATCTGGCTGCTGGACCAGTCGGTTCAGTTCAGTTCAGAGAAGGAGTTCATGTAGAGAAAATATCACACGTGTCTGGAAACAGAATCACAGGACGATCAAAGAGACGGAGAGAGACACTGATCAGAGAGCTGCAGCTGCAGGACGGACAGATGTGGACAGTCCAGACAGATGTGGACAGTCCAGACAGATGTGGACAGTCCAGACAGATGTGGACAGGTTGCACCTCAACACAGAACTGAACATTACAACAATCACAAAAATTAGATATAAACACATTGACGAGGCACTGAACTGTGGATTTTTAGTGATTTTGAGATGCAGATGTGTTTTACACTGGGACTGTATTTATAGACACACTAATGAAGCTCTGAAGAACAATAGTGTGAAATCTGAGTTGTCGTCATCTTTGGTTGTTAAATTATTATCATTTTATTTCTAACTTGTATAACCTCGCTGCAGTTCACCTCAGCCAGACATCACACTGTTCTTCTCCTTGTTGTTTATCTCGTGGACAATGAAAGACGCTTCAAATCTGAAAAAAATAACACTGTTATTAAATCTGGTAATACTCTAGTTTACTCTGCAGACTTTGTCATCTGCGAGTGCATAAAGAATAAAGAGGTACAGTTATTTTTTTGGGGGGGGGCAACAACAGAAGAATCAGAATCAGGCTGTGTGTGCAGCCGCCTCAGACTCCAGCAGCATTAAAAGGAAGCCAATTCTTTACCAAGTGTGTGGAAGGACAAATAAACAGCGTGACATAAATTTCCTGCAGCGGTTGCAGCATTCAGCGGTGACTTTTATAGCCTGAAAGTGAGAGGAGAGGCGCTATCAGACTATTGGGCTTTATTACAGTGGGTATAATAGGGCTGGCTGGAGAGTTTTATACCTTTCTGTCTGGTTGAGCGCCGTTGCATCTCTCCATTCTCCACCAGTCTGATTGTTGCAGCGGCAGGTTGTCTGTGATAGGCTATTGTGCCCACTCTCCAAAAAAAAAAAAAAAAAAACCCTTCAACCTCAGCCTGCGACGCTGCCTCTTCTCTCTCCTCCCCCCACCTCCACCTCTTTTCTCCCCCTGTCTGAATAAAGAGCTCTATCTATCAAAACCAGGCCAAGACTCAATCTCTCACCGGCTCTCCGGCCTTCGATCAACTATCTGTGAAAACAGTGGCTTATAGAGCCGCCGTGATTACATTTTAGATCCACCACAGGAAACGTCGAGCCGCAGAGTCGCCACAAAAGCAGCTAGACGGCCGCGGCCCCCAATCCCAGCGCCAGACCACAGCACCGTCCCATCAGCCCCCTTTAAATCCAGTCTGTCGCTTTAATTTACCTGCTAAGTCGATTCGAGCTGGAAGGAAAATCGTCTCTGCTGAATGAAACGTTCAAACCAAAAGAGTCCAACAACCAACATGATTTGGAAATGTCCTCGATGTTCCCGACACATTTCCCCTCAAAGAGGCCTGAGATATGATATAGTATTCACACTGTGCAGCCCCACGGCACCCTGGGTAAAGTAGTTCCAGGTCACGTCCTGTTTTTATCCACAGTTGAATAAAAGGCATGAACTATTTCTGTCAGACTTTGACTGGCGTTTTACATTATGGCTTTGTGGTGTTGACCTTTGACCTTTTAGCTTCCAAAATCTATTTGAGTCCTGGTGAATGAAGAAGTGCCTGCCATCAAAACTAGTTTTTAATCATCTGTCACTTTATTTAATGAATAGGATTTACTATTTATCTTTTATCTTTTCTAACTTTCTAACTTAATTTGTTGTTTTTCTTTTCAACTCACCAACCTGTGAAGAACTCCACCTGTATGAAAGGTACCATATAAATACAATTTGATTGATTTATCAATTGGGTAATAATAGCTTTATTGATCACTTTGGTTTCTATTCTGAGCTACCCGCCCCCACCCTGGATACCTTTAAATTTCATCTAAAAACTCATTTTTACTACTTGGCTTTTAATACAGCATGAAAGTTGGGTGGTCTGTGTTTGTCTTTTATTGTATTTTTATATTTCTCAGTGTTTTATCTGATCGTATGTTTTTCTTATTGCTTTTATATGCTTTTAATTTACTGTATTTTAACTTTAACTGTCTTTATTTTAGTGTTTTGTATCTGTTGTGCAGCACTTTGGTAACCTTGTTGTTTTTAAAATGTGCTATACAAATAAAGTGGATTGGATTGAACCTGCGGTTTGTTTATTGATTATAACTTATTACAACCTGAGTGATCATTTTTTTAGTTTAGTGAACTTTATTGTCAATCTACATAACAGTCAACAGTTAACATTCAACACACGTTTTACCACGACACGTAGTATAACATAAAGTGGGACACAGACATCAACAATAATTAAATAAACACAAGATATACAGAAAGACAGACAATGGACATACTTGGACTCATATGAGGTCCAAGTCAAAATCTGCTGCTGATGCAGAAGGTACGGTGTCCTTTTTTGGCCAAAAAGGAGCCATATTTAAATCTATCAATGCTTATAACCACCTGAGGACATGACCTCAGTGTTTCTCTGCTGCCTAAAGCAGACTCTCTCCTGGTTATGAGCGTTAGTTAGTCTGCAGCACAGCAGGAGTTTGTTAGGAATCAACCCCAGTCAGTGGGTCAGTGGGTTTGAGAGGGTTAAAAGAAAAATACAGCCATGCTAAATGCAATAAGTAGCTTCAACTTGGTGAGGTAAGCTGTGAAATTGAAATAGGGCAACTAAGTTACACAAAGCCTTAAAAGGCCTCGGCAGATTATACCACTTGAACTAACTCGCCTTTAATTAGTTTAGTGCAGGTATGAAGGTAAACGCCATGTGAACAGCACAATAAACCGAGCAGATTTTCCACTGGTATTGATCGCGCTCGGCGAGTTTGTTGTTTCTAATCTGCGAGATGGGAAGAAGATTGGTGAGAAAGGAGACACAAGAAGAGAAAGAGAAAGAGAGAAGGAGGCAGAGATATAGAGGTGTAGAGTTTTAAGCCGAGCAAGGCTCAGTGGATCGCCCCGGTCCCCTCTCCACACCTGCAGGCCTGACCTGCAGCCCAATATGGTAAGAACTTAATGCCACCAGGGAGCCAGCCATTTGAATGCTCAGGCTTCCTTTATCACAGGCACAAGTGGTGCAGAAAATTGCTCAGGATTAATTCTGGTGGGCCTTTGCAAATACACACAGCTGGGATCAGTGCTTACAGCTTTCTCGGAGGTGGCACTCTTTTAAAAAAAAAAAAAAAGTGGGCTCTTCGGATGCTTTTATAAACGGTAGGGTTGGGCCTTCCCATTGAAGCTTTGCCTTTTGTGGGGCTGACGTAGAGATAGAGAGAGGAGGAGGTGGAGGAGGGGGGATGCCCGAGTTGCTAATGCAACTTAAAATACTGTTATAAGACAAAATAGCATACATGTACAAAGTGATCAGGGAATTACCGCTTTTTCTGCACTCACCACCCCCCCCCTCCAAAAAAGAAGAAGAAAAAAATAAAAAAACCAGAGTTTCCAGCGAGGTTCCCGAATGTAAAGACTTTTATCACCTTGTTGGCTGTGAACTGTGCTGTGCCAGTGTACTATATCACCCACAAATACACGCAGCGCGGCAGGATTTGGGTGGGTAAGTGTGAGATAGGATGGAGTACAGTTGTAAAGTGGAGTTTTTTTTTTCTCTTGCTGACTTGCTGCACTTCTTTCATCCAGAGGCCGGTTCACTGCAGGAGGAGGAGGAGGAGGAGGAGGAGGAGAGGAGGAGGAGGAGGAGGAGAGGAGAAGAGGGAGAGGGAGAGGAAGACCACGAGACAGACACAGACCCAGGAACTGTTGTTGTTCACCATCAACTGTCAATAGGACTGGATCAAACCAGCAGTTTACCACCTTTACTCATTACAACATGTCTTCTGTTGGATATTATGTCACTATATAAAGAGGCATGTCATTTATTATCATATAGACTGGACATCCAGAGGTGAGAGTTTTATAATGCAGATGATATTTGGTATGTTGCAACATGATGGAGCCATATTTAATGTACGTAATATGTGCAATAACATACATAACAAATTGTTTTAGATTATGGGTACATGTTTTTTGTTGATTATTTTTAAATGTCTATTAGTCTATTTATGGACCTTGGTGTCATATTATCAATATATATTAACAGGCTTTGGGGTGACTGTAAAAACAAAAACAAAAAAGTAAGGGATATTGGGCTTTCAGGTGAAATTTATGGAAAATGTAAAAAGTTGACGCTCCAGTTATATTATATTATGAACGTAGGGCATTTAAGTAGAAGTATGGATGGTCATGTATAGAAATCAAAGCTAACAACAGTGGTGGCTGCACCACAACAAAACATGTCCACGTGTCAATAAGTTGTCATGTGACCAGAGTCCACGCCCACTTCTCTGCCTTTCTGTGACTCTTCTGGTCTCTCTGCGTCTCCATGGCAACCTGCTGATGACACTCTAAGTGGACACTTCACTCTGAGATCATCCCATAATTGCCTGAAGCCTGGACATGTCCCAGGTACTGTTGGTGGACTATTATACTGTACAGGTGTGGTCTCGGTCTGATGACGTCACAATGATGTCATCATGACGTCAGAGGACTGTTCAAACAAACTGCGTATATATTGAATCTATATTTATATGGGGTTCACAAACTTAAAAGTCAATATACTGTATAATTACGACGGAGTATTAGGGCCACAAAAAACAAAGACTTCGAGAATAAAGTCATAACATTACGAGAATAAAGTCGTACATTTCCTACATGTACGAGAAAAAAGTCATAACATTACGAGAATAAAGTCGTACATTTATGAGAATAAAGTCGTACATTTCATACAAGAAAAAAGTCATAACATTACGAGAATAAAGTCGTAAATGTACCACTTTATTCTCGGAGTTTGTGATTTTTTTATTCGTCAATGTGGCCCTAATATTCCGTCGTAGTATAATAATTTCTAAAAGGTTTTACGTATATGTAAGACCTTTGTATATTTTGCTTATTTATAGATGTATAAATATAAAAATTAGGGATGTCGATCAATTAAAATGTTTAATCATGATTAATTACAGGAAGGTCAACAGCTAATCACGTTAATTAAAACTTAATTATCAACATTTTTTTTATAGTTGTTGCAAATCTACCTTAAAAGAAAGGAAATATTTCAAATGTTTAATAAAAGGGCAAATATGCTGCTTTATACAAAATGTAACCTAATTATACATGGATAACAAATATTGTCCATAAACTGTTTAGCTATAATAGGAACGTGTGTTAAATGCGCATCCAAAATGTTCATTTATTTATTCCAAATATATTTCTCTTGTCTACACACAGTGTTTCAGGAGATTTTGTTGTTTTATTCCATTTTCCACATGAATATGACAAGGATCTTTTATCTTCATGTGTCCAGTTGATACAGCGAGTAGCTACAGTCACATCGGTGCGATAAGATTAGCTGTAATCACTTGGTTTAAATGCAGCATTGTGGGTTTATTTCCTTCTTGTTCTCTGCCTCTAACCCTTTAACCTGCGCCTGAATAGGAAAGCGCACACACACAGACACACACACACACAGAGACACACACAGATTGACTGAGTGCTGCAGCCTAAAGGTGAAATGCGAGCAGCATGGAGTGGAGTGCACTTTGAGCACCAGTCCACACCACACAGCCCAGCCATCATGAGACCAGTCAGCATGAATGCACACACAAATTCACACAAACACAAACACACAGTTCAATAAACACAGACAATCACTCCCTCCCCCATCCTCCTCCCCCACACACACACACACACACACACACACACACACACACACACACACTGAGAGAGAGCTATCAGCATGGGCATGCCCCTTCCCTTAATGCTGATGACACTGTTTCCCATTTTGCGGAGACAGTGCTCTGTAGCTGTGGCGATATGGATTCTTATGGCCGACACACTCCATCGGCCAGCGGCTTGCTTCCAGCCACATAGCTTTGTTATGTGGAAAACCATATCAAATGTGAATTACTATTGAGAGGTGGCTAAATCAAATATTGTGGCGTGAGGAGAGGAAATAATAAAAAAAAAAAAACATCAAGTTTCCCCATTTCAAAGTCATTTGCCCTTGAATGTTATCCTAAAACTGTTAATAATGAGCGCGTTTTATGATGTAATATAGACGCTGGAGACATCCAGAGCTCAGCTCCCGAGGTGAGAGATATGGTGGAAGTGGACGGACTCACTAACCGTCACGGAGAGCGCTATTTCATTCAGCCGCAGCCTCGCTGTGTTACGACTGCACCTGATAAGAGGTCACGTTCAAATGTTCAAAGGCTTTGTGGACGGAAACAAGACGGGAAACTGCACAAGTGAAGAGACAGAAAGGAAAGAAGGAAGGAAGGACTGATGAACACCTTCATTTTAATATTCAAATCAGCTGGTGATGAGGTATTATCCACCTGAAACTCTTTTCTTTTATATATTGTATTATCTTACTTTCTTCTTTAGGTGTGTTCTTTTCTTGCCTAAGAACAATTACCTATTATAATGTGACCTAATGCTTTATTTGGCCAAAAGGCTAAACCTTAGGTCAGAGCTTCAGTCACATTTTTTGGCAAAATTGTATTTGGTTTGCCCATCTAAAATAGGCTGGTCAGAGGTTAAAGGTTAGAGGGTAATTCTATGGGTTTGGATGTTATTTAATCTATGACCATTTGGGATAGGTATATCCTTTTAGGAGAAAAAGGTGGAGTTAGAAAACATATATAAGGTTAGGGCTTTGGGCCAAAGGTGAGAGATCTCACATTGGCACCAGAGATGCTCCCGGATTCGGCATTTTTGTGACATTGTTCTTTCTTGAAAATAAACCTTTTTTGAATGCAAGTAAAGACTCATCAACACATCAATATACCACAACACAAGAGACATGACCATGATGGACGTAGATCAGAAAGCATCTGTACGCAACCAGTCAGAACTCGAACCAATCAGATCAACCATCCAGATGACGTATACGCAGAGCGACAGAAAACATGTGAACTAATGTGGTTGTTGTAGTTTTGCAGGATTTCTGCTGGGAGAGTCAAACGTTACGATACCCACGCTTCGGCGGTCGGCTGCCATGTTGCATGCAAACAAAAGCTTCTGGACGTGTGATTGGTTCCTGCAGTTTTCAGGGGAATCGGAAGTCGCCTGAACGGCTTCTTCTCCAGACAGACCTGCAAAGAGAAATTAAATCGCTGCAGGTTTGTTAAGTGTTCACGTCAGGCTGCTGCTCTCATGTCGAACCTGCACTCTCTCAAGAAGGAGAAGATCGTAGAGGCTGCAGCCACCTGATGGACTGCGATGCTCAGATTCTTCTTGCAGGTTGTGCAACTACTGAACAAAATCAACCAGATTTTTTAACTCTAGATCTGTTTTAAGTTGCACTGCTGCAAATGAACAAAATCAAATGAATCACAGTGAAATTAGCTTAAATATATTCAAATTTACCATCGTCACCGAAAAACCCTATACCCAGAAATAACACCATTGTCCCAACTTTATTTTTGAGATGTGTTGCTGCCATCAAATTCAAAATGAGCAACCATATTTCAATTTCAACATCTGATATGTTGTTTGTGTTCTGTTGTGAATAACATAATGGGTTTATGAGATTTGCAAATCATTGTATTCTGCATCCAAATGGGGTTTTTTTGTGTTTTTTTGGGGGGGGGGTGGAGGTTGTAGATAAAACGACAGGGAATCTCTTTAATTTTAATCCACTGAGTATTTTTTTGACATATTTCAGCCAGACCAAAGTGATGATGGACGTCCGACATCCCTGGAGATACAGGATCCTGTAGCACATTATTTATACCTATTACCAGCCGTCGGTGCCGGTGTGGAGAGCAGTGCAGCATGTTCTTTATGCAGCGAGGTGAAGGGAGTGTACAGTTGTTTAGTTGTCAGGGTGGTGGATGAGTGTGTTCTGTATGGAGGCTCTCGTCTGGCTGCTGTGATCCCGTTGTCAAAAAAAAAGAAAGAGGAAAAAGGAGAAAGTAGAGTTTCCAGCTGTTCTATGAAATGACTACAACACTACAGGTTCACGTTCAAGAGGAAATCCTCTAAGCAAAAAAAAACACAGGGAGCTAAAAAAAAAGAAAAAGAAAAAAGAAAAGAGAAGGAAAGAAAGAAAGGAATCAGACAGGAAGGAATAAACAGGGAGAGGACGTAAACACAGTGTTCAGGACGACTGAGCCAAAACAGATTGAGTTCAGGTTTCAGCCTTGAACTCAGCGAGGTGGTGAGACGGGCGCGGGAAGCTGCCACGTAGTAAATAGTGTGATAGCAATCAAACGAGTCTGGCTCAATTGTCGACATCCCATCAGGATGAGAGGCCACAGAGAGGTGGAGGGGGGGGGGGGGGGGGGGGGGGGGGGGGGGGGGGGGGGGGGGGGGGGGGGGGGGGGCGATGGCTCAGATACAGCAGCTCTAATCAGCGCGATGGCCTGCAGTAATTACCTGCTACCATCTATTCCAAAAGTGGCAGCTCTGACCCTCTCGCCGCCGCCGCCGCCGCCGCCGCCGCCGCCGACAGCCACGGTTCATTTCAATACTCGCGGCGTCGTCGAGTGCATTTGGCAGAGTAAATAGGAACTGCTGTTTGCTTCCTACTCCAGATGTCACCATTACTTGTTTTCACAATTAATCGTGGTATTAAAACGCCACGATTAATTCATCGTAAAGATTCCTAAATACCGTCACTTTCCAAAAAAAGATGATGTCGGAACCTTATTGGCAGATGTGCACAAAAATAAAGGTCAATGCACAGATACTGGTCCATTGAACTAACGTAACATGTTAGCGTGTCATTTTTTATTTAAAACAAAACAAAAAACGATTATAATGAACACAAACATTTGGTATATATGACAATTTATGACCTGAATATTTCAAACATTTCCCCTGGGGGATTAAGAATTGGTCATATAATAATAGATACTTGAAATATTTGTGTAAACAATGAGTACACAGCAAAAACCAAAATCTTTCAAGAATATTTGTCTTATTTCTTATCAGATGTCTCATTTCTAGTCAAAACTAATCTCTTTCCACTTAAAATAAGACTCATCACCTAAAAAATTTAACTTGTTTTTAGATCATTTTCACTTGTTTCAAACAACATTTTCACTTGAAATAAGTAGAAAAATCTGCCAGTGAAAGCAAGTTTTTTGTGCTTGTAATAAGAAAGAAAAACTTGCTTCCACTATCAGATTGTTCTACTTATTTCAAGTGAAAATCTGCTTGAAAGAAGTAAAAAGTGTCTAAAACAAGCTGCTTTTTATGTGATGAGTCTTATTTTAAGTAGAAGTAGATTTGTTTTGACTAGAAGTGACATTTTGACTAGAAATAAGACAAATATTCTTGGTAAGATATTTGAGTTTTTGCAGTGTAATGAATTATATTTTGACTATATTTGATTTAACACATTCATAGTGTTGTGAAATTAATTAATGCATAACAATCATGATAATCGTAACATTCTCTCTTTCTCTGACAATAATCGGTACCAAGAACATTTATAATCGTGACATCCCTAACCACCACCACTACGATCTTCTTACTTGATTTCAAACACAAACTCTCGTTTTCAGCCCCTCACACCTAATTCCTCCTCTAGAGACGGTGGTGTGGTGGTGGTGGGGGGAAAAGAGGATGCCATTAGCTCATGATACACCATCCTCCCCAACTAGCGGGGAAATTACTGTCAGCGGGGCGGACCGCCGCGCCACAAGCTGCAAAACAATGGATGGGCCTCCACCAAATTAAAGCTCCATAAATCACGAGGTGTTTAACTGCGCCACGTGCGGCGGCGGCGGCTTTCATCTTTCTCTATCTCTTTTAGCCGTCGAAGAACAAGGGGAGACTAATGACAGATTCATATGCATGCATCAACTGCAAGGAGGAAGTTCCTGTTTCCTAACATGGAGCTGGGAATCGTTCAGATAACCACTGAAGCCAGGTGAGCCGAGGCTGCACCGATTGACCACAGCGGTAAAAATATACACATAAACCAGAAAACTGTGTCCAACCGGTCCTCACACTGCAGTTAAACATGTTCTGATAAAATCTGTTAGCTTCCTGATAGCAGAATTCGTGAAACAGCTGATACCATTGTGTTTTATGGAGGCCGTCATTGTTGCCTGCAGGTTAAACCTCTAACAAAGGCAATCTTTCTTTTAATATCCAATTTTACTGTGAATCATTAAAGAATATACCCAGAGATAATTAACTCCTCTACTACTTAAGTCCTCACAGCCCTAAAATTAAAGCTCTACACATCGTCTTTCTACGACCTCGACAATAACAGAGTAGTTTGGTTTAGGTAGTTGTGTCATTTCTTTGACAAATAACCTTCAGTATATGACAGTCACAGAAACATCCACAGCTAAATAACTAAAGATATTTGGTTACGTTGGGTTAGAGTAGAATAGAATAGAGAATACTTTTTCATCCCTAGCAGGGGAATTCAAGTTAGTCCAGTAGCTCACACAAAAAAGAGGGTTAGTAGCCTATTAATATTTCTGTAGCTTTGACTACATTTATTCCTTTATAAAGTCCCATATATCACACTTCTGTTTTAATACGAAGGGCTGATCAATGAGGAAATGCAAAAAACATCTCAGTGTAGTTTTCAATCTCCTCTCCCAGTTTCTCTCTGGAGCTCTAGTAACAACAGGTCAGTATCAGCCAATCAGAAAAGAGGAAGACGCTCTGAGCCTCTATTCTGATTGGCTGGCTGTTTTCTGAGTGATCCAATAGAAATAGAGACAGATTTCAGAATAAAACACTCAGAGAAACCAAATCCTGCAAAGCTTATGGATGGTGGGTCCAGGTGGTGAGGGGGCGGGGCTTTGTTGTGACATCACAAAGTGACAGGAAGTCCTGACGGCTGGTTTTAAGGCTCAGTTTCTGAATACAGGCTGTGTGCATTTCTCTGTGGACTGAGGCTTGATACTTTCACAGTATTAATATAGAACCTAGAGCTGCTTTATAATCACACTACACATGGACATCTACCTTTATACTGTATGGAGCTTTAATACAAACATCTACCTTTATACTGTATGGAGCTTTAATACAAACATCTACCTTTATTACTGTATGGAGCTTTAATCACAAACATCTACCTTTATACTGTATGGAGCTTTAATACAAACATCTACCTTTATACTGTATGGAGCTTTAATACAAACATCTACCTTTATACTGTATGGAGCTTTAATACAAAACATCTACCTTTATACTGTATGGAGCTTTAACACAAACATCTACCTTTATACTGTATGGAGCTTTAACACAAACATCTACCTTTATACTGTATGGAGCTTTAATACAAACATCTACCTTTATACTGTATGGAGCTTTAATACAAACATCTACCTTTATACGTATGGAGCTTTAACACAAACATCTACCTTTATACCGTATGGAGCTTTAACACAAACATCTACCTTTATACGAATGGAGCTTTAATACAGAAGTGAGTGATATGATTGGTGCTTAATATAAGTCTTATACTGTATGGAGCTTCTGACAAACATCACTTATAGACTGTAGGAGCTGAAACACGGGTCTGTCAGTCCCTCTGCTCTGCTCTGAGCCGAGGAGAAAACATTTATCGTATCCTAAAGTTTTTATCCAATGAGGAGAGAGAACGGCATGCAGGGCTGTGTGTGCAGCCAAGGAAGGCCGTGAATGTGGCGACGTAGGGACGAGGACTGTTATGGTGCGTTCAAGGAAACTCGTATTTTTCCGACCGTGAAGTGGTACCAGTTCGATCTGGTACGAGTTCACCGGTCAGAAGTTACGAGTGGCCGTTATAGTGGACTTTCACTCACCGGTAAAACAGGTCGGAAAAACACGAGTGGGTTGCCTGGAACGCTACAAAGTCGTAAGTTGTGACTTGAAGCTGTAATTTACGATTTCAAAAGCCTGCCTGGAACGCAGCATTAGCGAAAACGACCGGATCACTCACTTCTGCTTTAACACAAACATCTACCTTTATACCGTATGGAGCTTTAACACAAACATCTACCTTTATACTGTATGGAGCTTTAACACAAACATCTACCTTTATACTGTATGGAGCTTTAACACAAACATCTACCTTTATACTGTATGGAGCTTTAAATTCACCCAAATTAAACTTGATGGACAAGAAAAACTTTGTATGTGGAGGAAACAAATGACTGTGATGACCACAAAGTCATCTAGCGTAGACAATGTGAGCGTCCAGAACAAAATATCTCTAAACAAACACTGCAGCAGCAGCAGCAACAATAACAATAACAACACAACTGTGACCAATCAGCATGAGAAGAGGCCAGAGCTGACACTACCAAAGCAGCTCTGATGGCTCCTAACAGTCCATTGTAACTGCCATGGTCACAGTCATTTCAAATAAAGGTAAAATTGTCTGTGAATGCTCTCCAGCCTCTCGCCACTCTCTTTTTTTCCAGGTGAAAAAAATGGAGCCGGGGAGTTGGAGGTGCTGCAGACGTCAGACACAACATTTTGATAGGAAGGACAGAGACATTTTTTATATCATTTTTCAAGGGCACTGTGCTGCTTTCACGAAGGTCCTCATGGATTTTCAATCAGTACTAACAGCAGTATTTGGTGACTACCACTCAGGGGAGGGCCTCACACAATGATATTTGACTTGGGGTTCAAAAGGCCATAGAGTCATTCAGACTTTGGCTTTCTCCTTTTTTCCCCCCTCATCGTGGCTGAATGTACCATTTCAGACAGAATGGAAGCCTTTGTCCAACGCGCTCTAACAACAGCCACAAAAATGACTTCTCATTACTTAAAAGATATTTGGAGCGGTCTCTTAAATTACACAAGGCCCCCCGACAATTGGTTAGACCTGGAATTCATTTTCACTGAAAAAGACAGATGGACAATTTTCGACTCTCAGGGAGAGAATAAACCATTTCGCCGTGAAGAGCAGCGTTTTGTGGACTGAATTGACGGCTTCGTACAGGTGAGGAGTTCTTCAAGGTCCGTCGACGAGGAACGCGGTGGAAGATCCTGGAGTTGAATTTAAGGCGCTGCCACGGTAACGTCCTGGTGCAGGGAGTCTGGCTCCGAGCTCAGAGAAAACCAGACCAGGGCCCACTTGTTCAAAGGTAATCCGATCAGATTTTGGATAGTGGATTGTATCAAATCTTGAAAATTAAAAACGGATTCTGAGATCGGATTAGATCACGTGATCCAATTTTGGTTTTAATCTGGATCAAACCCTCAGTTTGTGTTGTTCAAATCGTTTTAGTAGGATCGGGAAAACTTTGATCCAAAACAACAGGATTATTCTGATCCCAGCAGTCGGGTGGATTCAGGAACAAAATGTGATTTAAATGAAATTCAAACTGTCAAATAAACAATATTTATAATGTAGTAAATATATTTATTGATTTATCTTTTGCACCTAATTTTTAAACCATACGAGTGATTAGTAAATAAAGGTAACTTTTGAATATTCTACAACTGAAAAACTTTTTCTCTTTTTTATCCTGGATAGGAAAAAAGGGATTTCAAAATCCAGATAATTTTTACCCAGATTACACCTTTAGAACAACTGGGCCCAGATTCTTTAAAGGATTTTTGCATTTCGCCGTCATGCGACCTCTTGAATAATTACAGGAACTACAGTTTGTTGTAATTTATCTGGTTTGTATTTCATTGTTTTCCTCAGGTGTAATAAGACAGTGAAGAGAAGGGGCATATATGACACAACCTTTTGGGTATTGGCTCAGGCTTTGGACTATATTGTTCACTTTACCTGTACAGTTAATGATGGTTGGGACTGGCGGAGGGACATTTGGTGTGCTCTGCTTTCCTTCATTTGGAAGCAGGGATTAAAATGGGAACAAGGGACTTGTCTATAGGTAGATTTGGTACGAGTTGGGTTGAGAGTTAATGCTGTAATTTGTGTATATCTGCTATAATAATAACCGTTAATATAATTACAGATAACTGTAGATATGTGCCTCTCTTTTTTAGGAACTGTTTGGTTTCTCTCTATATTAGAGTCTTGATCTCACCCTGTAAAGTGCCTGGAGATAATGCACATTATGAATCGCACTGAATAATGTAACAAGAAAAGGAAATAAAAAACTAATGAGCCTGTGTAAGATGTAAAAACCACAGACTGTAAATAGTCGAAGTGTGAAACGACCCAGAGTCCACACAGTTGAAACAGTGAAACCTGATCTACAGCTGCATGGACCAAGCAAAACTCAACACAACTCCTGCAGACAAATACACACAAATCTACTGTCATTTTTAACGTGTCTTTTCTATTTTATTATTATCCTTATGTAAACAACTATGAGCGCATATAAATTGGTTATCATAATAACAGGTTTTATCACATGTGGACATAAAACTCCGTTTTTTAATATTTCACGTCTCAGTCAAGGTTCAGACCAGTAAAACCCGACTTTTACTGGACCAGAGGAGAAGAAGAGGAGGTGAAGTGTTCTCAGTAGTTCTTCCTGAAGCTGTGAAGCCTCAGCTCAGGTGTTAAAGGGATAGTTCGACATTTTGGCAAATTGGCCCATTGCCATGTTACCTTAACAGAACGTTACCAGGAAATTCATGCAAAACCACTGATGCACGTTGCCTTCAGGGACAGTTTTTCATCAAGTAGTCTCTGTATTTCCCTCTAAAACAACTCTGTCTGGTAACGTTGTGTTATTATCTCATAGTGTGGTGAATGTGCAGCTCACAACTTGTCCACCAGAGCGTTGTGGAGTTGTTGGATTGTGTATTTGATGAGTTTGATGAGGGAAACCAAGAAATCCCATGAGTCTCTGTAGCGTAGCTCTGAGCAGCTCACGGCTCTGCTCCGCCGCTCTAAAAATAGCTTGCACTGACAATTAAAGGTAACGAACCTACTGCTATGACTATAGGGATTATGGCAATTTGCCAAAATGTTGAACTATCTCTTTAAGGCTGAGGAACCTGAGAGAACATGGAGACACCAGAGGAGGAACGTCACAGCTGTAGGCGTCATCAAGCTGAGTCAATGATCGGGCTTCACCAGCTCATCTTTAAAACTTAGACTTATTAACTTAGAAAGTCCATGAAAATGTGCATCACGCAGAGGAACCTTGTTCTTCTGGGCCTCTGCAGCCAAGTTGGACACCTGCTTGTTTCTGTAGCTTCTCTTCATAGACGTTTCTAAGCTTATTCATACTCATACAACTACTCAGACTCATTGTTGGTAAGACTCATCTCTTGTTGGTTCTGGTGTTTTCAGAAATACATCAAAAACAGCAGCAGCTTTCTCCTATCAGCGGCCGAGTGTGAGGCAGGTGTCTGGTGAAGTGGGGACATGGCTTGTGCAGCTTCTGGCAGTAGAAGTGAGTGAGAAAGCAGCTCTGATCAACCTGCAAAGACAAAGAAAGGACACAGGCTGTGGCAGGGCAGCAGAGCAGACATTAGGCTGCCATTCAGTCCCACATAAATAAGCCTGTAACTGCTAAATCAATTCTGCTTATTGTCACACCACCGTGGACAGAAGCAGGTGAATTCCTCCACAGTCTTTCTGCTCCAGGGAATGATGAGCTGCTGAGGACGGAGTCTGAGGGCCCTACGAGTCCTCTGGGGCCCCGGAGTCAACGTCTCTGACACACAGATGTTGCAGAGGAGAAGAAAAGACCCTGTCTAGAAAGCATCCATGTTTAAAACCCTCCTGTTGTCCTCCTGGGTCAAAGAAGGAAGGAAGGACAAATGGAAAGATAGGAGGAAAGAAGGAAGGAAAAAAGGAAGGAAAGATATAGGAGGGAGGGAACAGATTGGGTCAAAAGAGGAAAAAAGAAGAAGGAAGAAAGAAAGAAAAGAAATGAAAAGAAGGAAGAAAGTAAGGAAGGAAGGGAGGAAAAAAGGATTGTGGAAAGAAGGAATGGAAAAAGGAAGGAAAAAAGATGGAGGGAAGAAACAGAATCGTTCAAGGAAGAAGAAGGAAGGAAGAAGGGAAAGAAGGGAGGGAAAAGGAAAGAAAGATGGAGGTATAGGGAACAGATCAGGTCAATTGGATCAAAAGAGGAAGGAAGAAGAAGTAAGGACGAAGGGAAGGAAGAAAGGAAGTGGAAAAAGGATTGAGGAAAGAAGGAATGATGGAGGAAGGGAACAGATTGGGTCAATTTGTCCCAGAAGGACGACAGGAGGAGGGTTAAACTTGGAGTTTTTTATTTATTTATTTGATTATTTCCTGCAGTTGTTTGTTGCTGCATGTGATGAATGCAACAGAAGCAGAGCAGTCACGATGCAGCGATGGAGTCAGGCTGACAGCAGCAGCAGCAGCAGCAGCAGCAGCAGCAGGATGCAGCTGTGTTTCTGCTCTCATGTCAGTGAGTGAGTGAGTGGCCGAGCCGCCTGCAGCATGATCACAGCTCCATCTAGTGTCTGGAGCCGATACCGTCAGAGCAGAGCGAGCGCTGCCAGCTGGAAGCAGCTTCAGTCGCTGCAGTGGCTTTACACACTTTCTGCCGTTCACATCGTTCCCTCCTGACGATTGCGGTCGTTGGAAAATTAATCCAAGCTCAGGGCCGAATGTAATCCAGCTAGGAATTAAAAACAAAGCCGGGGCGTGTTTACTTATTACAGCCTGTGTTTCTGATGATCAATTAGATCTGACGTTCATTTAGTTTGATTCCTGGTTGGTAGTAATAACGACGGCTGCACAGAGAGCTACACAAGGCCTCATTTTAGAAATACAATATGCTATTACTGACAGAATACAGAAGCTTAACACCTAGATGTAAAATAGAAAAAGTATATATTAGAAATATAATTTAAAAGAGTGGGCATGAAAAAATATAAACAAGAAACCTGTGCATGTTCACAATTTGCAGATTCATCCAGGTGAAAATAATGATGATGATGATGAAACACCAAACACTTTCATATGAACAGACAATAACAAAAACATGAAGGGCACAATTTCCATCACTGCATAGGCTTTTGATTTAGCTCGTCACCCCTGATGAAGTGTCAGGAGTGTTAGCTCCTTTAGTTTCTTTCTTTCTTTTTTTTTTTTTAAAGAAATGTGTATTTTAAGCACCATTGACATTGTATATTCTAGATTTCTTTAACGATCAGTAAGTTCAGAGGCTCAAAGTGCATCTCCAGGTCACTTTTATGGACCCGTCAAAAAACTGATGTTTAACGGTCTAATTCACAGCCTTTATACTTAAAGTATATGTAATGTTTTCCTAAATTAATTTGCTTTACAGGATCTTGATATATCCAATATTTCCTGTTTTTTCCTCATCCTTTTTATAATAACATTTTCACACAGGAAGTCATGACAATAAATGTCCTTGTCTTTTGTTTTTTTAAATCGATGTTCAAACAACTAAATAAACAAATAAATGCAACAGATTTCACAATTGAGAACAGCGATAAAACAGATATGAGTTTACATGTGTACATGTCGAGCGTTTGTGTATTTATGAGTGTTATTGCTTCATCATTTTTGTACTTATTCATCCAACTGAGTTTTTTTTCTTGTGAGGCGACCTCTAGTGGCCGCCGTGAGCACGATATGGGACGTTCGATCGGCTGTTACGTGAAGAAAGTCAAAATTAGGAGGAAGTTGATGGTGGATGGACGGGTCAGAAAACACATCGGAGCCATACTGTAGCTTTGCAGTGCGTTTATTATTGTAACCACAGCGACGATGCTGTAACACCCCAACCTTAACTCTTTCACCTTTCAGTTTCAGTTTAATTTATTTGAGAAGGGACAGTGTACATTAAAGGGACAACGAGGAGTTTCTCCGTTGGCAGAATGAAACATTCCGCGACAATAAAAAAGTCTCATATTAATGTGGATGAATCTACGTTACCCACACTTAATGGGCCCATTTTAGATAAATACATGGTTTTGTCTCTATCGTTATTTTGTTATTATTAGTGGTGGTGGAAATGCTGGTCGAGCCGACCAGCGTTTCCTTACTTTCGGTTTCGTGGCGAGTCATGAGAATAACGCCGCCGAATCACCGCTTACGGTCGGAACTACGACGGTATGTGATCGTCTTCCAACCTCTCACTTTAATTCTTGATGAATGAAAACATGAGTCTGTCTTGCGCCGGTCAAAGAATTTCACGGTGCGCGGAGGCTCATAAATGTAGTGAAAACACTTTGCTTTCCAAAACTCCTCGTTGTCCCTTTAATAAGACATTGTAAAAAACAAAACAATGTAAATGCACCTGAGTTATAAAAAAAAAAGCTAGTTTTCATCGCCAGTCCCTCTGCCTGATGGTAAAGGACAACCTTTAAAAAGAGCAACAATGAGGTATACCAAAGACACATTTGGTGCACATTAATAAATACATTTGTAAGACAATAACACACATTTGCGATGGCACAAGGTAGTTAGTGCTCATAATATAATCAGTTCTTTACCACCATGACAACAGAAGGGCCAGCACACCTGCCAGGCCGATGCAAACAGTAAAAAAAAACATGTGAATTACCTATAACTCCTATACCTAGGCCTAAACAGACCAACAGAAGTCAAATATACGTGAAAATACAGTTGAACGAAGGCAACGTGACAAATGAAGTCAGTAAAAGCGAGTCCATCACATCGAGCCTCGGTCCCGTCACCTTTTGTTTCCAGCCCGGGCCCTCGGCCAGCGGAGCATATTACCCCGCTGCCGCAGAGAGACAGACAGACAGACAGACAGACAGACAGGCTGCCTATCAGAGACAGATCCTGCCTATAGCGCAAAGCTACACCTCTCCCCCCCCCCCCCCCCCCCCCCCCCCCCCCTCCCCTCCTCCTCCTCCTCCTCTTCCTTCCCCCTGCTGCATCCCAGTCTGGGCTCGCAGTCACCACCACCGCCGCCGCCGCTGCATCGAGAGGGAATTTACATTTTAATAGGCAGAGCTGCTCACCGTCTCCGAATGAGGGTATGTGTTCAGGCAAACAGCAGGAAACGCACCCAGCTGCACGTTCCCAATGAACCCTCCAGACAATTTCTGGGCCAGGGAAAATGATATTTTTAGCCGGTGGGCCTCCCTGTCTGCAGCGTATAGCAGCATATCAACATTGTATGTATAGGATATGTATATATACACACATATATACATATATACATATACAAAAACCTAGATCTCTGAAATGAGATTTGATACGGTGCCACCTCAGATCAGTGGTGATGAGGTGAGAAAGCGAGGTTGTGTTTGACCTGCAGAGCTCTGTCTCTCTCTCTGTCTGTCTGTGTGGATAGAGACGGAGAGGGAGAGGGAGCAGGGAGCAGGGCGGCGGTGGCGATGGCAGTGGCGGCGGCAGAGAGGAGGCCGCCGCGCTGTGGGCCTGGCTGATCACAGAGCATGACGGTTCCATCACAGCTGTCATTAGGCACCAAACAAAAGGCGCATCAGGACCAAGACGGAGAGAGGGAGAGGAAGAGGCGGAGGAGGAGGAGAGGAGGAGAGGAGGAGGGAAAATGCCTGATGAAGTGTCAGTTGCCCCCCCCCCCCCCCAGCTCAGAGAGGGAGGTCAGCACAGGAACAGACTCCAGTTTAACACAGAGGACGACGCCACATGTTGTTCTGTTCCTTCCTCTGAGTCCTGGTTTGTTTTGTCTTCAAGACGATAAAGTCAGGAAGTGACCTCATCAAATTAAGCAACAAAACAGTAGAAAAATGAGGAATAGTACAAAATAAAAAAGGAATTAGACTGAACCACGAGTCATTCTTGGTCTGTCATGAGTCATTGTCTGTCTATGATGTACTGTACCTGTCAGCTGATGCTGTAATCCTACATATTTACATGAAAGTGTCTATTGATTTGTGGGTCAATGTGTCAGTTTCAAGCGGTGTAACTGGTATTTTTTCATAAAAATCTAACTTTATACAGGAAAATAAATCTGGACTCAAGTGTGGAATAAATGTAATTCACTTTTGCAATGCAACATTATGTCTCATAAAAATCATAATTTGTCACATAATTTAGGAAAAAAAAGTTGTGTTTTTAGGATATGTCCTGCCCAATATTATCAAAATGCATAGAAACATCTAAAAATCCATTACAATTTAATTTTTTCATAAGAAAGTATATTTTTTAGAAGTACACTTCAAACAGATATACCATATCATTCCTTTGTGGTTACACCATTGGAAGTTTTGAGGGGCATTCAGTCATGTACTGTCCCCTGATTTTTTATAATCAAAATAACATAAATACAAATATAAATACGTAAAACATAAGAGTTGTGACGAGCTCTCATCACCAACCCTTCAGCTCTGAGAAGCACCTCTTTGCAATGAATCTCTTTAGTTAAGTTTCTTTTATTATCATTGTGCAAGTTCAGTGAAATGTGGGTGCAGTCCAGATTGGTGCAAGGAATCAGTAACATATTTAAAAATGACAAAATCAGACCAAACAGTCACTGATCCTGGGGTCTCATTTATAACCGTTGCGTACGCACAAAACGGGGCTGAAAGTGGCGTACGTGACTTTTCACGCCAAGGTTGTGATCTATAAAAAACTAACTTGACGGGAGAATGTGCGCAGCTCTAAGCAAACTCTGAGCCATGCGTACGCATGGTTTGGAGGAAAAGGGGAATTGGCGACACAGACGGCGTGGTGGTGAACTGAAGTCAGACTCAGGAAATGATGATTGAGAAGAACGATTATGTTTTTATTATCGGCCGTCACACATTTAATTTCAACCCGTATGCGTTAGATCCATGTTGCCACGGTGATTTAATTCAACAGCCTTATTTTGCATCGGACTGATGTTTCAGAAACATCTTCTTAGAATCTAACTTAAAATTCAAATCAAAATTCCCTCTCTATATTTAATCACCACCGTCTCTCTGTCATATTGTCCACTCCCAGAGCGCAGAAGGAGGAGAGGACGGCGCGGCTGCATGGGATAAATACATGGTGTAAATAACTATATGTTCCTATGATACTGTGTGAACATATGATCGAGAGTCAATTAAATCTCAAACTCTGGAAAAAAAGCTAATCGTTCCCACAATTGTTACATTCTGTTTTCTTGTTATCAAGAGAAGTGTCATGTTTGATCATTCCTCAGAATGTAACTGATTCTGCTAATTATTCTAAGTCTTATCGATCAGTCTAATTACTGTAAATAATACAGCGGTGAGCCCCGTGCGTAATTCTGCACCACGGCACCGCTGGAGGAGAAAGGAGGGAGAGGGAGACCATGATGAATGGTTAATAACTCGTTTCAGATTAGAACTGTTGTCATTGTTGTAACTATGTGCCGAACCGGGTCCAGCATGTGACAGGGCAGCGCACTGAAACAACACCGCGTGCGCTCTGAGCCGCTGACGCCGTTAACAGCTGCAGCAACACGTCACGTCGCCACTTTCACACCTGCAGCTAATTCACAACACCGACAGAACAAGAGCACGTCAGGCTCATTGACATGCAGATCGCATTCATGAGGTGGTTTGCATTGACCATCTACGGTTAAAACAGGGCGTGTACAGGGCGGAACGTGAAGCGGATTCAGCTGCGCACACTTGTAGGAACTCTGTGATTTATAAAGGGAAGTTTGCTTGCAAGTGTGCGTACGCAAGGTTTTAGAAGTCTGAATATTTACTGGCGCACGCAAACCTTGGCTTTTGGGCGTACGTACACTTTTAGTAACAATCCCACGCACAGTTTTATAAATGAGACCCCTGGGGTTTTATAAATGAGACCCCTGGGGTCTCATTTATAAAACTGTGCGTGGGATCGTTACTAAAAGGGTACGTACGCCCAAAAGCCAAGTTTTGCGTGCGCCAGTAAATATTCAGACTTATAAAACCCTGCGTACGCACACTTGCAGGCAAACTTCCCTTTATAAATCACAGAGTTCCTACAAGTGTGCGCAGCTGAATCCGCTTCACGTCCCTCCCTGTCCACGCCCTGTTTTAACCGTAGATGGTCATGCAAACCACCACATGAATGTGATCTGCATGTCAATGAGCCTGACGTGCTCTTGTTCTGTCGGTGTTGTGAATTAGCTGCAGGTGTGAAAGTGTGTTGCTGCAGCTGTTAACGGCGTCAGCGGCTCAGAGCGCACGCGGTGTTGTTTTGGTGCGCTGCCCTCTCACATGCTGGACCCGGTTCGGCACATAGTTACAACAATGACAACAGTTCTAATCTGAAACGAGTTATTAACCATTCATCATGGTCTCCCTCTCCCTCCTTTCTCCTCCAGCGGTGCCGTGGTGCAGAATGACGCACGGGGCTCACCGCTGTATTCATACATTTACAGTAATTAGACTGATCGATAAAACTTTGAATAATTAGCGGAATCAGTTACATTCTGAGGAATGATCAAACATGACACTTCTCTTGATAACAAGAAAACAGAATGTAACAATTGTGCGAACGATTACTGGATTTTTTTCCCCAGGGTTTGAGATTTAATTGACTCAAGATCATATGTTCACACAGTATCATAGGAACATATAGTTATTTACACCATGCAGCCGCGGCGTCCTCTCCTCCTCCTGCGCTCTGGGAGTGGACAATATGACGGAGAGATGGTGGTGATTAAATATAGAGAAGGAATTTTGATTTTGAATTTTAAGTTAGATTCTAAGAAAATGTTTCTGAAACATCAGTCCGATGCAAAATAAGGGCGCTGTTGAATTAAATCACCGTGGCAACATGGATCTAACGCATACGGGTTGAAATTAAATGTGTGACGGCCGATAATAAAAACATAATCGTTCTTCTCAATCATCATTTCCTGAGTCTGACTTCAGTTCACCACCACACCGTCTGTGTCGCCAATTCCCCTTTTCCTCCAAACCATGCGTACGCATGGGTCAGAGTTTGCTTAGAGCTGCGCACATTCTCCCGTCAAGTCTGTTTTTTATAGATCACAACCTTGGCGTGGAAAGTCACGTACGCCACTTTCAGCCCCGTTTTGTGCGTACGCAACGGTTATAAATGAGACCCCAGGTCCTTTTCATTTCTTACTAACATCTAAACACAAGCTGCTGCTGCTGCTGTTGTATCCCAACAGACCCCACCCCCACAAAAAAACAATCAATTTATTGATTGTAGACAAAACCACGTTGTAAATGTCATTTAAAAGAACTGAAAAATATATATATTTGAACACATTCATTGTTTTCTTTGAGCAGAACATTTTGTGTTTATGACCTTAAAAACAAAAATGTCAGCAGACAATCATTTTAATCTTAAATGTTGAAGAAATAATTGATGCAACAAATTGGAAATTACATAAATGATGCTTAAAATGGTCCAAAAATGTAAATCCAGAGTTACTACGTTTTAAGTAGAGTCAAATTTGTGGAAATAAATGACTCCAGTTATTTTTAAGATTTATGTTAATAAATAACAGGCAGTAAACTCCCCCCCCCCCCCCCCCCAATGTAAAGACAGTCAGATTTCTGTCAGTGATAATCACAGAACTTGTGTCTAACCAATAAATATAAAAATAATGTTCAACCATCATTATTGTAAATGAGAACTAATTCTCAATTGATTTACCTGGATAAACAAAGGTTACTCATTATTCTCTCTATTCTCCCTTTAAATTATATTATTAATGGTACTTATATTGATTTATTTATCATTATTGCAGAAAATTAGTGTAGAAATGTGCTAGTCCTTGCAAAAATCTATTCATTTTAGTTCCAAGAGTGGCAGCTACTCTTCCTGAAATTCACTCATGTAAACATTTTTTTTTAAATTACCAGCACATTTTCTGTTTTTCTATAGATTTTTTTGTTGCAGTGCATTAAATCATTGTGCAAAAGCAATAAAAACAACAGATAGCAAGAACTGAGGCTTCACCTCTAAAATCGGCATGTACAGAGGCCAAAGAAAAGTATGAATATTAAAATTAAATTCATACTGGGCCAATAAATTGACAGATCATTAGTTGAAGAGCAGTAGTTTTACAGTACTCGCTGAACTTTTCGCTTTTCCGTCCGCTGATCAACTCTCCGCTGATAATTGTCATTATTGACGACTACGACAGAGCAGAGCTGGGATGAGTGACGCTGCAGAGGCAACAGAACAGACCGACTGTCAATAACTATTCAGAGTTCAGTGTCTATTCACCTGATGAATTCTAAGTTCAATTATAAACGTTTAATTCTGTTTCAATAAAAAAATACAACTAATAACATCCATAACTGATCAGTGAGTTATCAATATCTTATAAACTGTCTGAAAACAAACGAGTAACTTCCTGTCTGTTCTAGTTGAGGAGACATCATCAAAGGGGGTTACTGCCCCCCCCCCCCCCCCCCCCCCCCCCCCCCCCCCACCCTCCCACCTTGATTTTTCACAGCATCTCTGTTATTCTGGAGAGAGAGTGAGACAACACCGTGCGTCACAGCTTCGGGCGTGCAATCAAGAACTGCGGCCCCTCCCCACTCTAATTAATAACTATTGAACATGCCAACAACAATCAACACTAATTAAAATGTGTGCTTGTTGACAAGGGTACAAGCTTTATCAAAAGACAGGAGGGTGTGTGTGTGTGTGTGTGTGTGTGTGAGGGCATTGGTGAGGGCCTCTGTTCTCCATAATAAGTTAACGAAGTGCCCCGAGCCATAGTTTTAATTCAAAACCAGCCCCTACTGCTGTCGCTCTATGACACTGACTGTTGGCACAGAACGACTCCCACAGCTGCAGACTGACTGAAATCAACACTGTGTGCGTGTGCATGTGTGCGCGTGTTGTTTAGAGAAAACGATCATTGCAGCATCACTTGCTTAAACACAGACGACCCAGTCTGTGAACAAACAAAGGACATGTTTTTGTCCAGTGATCCCAGGACACAAGACAGATGTGTGAGGCTGAGGGGGGTGAACTGAGATGGAAACCAAAGTCTTCCTTATTTGTTGATTAATAATTCTAACCCCAACAAGTCAATTCATTGTCATATGAAGGTAGATGTTTGTGTTAAAGCTCCATACAGTATAAAGGTAGATGTTTGTGTTAAAGCTCCATACAGTATAAAGGTAGATGTTTGTGTTAAAGCTCCATACAGTATAAAGGTAGATGTTTGTGTTAAAGCTCCATACGGTATAAAGGTAAATTTGTCAAAGCAACAAAGACTGACTGACAGTAATCTGGTCACATTTAAGTGTGAAACGGCGAAACGATGATCATCACACTCCTGGTGAAGACCGCTGTGTTAATGTAAACTGAGAACTGAAAAAAAATGCACAAGCACAGACTTGATGATATGTTAGGATGTAATTAATAAAAAAGATGATGGCTCATTTAAAAAAAAACTGTCATTAACAGTGTATATCCTCAAGTCTGACTAATATTTGTTTGTTACAAACCCCAACAGAGAAATTTAGATTTTTCCAGTTGCCTCCAGTTTGCCATTAATTTGCCATTACACTGGTTCCCGTATCAGACACCTTATTCTGTTAGAGCCAATCAAACTGCATAACACAGTCCTGTCATGGTCCTGTGCAGAGCAGATGTTTTCACTGAGGCCGAGACAGCAGCTACAGACTCCCAACATCAACCCACATTAGTTCTCCCGCTCTAACTCGTCCTGCACCTTTTAGCTCGTTGAACGAGACACCGAACAAACGTTCACCAGAGCTGATGTCAGTTAGTCATCAAGGTAGCTAATTAGCCTCTGAAGCACATTAAACACTACGTAAACAAACCTGAAAGTGTCACTTTGGTCTAGTTGGATGCTGCTTTGCTCCTTAATGTGGAGTACTTCATAACAACAAGCCCTCTACTTCTGACACTCCTTCATTAAAATCTATTAATACATTACAAATGTTTGAAGACACTTTATTATACTACAAAATGCAATATACTGGACACTGGATTTGAAAATATCTACAATTCTGGGTACATAGTATATGTTTAAGTTTCTGTCAAAAATCTAACAAAAGTCATATTTTTCCTAAACCATTGTTGTCCAAAACAACAATTGAAAGCACATCACTGAGGCAGATTGACAAAACCTCACCAGAGTACGATAACAATTATTTGTGAGAAACCACAGATGTTTTAGGGAACAATGAGTTAAAAAAAAAAATGAAATAAAATTAAACTATGTTCACAATCCATTTCTAAACTCTGCATAGATCAGAGAGCAGTGCTACTGTAGCGTGTCATGTAAGGTCATGTCTGTGTGTACATATGTATTCAGTGATGTGCCATGAACCTCAGTGGAGCGCCGCTTTCATAGAAAAATTGATTACGAACATGACCTAGAAACCCTTTAACAGGCCCGCTGACGCCAAGTTTGACTGGCCTACATTCCTCCCACCGACAGTCCGCCGGGTGCTGCAGTCCCTGTGGAGCCTCGAATGAAAGAGGCTGTTCAAAATGGGACAGTTCTGTATCATCTGGAGATATAGGGCTGAACCCAAAAGCACCACAACAAACACAGTCAAGTTTGTGTGGTTTATATGGAGCTCAGGTAAAACACTGAGGTCTCCTCCACAGGATTGAGTTGTAATGTGGAGTCGATCCTCAAAGATTAGAAGGAGTGAGGGTGGACAGCTTGATTCCTGCTCTCCTCCGTAGTCCAGAACCAGATGTGTCCAGGTTTGCCGGGACTTTGATCTTTCTTCTGCTAAATGTTGGTTGTTTAACATTGACTGTTCTGGGCTTCCCCTGTTGACCATGGTAAATGAAAGGACTTGTGGAAACCGTGCATACAGGTCTCCCAGAAAGCACCTCAAATTCTGAGAGTCCATGAGGACGGACATTGGGATTAGGGGCTCTGATTCCGGGATCATCTGAGAAAAATCCATTCAAGATGTGTTTGCCAGGCTTCTGCGGCATTCTTGACCTTTGTTGCTTTGTTTCCCATTCCTGTCTTTTCAGACGTCCACATATGACAAAGTGTGAAAGGAAACAGATTTGAAACATCCGTCTACAAATACAAGAAGGAAACAACTTTTATTCTTCTGTATGTTTTCTCTCACTCCCAGACGACCCCATCCCAACTGAGATCTACAAAGCAGCAACAAGAGACAGATGTTCAGATTTCCATTGTCATGAGCAGTTGAAGGGCTTATTGTCCATGATGAATGAAAAGCCAAGGTTCATTTTCAGAAAGGAGCGTCATGAGATTGAGGGCGAGGCAGGAGGCGGCGTGTCTGAAGAGCTAGATGTTGCTGTGATGTTAAAGTTCATTTAAACGCAGTCAGACTTCAACTGACTGACCTTCAGTCCTCCAAAGAAAACGACTGAGGCTGTGGCCCTGATTTGGGACACACAACACACACATTTGGACACACAATGTTTGTGTCCAAATGTTGTGATTCTGTGAGTCTCAACAATTTCTTACAACTAAAAGTGGATTTTCAAGGTAACCCTAAGTCTTGATTATAAATCTTTGTCTAATCTATTAGCCTGACCTTGTTTCAGATGTCAGAAGTGAAAGAAAGACAGACTGAGCTCTGTAAACAAGTCCACTTCACAAAAGGGAATCAGGAAAATAGCCCCAACACCTACAAAAGGATACTTCTACACGCAGCCTATTGTATAGCCAGCGTGGTGTTAATTGCGCAGATAGCTGACTTCAATCTGTGACTGCCGGCCTGGAATGTTTGCCTTTTCTCACCCACCACAATTAGCGTCCGATCGATGACGCCGCTCTTGCGGAATTTCTCAATCAATTTTCAAAGAAAAGCAGAGAAAACCGGCGGCCTTGAGGAGTACTGTGTTGGTGTCAACGCTACGGCCATGTGCTTCAAAAGCCAACAAGCTGCAAGCAGCACTGAAGCTCTTCTGTATTTTGTGTTTAGAGTGGTTATGTTTTGCACTCACAGTCACAAATGAATCTACTCAGACAGACATCAGAGCCGTTTGTTTTAAAAAGTGCTCTTCACATTCTCCGGTCTCACACAAACATCAACCCAAGACTTTTGACTTGTTTTCGTTGATTCTTGTTTGGATTTGACTCCAAAACCAGATTGTGATCCATCTGTTTTCCTCAACTTGATGAACCAAAGAGACTACACAGTTATTTGGAATTCTCTTGACAGAAAACAGATATTAAAATAGAAGCTATGGCAGGTCTGAAACAGTACGAAAAGAAGAAAGGACTCGCCACACTGTAGGAGCTCCCATACAAAAATGTATTTGAGGACTAAAAAAGGAGACAACGTTTCGAGCAGTGCGCTCTTCGTCAGGTCAATTGAAGGTCTGACACAGTGAAATATTAATTGTGTGTGAGAAAACAAAACTTTTGAAATTTAAATAGTGTTTTACATGCCATAAGGATGTAAATAATGATTGGAATAATATTAGCAATCTGTGTAATGCCAATATCTCAAACGAAGATATAAAACATGAGGCAAGAGTTTTGTCATTATTCCTAAAGAATCTAAATTAGGGTTCTCAAGAAAGTTTTCACATACAAGGAGTTTGCATTGATATTTATGGCAATAGGGTACTACAGTAAGAAGAAGAAAAAAATAAAGGAAAAGCAAGAACTGCAAGGAAAATGTTATGACAAAATGGAAATGTTGGGGGGGATTTCATGTCCAATTTCAAATACAAATTCCAATGTTTTTTGTCTCTTTCAACTCCCTGTTTCAGATTCACTTTCACAATCTTGCTGTTTTGGTTCAGCTTTAGATGAACCCCCAGTAGAGAAACAGTAGACTCCTGAACACAGTGGAGCCTTTAACTGCTAAATATCTTAACGTTTTCCTTAGCAGATGGTCGACAACAAAAATAAAAAAGGAGAGTGAGTATTGAACGTTTTTCTTCTGCAAACACAAAAAAGAATCAAAACCAAAAGGTAAATACTGGATGGATGTGCCATCAGTAAATTGTTTGCTAACACTTTTCCCAGAACATTTCGATCACGTAAGATAGAGAAGAGCTTCGTTCAGTCGTTCACAATGCAAGTGGGAGAAAACATCAACGATTCACGGTCGGTGATACTGAGATATTTTGGGTGTAAGCCTCTAAACTCTTTAAACTTTAATCTAAAATTTCACTGTCTCAGTTTTTATTACTGATTATTTGTACTTATAGGAGATATGAGATCTCTGCTTTTTCATTTCAGTGGAACTTGCATCAATTCACTCACATTATCATACATTAACAGACCACAATGAGAAACTGAAGCCAGGCCGACGTGCAACTTCAGCTCCGTGAGGAACCATCATTTTAACAGTGGAGCAACAAGAGTCCTCAGGTAATAAACCTATTGTGACTGGGTGGATGAATGTGACACAACTACATTTTCCTATGCAGCTAATAGGCAATTTGTTACCATGGCAACCAACAAAATTGTTCACTTTCTGTCTAATTAATGGCTCTAACAGCGGTAATATGTCTGATGTGTTGCAGTTTTACAGCCTCTGCTCAGCGAGCGGCGTTTTGGAGAACGGGCTCATTTACCTGAGATCTACATATGAACAAGCGTCTGTTTAAGAGGCTTTTAAAAAATGTGTGGTTCACCTTCTCTCCATGTTTAGTTCACACTGTTTCCAGACACAGTGGGTAACAGGCAGCATAATTAAAACACCTACAGGACGAATGAAACTTGATGAATTGATGAGTGAAACGTCTATTAACACCTGCACGCTGAGCCTGATAGTTTAATGCAGCGATTTGTCATAAAATCCAAAACTGCTCTCTGTGCACTGGAGAAACACCAAGTCAGTGTTTCTATGTGAGCAAATCTTTGCAAAAGTATAAACTAGATAAATAAAACAAGACAATAATAGAAAAAAAGGTTGTCCCACCAACTGAGCCAATTAAAAACCAATTTCACAAACATCCTGAGGCCTGGAAGCTTCAGGATATAAAGGAATCAGAGGATCCATTCAAAGAGGCCAAATAACTAGGTACACAGTGTCGTGTTAGATGATATTTACAGTACCAACAGATCACCATCTTGACCTCTGAGGGGCTGGAGAACAGGAGAATCCAAAATGCATTAAAATATATTGTTGCTTAGTGGCTGTCTGATGGTACAAATACACACTTTGTCTAAACCATCAGACCTCATTGTCCTGTTAGCAATTTATCGAGGTGAAGCAAAGGATGATGATGATTTTGTTCTCTTACTAACAGTGGGAATGAAAAACAAATTTGACATTGAATAACGTGAGAGTGAAATGTTTATTTAAGCTCTAAGTGACTTTACAAAGCAACATAAGGTCTGGAGGAGAGCTGATACTCTGAGGTCTGAGGCAACCATGGTGCTTGTAGAAAGCCGTCTTCAAGAGCAAAGTGAGTTTCTGCGCCAAAGGAAAATACCTCAAGGTCTTTGTTATGTTGTTAGTGCTGCAGATGGAGCTGCTGTCTGCCAGTGGAGAGAGATCTGAGCTTCAAGTGAAGATCTTGATGTGAAAGGTGACATGTGCTCCAACCCATATGACTCACAGCGAGCTGATAGATGCCCTCACATGGAGGCTGGGCTCGTCCTAAGGAACACAGTGAATCCAACTCAAACATCTGGAAGAACCAGAGGTGGAACTAATGTTCCTCTGTAATGAATGGAGCCTGTGCCACCTGGAAGACCTCGTTGAAGGACTTTGGGGCTTTCTTCAGCCTGCAGGCATAACCACAAGGAGTAAGAAACTGAACATGGATGGAGGGATCATCAAAGGTTCAGGTCATCCCTTCTGAAACGTAGCGGTGGTACCACAGACGGAGGGAGTCAAGGGGTCGCAGGAGATCCATGGCCTTCAATCAAAATCAATTCATGTCAAAAATGCGCAAGAGTTTATTTCAAATTAATGTTTGCATTATTTTAGTCGAAGATCAGTATCGGTCCAAAATACTGCAGGACAGTGGTGCATAATCACAACTGACCGACTTTCCATCACCGGGGCCGAAGCAACAGAGACTCCCAGGAGGCGGATTCACTGTTGACAGACTAAGTTGCATGTGGGAGGGTCTGGGAAACGGAGAGGAAGGTGTGTTCTGTGACTGAGGCAGTCGAACACGCCGCAGCATATCGGTAAACACCGTTAATCACAGGTTAGCAGATGGGAACGTTAATTGCAGCGGAGGAAATAACAAGACCCAGAGGATGCTTCTATTTATCGACACCCGCACTGTTACTGATAAGGGCTGGACGGGTGTGTGTGTGTGTGTTTGTGTGTGTGTTCACACTGAAAAGTGAGGAGTGTCTGGAGGAAAGAGGTGACGGACGGATGGATGGGGGGTTTAATGTTGAATATGAGCGTTCCAACACTTTGTTCCTTGCACTTCTCCCACACACACACACACACACACACACACACAAACACAACCTCAGTTACCAGCAAACCTATACATTTAAAACATAACTTCATGAGATCTGGACAATATGTAATCACAATAAACGATTCAGGCTAAAGAGAAACACTCACCTGTTTCTATTTTGCATTTTATCTGTTAAAAGAAGAAACATTGATGCTAGTTCTTTACCACCAAAGTGCAACACAACATATTCCAATAGTAAAATTAAAAAACGTACTTTACTCAACTGTGCAGTATATGGTAGAGATAAATCCAAATGTGACCTACTGTAACCCTAACAGGCGCTGATGGTTGTGTAACTATCAACCAGACTGCAGCAGCATATTGCCAGCAGGAGCAGCATCCACAAGCACTGGGCTTGACGCTGGTACGTGCACTAATCCTGGAAGTCCCTGAAGGCCTCACAGTGCTCTCCTTGGTATTCTGTAGTGTTCGGGTGTCAGTTCAGCACAAACAGGACTAAAGTTGTACAATCTGAAGCTACAGTAAATCCAATCCAGAGGAGAAAACATGAGCTAACATGAGAGAGTTTGTGAAACTATTCGAGGTTGTGATTCTTTCATTCAAACAGCTGACAGATAGTTTGGTAACAAGCAGATTAGAGGTGAGAAGACTTTTGTCATATGGCACTACAGAGTGAGAGCATGTGACTATTTGGTGGAGGCAGAACTAAAATAGTGAAGACCTGGTTTATATCCAAACAAACGTACCAGTATGAAAGAGTTGTGTATTTATATTTTCCTGCACTTGCCAGTTGTTGCATTTTGATAGATAGAAGCCACAGATAAAAACGCTAGCTGCTCATTTGCTCTGATTATAAGTCTTGTTTGTGTCTGCACAATAAACTAAACCAGGTTAAATTAGTTTAGCAGTGGAAGTCCGACAACTGTGTCGAAACCTAGAAAAAGTTATTATTAAGGGTAACCCTAACCCTAACCCTTTCCCTAAACCTAACCCTGTAAAGTGACAATGAAGAAGCGGAATACCTCTCTGTTTCACTCGGATGTGTTGATGTTGTGCCCATGCAAACAACCTGCACATGGCTCCCACAGCATCTAAATCAATCAGCGTGGCTCTATGCATCCAATAGCTGTTAATTGATGCACTAATCCAGTCACTAAGTACTGCAGTGCTGTGAAGTCTGCCCAAAGCAAACACACCACACGAGTCATCAACAAGCTGCTTCTCAAACAAGAGAGTGGAGCAGGACTGACAGAACATCTATGGACTATAGATCACGGAGGAGAAGTGCAGTCTCCTGAGCCGCGGACCTTTGGCCTGAAACTACTCGGCTTTCTCGTCTAATGATCCTTCATGAGATGAGGCCGAAGCACTTTTTTTTAATTGCAGCTTCTACTGTTTCTCTGATATTATTTGAACAATTGTGGCTGCAAGGTGCACATTTAGTTTGCTGACAACCCTTCGGCTATACCGAGGTCATGACTTATCTGGAGGTTTTAGCAACTACAATCTATTCAACTGAGTTTTTTTAAAGTCTGACTTCAGTATCTTTAGGGATCAGTGTATTAGATTTGACTGATTAGTGAAGGATTTAGTTCTTGTTTGCCAGAATGTTATTCCTGGTTAACACGGAGAAGATTCTGAAACAGCATTTGGATCTCCACGTTGGCATAAAATTACAACACTTAATTTGATTTCCTCAAAACTTCCAGGCAGGTTATTCATGAATAAAACTCTATAGTTGTTTACCTTTTATAACTTACAACTCACAGATTGATGCTAATGCAAAAAGTTGAATATAAAACACATACAGACGGATTTCTTTCATCACTTTAGAAAATGAGAAGCACTAAGGTTCAGACCGATTATCTAAGTCTTTCCATCAACACTTTGAATGTAGGTTTGGGTAAAACCCTTTCCAAGTGTTTCCCCATTCAGTCTGAAGAGAGAGGAGTTTGCTCCCATCCGTCAATTGGATCATGCCTTGGACCACAGCAGACAAATCCAGAGGCATTTATTCTGAAAACCTGGACTTGACCAAGCCATCCTCTCCGACTACCACCACGACATACAAGAGACAGCCAGTAAACTCAACACGTTTGGCAAGAAAACAGGTAAAGACTCAGAGAGAAAACCTTGGGCCAGGCTCAGGGGTCAGGTGCTTTGAAAGGAAGCTACAAATCACATCCAAACCTGGAAGGCTCTGAATGACCTAGAAAAGGACTGTGATGGTCTAAGTAGCCACAATGACCCTAAGAGTTTGGGGAAGGCTGAACAACACCAAAGACAGACAACAACGGAAGAAGATTATTCCCACAAAGGAACAAGGAGGACATGCGGACAGAAGGGCCAAGTTCTCTTACTGTCAATTTGCTGCAATGTTAATGTTAAACAGTTAACAACTTGTATAACAATAGACCCTCCATGGTTCATCCACCTCAATTGTCTTTCTCAGGCTTCATAGTATCTTTGTTTTCTATTGGAAAGAAGTTTGCCACACAGATAAACCACGATTTAAAAAAACGTAATAGCAACAACTCTGCAGAAAGTATGTCTTCTGTCCGTCACTGTCGTTTTTCCAAGGTAGTCCAGGCATAGATCTTACTTCCCAGAAACACCACACAGCGTTTAATTTGGTATTCTTGTTTGGGTTGATACTGAACTTGCCGACCTCTTGGCTGTAACTGTTTGCTGGAACAAAAGGAGGCTCGGTGCAGCGATCGAGAAAAGGTTGTCATTAAAGCTGCGACTCAAGGAGGATTCAAGTTTACCACAGGTCCTTTCAACATGCAGCAGAGAAAGCAGAAAGAGAGAGGGAGGCGGGGGGGGGGGGGGGGGGGGGGGACAAGGGGACAGAGGGATAGTTGAAGGCAGGAGGAGATAGCAATCGATTGTGGAAGTGTGTTTCTCCCCACCAACACTGAGGTTAAAGGAGAAGCCTGCGCAGAAGAATGTCCTACTGAGTAATTACAAGAGCACCTCTCTTAACACACTCAACTGACCCGGCTTTCATGCCTACCTGTGTTAATAATCAGTGCTCATAATGAACAGAATCCATAGGTCTGCTGGGTTAAGGTCCTCAACAACCTTGCTCCAAGCAACAACAGCCAAGGAACGGTAGGACGAGACCCTGTTAGAGCCGCGCTACGCTACTGCCACCCTGTGGCCAAACCGGGTATTGACTGTCCAGAATGACTTCTTACCGGGAGGAAAATGGATTTAACCCTCCTGTTGTCCTTCTGGGTCAAATTGACCCAATCTGTTCCTTTCCTCCATTCTTCCTTCTTTCCTTCTTTTCTCCCTTCCTTCCACAATCTTTTTTCCTTTCCTTCCTCCCTTCGTTCCTTCCCTTTGTCCTTACTTCTTCCTGCCTCTTTTGATCCAATTGACCTGATCTGTTCCCTCCCTCCATCATTCTTTCCTTCCCCTTTCCCTTCCTTCTTTCCACAATCCTTTTTCCCTCCCTTCCTTCTTCCTTCCTTGAACAATCTGTTCCCTCCATCCATCTTTCTTTTCATTCTTTTTCCCTTCCTTCTTTCCTCCCTTCTTTCCCCCGTTGTCCTTCCTTCTTCTTTCTTCCTTGAACAAATCTGTTCCCTCCCTCCCTCCATCTTTCTTTCCTTTTTCCCTTCCTTCTTTCCACAATCCTTTTTTACCTCCCTTCCTTGAATGAATCTGTTCCCTCCCTCCATCTTTCTTTCCATCCTTTTCCCCTTCCTTCTTTCCCCCTTCTTCCTTCCTTGAACAAATCTGTTCCCTCCCTCCATCTTTCTTTCCTTCCTTTTCCCCTTCTTTCCTCCCTTCTTTCCCCTTCTTCCTTCCTTGAACAAATCTGTTCCCTCCCTCCATCTTTCTTTCCTTCCTTTTCCCCTTCCTTCCTTCCTTCCCTCTTTCTATCTTTCCTCCCTTTTTCCCTTCCTCCTTCCTTCCTTTCGTCCTTACTTGACCCAGGAGGACAACTGGAGGGTTAAAATTAAGTGGTAAAAATTGTTTTTTTGGGGGGGTGCCATTGACTGTAAATATTAGTAAACCATAAACAGATACTGGTGATTAAATAAATTGAATATTTTTTTTTTTTTTTTTTTTACAAATAAGTCATTTTAGATGTTTTAGTACTTAACACTGTTCCCCTTTTTTGTGTCACAATCAATGTCGTTAGAGTTTATACATAATTTGACTGAACAGCATTATAATCTGTTCTGAATGTGCTGCCATCATATCAATGGTTGGTTCCTGCAAATTCAAACAGTACAACAACAACATAAATTGTCCTAATCCACTATGAGATGTGATATTCCTGGTTTTCCATTTTATTCCTTTTGTATAGAAAAACATCAAATATATTTATTTTTCATATTCTTGAACTGACAACATAAAAATAGCAAATGATACAAGATTTGTGACTTTTTCTTTTTACACAAACTTATAATAGAAACGTCTAACATACTCAGTGATTGTAGCCGAGACAGTTTTATTGCACTTTTTTCCACTGCTGTAATATTCATTATACATATTTGCTGTTTGTCTTTTCAAGTGCATTGCAGTACAACATTTATAGGATGCTCAGAATATTTGCTTTCTAAACAGAATTTGGTTTGACTTTTTCCTTCTTGTGTGTTGCATCTTCTTTTTTGTTGTCACAAATGTTCAGCATCGGACTATTTCCAGGAGGAAATTATTATCCTTTGACTACTGTGTAAAAAAAAAAGTCTGCTTTTGTATGAATGAATGTATGGCTAATTTTTGCACAGCCCATTTTGGTTACCGTAAGTTTACACTGTTTCTTATTGTCTCAATGTTTTACTGTCTCAGGTGTTTCTATTGTCTTTTTACTGTCTTGATGTTTTATCTTTTGTACAATCCCACTGTGATTCTTAGATTTCTGTGGTCTTCCATTGTTTCTTGTCCATGCAGCAGTTCCCTTTTTAGGCAAGCAAATTCTCTCCCATGGGAAACAAATAAAAGAACTTTAACTTTTGACATTTAGCATTTAATATTTAATAAACACCCACACCCTCATCTCTGCACAGGGTTTTAACATGTCAAAGATTCAAGAACAAAATTTAGTTGAATAAAATCTTAATTAATCTTCATACATTCTGATATCCAAAATAAACATACCAGAATGATAAGTGGGTTCTTATTTTAACTGTGTGCACATCCACCACTCCCTCTAACATGTTTTCTTGTGTTATTAAACAGTTTCAGCAGTGACCAGCACCTTGGCATGTTGTATATGTAAAATCTTTGCTGAGATCTTGAGTGGATTTCAACTTTGAAACATCATTTTGTACCTTTGATAAAACTCAAAATTGAGGGACAGGAAATCACCCAGTGTTTTTGTTAACTTCCTTTTAATTTAGTTCAATCAAAGTTCACAAGAGAGGGGTTATAATGATGATAAAAAACACACACACAGGGCTTTAACGACTGAGCCGACATGTCTGAGCTCAGACTGGTGGCTTCATCCTGACCTGGGTGAACATCTGGACCAGCTGCAGACTGTTACATGAACCATTCATCTGTTTTTTAAACCAGTCAGTCATCAAGAAGAACGCTGCTCGATACAGTGCAGTAAGAAAACTTGGTTTGACCACAATCATGGTGTCAGTAGGCACAAGTGTTAAAGTAGCCACAGACCGACATGAATACAGAAACCCAGCAGAGCTGTGTGGTGTGGATCCGGCCTCTGCAGCTCCTGGATCGGGACTCTAGAGTCTGTCACGATAACCCGGTCAACCTCTCGCTCACCTCCCACAGCTTCTTAGCCAGGGCGTCGTCTCGTCCCTTCGCTGCCACCTGCTGCAGAGCGCAGTTAGAGAAGTAGCGTCCGCTCAGCGGCTCGATGCCCTCCTGCAGAGCGCAGTGCAGGCTGGTCTGAGACCCCGCCTCCGGGTCCATGAAGAAGAGCTTGGCCAAGGGCATCAGGAGGAGCTGCAGCCACCGGCTCAGACTGCCACACAGGGCTGTGGAGACGACGCCTGGGAAGAGCAGAGATGAGGAGCTTTAATGAGCTGCTCAGTCAAACTACAGTCACTCTGCTGTTAAAGGCTGTAAATGTTCCTCTTCTCCAATTTAATTTGATGTTTTGATCCGTAAGAAGATATATTTATAGTTTTAGGAACTAAAAACCATCTAGGTGTAGTTTGCATCTCCTCTCTCAGCTTCTCTCTGGAGCTCTAGTAACAGGTCAGTGTCAGCCAATCAGAAGAGAGGAAGAGGGGGCGGTGTGTGGCGCAGTAGTTAAGGCGGCCGCCCCATGTAGAGGCTACAGTCCTCAACGCAGGCGTCCCCGGTTCGAATCCCGCGTCGGGCAGACCTTTCCTGCATGTCATTCCCCCTCTCTCTGCCTCCCCCTTTCCTGTCTATCTCACTGTGCTATCAAATAAAACAACGCCAAAAAAAAAAGAGAGGAAGAGGCTCTGAGCCTCTCTTCTGATTGGCTGACTGTTTTCTAAAGTGATCCAATAAAAATAGGGCAGATTTGAGAATAAAACCAAATCCTGCAAAGTTGTTGTTGGATGGTGGGTCCAGGTGGTGAGGGGGCGGGGCTTTTTTGTGACATCACAAAGTGACAGGAAGTCCTGACGGCTGGTTTTAAGGCTCAGTTTCTGAATACAGGCTGTGTGCATTTCTCTGTGGACTGAGGCTTTGATACTTTCACAGTATTAATATAGAACCTAGAGCTGCTTTATAATCACACTACACATGGACATCTACCTTTATACTGTATGGAGCTTTAACACAAACATCTACCTTTATACTGTATGGAGCTTTAATACAAACATCTACCTTTATACTGTATGGAGCTTTAACACAAACATCTACCTTTATACTGTATGGAGCTTTAAAGGACAATTCCAGGCGAATTCAACTCTGGGGTGTATTTTCATATCATTTTAGGTCTAAAAGAATGAATCTGAAGATTTTCAGTTTAATTGCTCCTGTTTTACGGTAGTTGCATCTGTCCCCGCATCCCCACGGCAGCAATGAATGGGAGTGGATGTAAGTTCCGCTGTTTAGGCTGTTTACAGCCCTCAAAGCCGCAATTTTTTCCCACAGACAGCGTCAGATGGCGACTCAAACATGCACCGAGAAGTTTATTTACTTCAAGCAAGCCGGCATGTTTGTAAAACTAGATCTAATTCAAAGTCTCCCGGAGTCTCGCGCGAGACCCAGTTGCAGTGCGCGGTGTATTCAGGTGCAGTGGGAAAAGCTACCGTTTGTGTCATAAACACAGGAATATCAACTCTTGACTTGCTTCAAGTAAAAAAAACTTCTCGGCGCATGTTTGAGTAGCCACCTGACGCTGTCTGTGGAAAAAAATGTACACTTGAAGCAAGTCAAGAGTTGATATTCCTGTGTTTATGACACACGCGGTAGCTCCCACTGCGCCTGAATACACCAGCACTGCAACTTCGGGCTCGCGCGAGAGACTCCGGGAGACTTTGAATTAGATCTAGTTTTACAAACATGCCGGCTTGCTTGAAGTAAATAAACTTCTCGGTGCATGTTTGAGTCACCATCTGACGCTGTCTGTGGAAAAAAATTGCGGCTTTGAGGGATGGAAACAGCCTGAACAGCGGAACTTACATCCGCTCCCATTCATTGCTGCCGTGGCGACGCGGGGACAGACACAACTACCGCAAAACAGGAGCGATTAAACTGAAAATCTTCAGATTCATTCTTTTAGACCTAAAATGATATGAAAATACAGCCCCTAGTTGAATTCGCCTGGAATTGTCCTTTAACACAAACATCTACCTTTATATGGAGCTTTAAAAACTCTAGTTTTAAACCATGTGTTGTCCACTGACCTGGGTGCAGACTGTAGCAGGTGACTCTGCTGCCCTCCAGCCGGTTGGCCAGCTCCCTGGTGAAGAGCACATTACACAGCTTGCTGCTGCAGTAGGCCTGGAGGTCGTGCCAGCCGGACCGACCCGACACCAAATCTTTCTCGGAGGCCAGCAGAGGGAAGTGGACGTTACCGAAGCGGTGCAGCAGCGCGGCCACGGTGACGACGCGGCTGGGCCCGCAGCGCTGCAGCCGCTGCAGGAGGAGGTTGGTGAGCAGGAAGTGACCCAGGTGGTTCACCCCCAACGCCGCGCCGAAGCCGTCCGCCGTCCGCCCTGGACCCATCACACCTGAAATACAGAGAGTGTATTACAGACTGTGTACACTGTGTGAGAAATGACGTCACACTGTGAAGCCTCAAACAACATACAGTTATGTAGATTCAAAACAACTTACCTCAGGCTCTCTTTGCAAAAATTGGGATCCCATCTTTTTCTTGCTGCAACCAGGTGCACATTCAACTCGTCTTCGTCTTCTCTGGATTTTTCCATACATATAAACACTTCTATTGTAGGAGCTTAATTCCTGCGTAGATTCATAGTTTACCACTACAGCCGCACTCAATGACGATGTTTCTGTAGTTTGATTTTTGTTGTACCCAACGACTCAGGTGTTAGTGATGGTACCGTCGCTAGGGCTGTCAACGATTATTCTAAATTTGAATTTGAATTTGAATTGGGAAAAAACACATCAGCGGCTGCTTTGAGAGTGGGCGCACTGCAGTGACAGGTCACAGGAGTTGCACTTGCACAGCGTCACTTACTGCTGAAAGTGAGACGCGACAAAAACAATGGCAGAAGCAGATGGCAGAGAGAAAAACTAAATGTCAGAAAGTTCAGAGCAGAGAGAGCGGTTTGGACTCCAACCTAAAAAGCCCCATTTGGAAATACTTCGGATTTTGGTCACGGCAAAAATGCGGAGCCTCGATTGCGTTACGGTCTACGGTCTTAAAAGTTTTACGGTATAGGATATTAGTTCATTTACTTATTTTGAAATGTGTAGGTAAGTTTTCAAATACATGTTAAAACTGAAATAAAAATACCCATACCAGTGGTTACGTCTCGTTGTATTAGTTTGTCCTCCTGTTATTGACATAATGTGCAAATATAGATATTCGAATGGTTCAAACCTGTGTGTTCTTTTTAGAGAGAATATTTGAACGTCATTTTGGAGCAATTCTATATAATATAGATCCATGTCACATGTTTGTGGTCTAGAATAAACCAGGTTCCCTTTTCCACCACAATGCTCTGACTTTGTTTCATGAAATTAAAGCCCCAGTGTGTAACTTATTTGGCTTTTTATTATCAAAAATCAAATATTTCTTTATACATGTTTCACTGAAGTGGAATCACAGCTGCATACAAATGAAAGCTTTCTGGTACCTTAGAATGAGTTGTTACAAGTCGTTACAAATACATAAGTGGGCGACGCACCGAACCGAGGCGGCCATGTTGCATCGGGTGGTACGGGCAGGTAGCGTATGGTTGGATGAGAAACTGAGGGGCCGGGGTGAGTGTGAGGAAGACCTGTGTGTGTGTGTGTGTGTGTGTGTGTGTGTGTGTGTGTGTGTGTGTGTGTGTGTGTGTGTGTGTGTGTGTGTGTGTGTGTGTGTGTGTGTGTGTGTGTGTGTGTGTGAGAGAGTGAGGAGGAGCAGAGGAAGAAGTGAGAGCTGTCAGATAAGTTTGTGTTATGTTGTTGTACGTCGGCTCGGACGCTACAATATCAATAACGTGTGCTTAACATAGACGTCGGACGCAAAATAGCCGCGGAGCGGAGCCAGTTTCCTTTCGGTGCCAGATGCGCCAGAGCGCGCACCTCTGTGCCAGGCTCGCGCTCTGCAGCGGTTTGTGTTTATTCATCTTAACAGAGCGCGTGAGAGATGAACACACACACATTCACACAGGCTACACACACATACGGGCTACACATACCCACAGACACACAGCCGAGGCGCAGCACGGAGAAATGCGCAACTGGTGGCGTGCCCCCCCAGTGGCTGCTCAACCTGGAATCGGCGCATATGAGTCCATAATCGCGGTGCAGACGAGTGAGTTTGCAGCTAGAGAGGAGAGACCTTCATTATCGCTGCTCTGCTGCGTGTTTGTGATCGTGGGTTTGGATCTCTTTTTTTTTCCAAATGCCTGGAAAAGGCTCAACCGTCTTTTTGACATTTCTATACTGGACCGGGCGTAATCATCACATAGCGGTAGTGTAAATAGGCGCCAGAAATCAAAAAGAGACAGATGACATGACGACAATCACTGGCTTTTACGTTAGGCTTCCAGTGATTTGTTTAACAATCAATGAACTCAGCACGTTTAGCCTGTTACAATCAACAAGCGTCTTTATCACACCCCCTCAAAATAAACAAAATTGCTTCTTTTTTTTTCACCTATGAAAAAAATTGTACGCACAGTGCGTACAGGATTCCGGCTGGCGGCGCCACTGTGAGGAAGGACGGAGGCACTGGTGTTGCATTCAGGTGCAGTCAGGCAGACGGCCGTCGGCAAAACAACCGGATGTCATTTTCAGACATGAAAACGGGTCATGAGTGAAAAAGGTGAGAAGGATACGACCCCTCTAGGGGGGTCCGGGGGTAAGCTCCCCCTTATTTGAATATTTCATATTTGAAAGCATCAATCTGATGCATTTTGAGAAGAAATTCAAGCAGAACTACAAGATAGTATGAGTGTATGATAAAGTATGGTCACATTATGCTATATAACGTTATTAGTGTTGTCACGATACCAACATGTTGGTACTGGTATTGGTACCAACATGTTTTTTGATACTTTTCCAAATACAAAGAGAACACAAAAAATGTCATTATTGACTGTTTTTTAATAGAAAATCTTAGAACTATTATGCATCAGTAAATAATAAATCACTGCTGCTGCAGGATTAAAATTGAAATTTCCATCAATATTAATATGAACTCTTCCTAAATTAAAACATTAGTGGTCTGTTTAAAAATGAATATCAACTTGTTTTCTTTGCATTATTTGAGGTCTGAAAACACTGCATCTACACTGCGACCAGTTGTAATTTTTGGGGGAAATTGTTATCAGTAGTTTATAGAATGAAACACAAACGTTCATTTTACGCAAACACACACCTATTGTTTCCCATAAGTAGACCAATGTGGTGCAGCGCCACAGAAGCCACAAATTGACTTTGCTTTTTTTTTTTTTTCCATCAACGCAATATCGTTCCGTTAATTCATCTCCGCATAGCGCTCCTTCGCTGTGTTCACTCACTCACTCACAGAGAGAGAGAGAGAGAAGCGTGCATGCATGTTAGTGGTGGTAAAAACGAAACTTATCAACCAACTTGCATTAATTAACGAGTCTGTGGCGGCCCGCCTCTCTCTAGCGCGCTGGTGCAAACGCAGGCGCTGTAACGGCTCAAATTACAATGTGGCGACTTCACGCAGCTGCGTCACCGCTGCCGCCGCTCTGGACTGCACATACAATTCACAACCCAATCAGGTGCTCTCGCACTTGTGGGTGTTTTCATCTTCTTATACTTTTTTTCTCTTCTCAATTCAAGGCTCTCGTAATCTATACCTCCAAATCCCGAACACTTGCCACTTGACCCCCACCCCCCCCCCCCCCAAAAAAAAAATTTTTCGCCGGAAGGTGAGTGATTTTCATGCCTGCATTTTACTCCACCAGAGAAAGACGGTAAAACAATACCACATCACCATGACAACATATTGTCACGCCTGTATTGTTTTGCCTTGTGCTGGCGGACCACTTGTTTACATAGACGCTTGTTTATCCTGTTACATGCAGCGTCTGTTGTCTGTCTGACTTCTGCCCGATTGCAACATCAAGAATATGTTCAGATATGCAACCGCACCGCTAGATGGGGGGATTCCTACATACTGGGGCTTTAAGACAAAACATGGATGGACCATACAAAGTAAAGGACTATTTCATCATATTTCTACATAATCTTCACCTGCGTTGTTGACGAGTAGATCCAGTCTGGGCTCGGTCTTCAAGAAGGTTTCGGCAAACCTGCGAACGGACTTCAGACTCGCCAGATCCAGCTGCATGAACATCACCTGGTTGTTCCCGCTCTCCTGAACATAAACGACAAGGACTCTGGTTAGAAGAAGAAAAGTGAGGCTGATATCAGGTGTGTATCTGCACTCTGCTCTGTGGTCACGGTTTTCAGATTAGTTCATCTACTGACACGTGAAGTGGACTCAGCGATCTCAATGAGCAGCCGACGACGCAGCGTCTTCCTCGTGGCGTACAGTACTCACTCTGCGGATGTCGAAAGCAGCGGCCTCAGCTCTCTCCTTGTCTCGACAGGCCAGGATCACCCGGGCTCCTCTCTTTGCCAGATCCAGAGCCGTGGTTTTGCCGATGCCATTGTTGCTTCCTTTGCACGGGGGAAAAAAAGATTCAGACACGTCAAACTCAACAAACCTGTAACATATTGAACTCAGTGAAGCCTAACTGTCGATCAAAACCCTTTGTATTTAATATTTCTTGTTGACAACACATACACAAAGGATTAAAATGTAAAATATGAGAGACAAGGCACCGATCCACATCATGGTGCAGCTCAAGTCACAAATAGGATTTAGAGGGAAAATAATAGGATGTAGGCAACACTCACAATTACAAATCAGCTGACTGACTATTTGATGTTTCTTTAGTCTATAGGTAATAACAAATACACAAACTAGAGATAGGCCTACTGTAACATAAATTATAAGGTAAACTTCCTGGACAGGCTCCTTCACTTTTCTCTCTTTTAAATGAAATAGGCCTATAGGATACCTACGGAAGCGCATTGCATTCACTTGATAAAATAAAATTTAGACACCTTATCTCGTAATTACGAGATCTTTTCTCGTAATTATGAGATCCTGATGTCGTAATTATGAGATCCTTTTCTCGTAATTACGAGATAAAGAAAAAGGAAATGTCTATAAATCCGCTCTTGTTGTCTTAATAGATGAATGCTACGGTGGTGCAGTGGTTAGAGCAGTTGCTACCCGTACAAGAAACCGAGGATCGCATCCTGGGTGGAGCACATCGTTCTCGTTTTGTATATTAGGCCACTGTAGCCTACATTATTAGACAGCGGGGGACACACCGGCCCACGTAACCGATTGTGCCGTTCATACACACCAAAGACCCCGGTGCCTGGCCGCCGCCGCCGCCGCTCTAGTGGCGGCCGGGCACCGGGGTCTGTGGAGCGGGTTCATGAAGCCTGGTTGTCCCGACATGACTCAACTCACAACACTGTAACGTTATGTTGTGTGTCTTGTAGCCGAAAAGTAGGCTACAACACACACAACATAACGTGACAGCCGCAGTGTTGTGAGTGAGTCATGTCGGGACAACCAGGCTTCATGAACCTGCTTCACAGACCCCGGTGCCCGGCCGCTGCTGCTGCTGCTGCTGCTGCTGCTGCTGCTCCTTCCGGAGGGGAAGGGGAAGCTCACTGCCAGGATCACCGCCGGAGCAGCGGCGGCGGCCGGGCTCACACCCGGGGAAGGCGATCCTGGCAGTGAGGGTGTGTGAGCCCGGCACCGCCGCCGCTGGGGGCGGCCAGGCGGTGGAGGCGATCAGTGAGCTTCGCCTTCCCCACCCAGGGAAGGCCATCCTGGCAGTTAAGAGGAGAAACTTTCAGGTTCAGGAGCAGCGGAGCGGCTCGCGGCTGCAGCTCAGTTCACTTCACACACTGAGAATGGAGTTTGTTTTCTTCCGGTAGACGTAAACACGTAACACGTGTACCCCCTGTCCAATCAGAACGCTTCCCGACCCCCAGACGTTAAGCAGAATTAAATAAAGGCGATTTAATGTGTTTTCCATGTTAACCCCAATTCTGAATTATTATTTCCATGTAAACTCGAAGGAGGATATTTTAATTTCAAACTATTTAATTCAGAATAATTAATTCCGAATTAAAAAACATCATGTAAACGATAAGCCCCACCATGGGATTCGATCCTCAGTCTCCCGTGTGAGAGGTAACTGCTCTATCCACTGTACTACCATGGACCATTGATTCTGATTGAGACAAGAGCGCACTTATAGACATTCCTTTTTTTCTATCTCATAATTACGAGATCAGGATCTCATAATTACGAGAAAAGATCTCGTAATTACGACATCAGGATCTCGTAATTACGACATCAGGATCTCGTAATTACGAGAAAAGATCTCGTAATTACGACATCAGGATCTCGTAATTACGAGAAAAGATCTCGTAATTACGAGATAAGGTGTCAAAATTTTATTTTATCAAGTGAATGCAATGCGCTTCCGTAGATACCATCACTATATTTCCTTAAATGCTGTTTTTTTCCCTAAATAGTAGCTTTAATTTGTTAAATTGTTGTCAAGGCTATGATATGTATGGTAGGCTATGGTAAAAATCTGACTATGATTAGATATTTTAAGATGCAAACTCTTTTTCCTGTTAGTTGGGACCTGTTTAAGTTCAACACCTGACCTTTATTTTGATACATTGATCCAGCGGCCATTGAACCAACTGTAGCTTCACTTTGCCGCTAAAGACACGTTTAGTTTTTAACAATAAACCCCTTTTTAAATCAGATTCGACACAAAACAACCAGTGTTTGAAGTAAACAGCGACGTCACGGCTGTTTGTTTAACGCGCCAGCAGCAGCCGACAGGTGAGGCTCGTTACCTGTAACAATGGCCGTCTTCCCCTCCAGCGTCACGGGACTCGAACATCTCGCTCCTCGGAACAAACCGTAGTAAACTATCACGTAGAAGCAAACTGTTGCTGCTCCGAGACACAGCAGCAGCGACATCACGGCGCTGCACCGCTGCTGCTCAGTCAAGGCGGCCGACGGCACGGCGAGCGCTCTTCCGGTTGGGACTTTCAAAATAAAGTTAACGTGGCTGTATGGAAGTACAAAAAGTAGCCTATAGGTTATCTGAAGAGCCAAAAGGCCAAAATTTATGCATAAATGAATGTGATAATTTGTCATTTTCACTCATTAAAAGACTTAGCTTTAAAGCAGAAATCAAATCCGACATCTTTAAGTAACTTCCGGTGGTCTTTCAGGGGTTAATGAAGAGACGTCACTCTACGGTTTAGAGAGAGTAACGTCTCAAAGTAATGCATTACACTATCAGAGAAAGTAAACAAGCGCTCTACGGCTTCATTTTCCGCTGAATGAGTGTGTACAATAAAACTCAGTGAGATTAAACGTCCATTGTTTCATTATCCAACTTGTAATGAGAAACTAACCAGGAAGTGGGGAGTCGGAAATGGGGACTGTTCGCCTTCAAATTAAAGGTTGCACATTGATGGACACCTATGGAGTGCCATTTTTGTCCAAATTTGATAAATGAATCAAAAAGAAAAAGAAATAGAACTCGACATATATGTAAACATAATGCTTGTTTATTAATTAATGAATTTACTGATTCTTTTTAGGGTTAGGGCCGTCCTGTATTCACTCATCTGCATGAGTGCAGATTAGAAGACTGTTTTTGATGCGCTCTGATAACAAACAACTTATATTCTTGTTCCCATTTAATAGTTGAAATGTTGACAAGAAAAGCCTAACTGGATCAATGCAACAATAAAAAAAAAGGACTTGCAATGTGACACTGCTGGAAACAAAAGGAGAGAGTGAGGGAGTGCGTGATCAAGGGGTAAAAAATCACCTGACCACCCATAAGGTAGACAAATAAACAGACATGGTTCCTATAAACTTTTTTTATTTATTATTTCACATCCAATTATTTACAGGACAGATACATTCAGTTTAACAATAAACTCAGTGACAGAAATTGTTACGGAAAAATCATTTGCTGATAGGATCAGTATGGTTTTTGTGCTGCTCTATATGAAAATGCACATTACATACAAAATCGATTAATTGATTCAATAAAAACATACAAAAAAACATTTCATTACTGTCCATACACTTTTTGCACTGTTAATCTGCCACTTTTGCACAAGTCACAATTTTTCTGTTCACTACCTCACTGCAAAATCACACCTTGCTTCCCACTCACATCAAAGCTCTGTTTGTTGGGTCAACGTTTTAGTTTATCGACATTCATCAGCACCGACACGTAAGTCTTGATAACACTCCACTACCTCATCCAGTATTAAAATTTATTTTTTTATTTCTGTGTATGTTACCACTGTTGAATACATAAATCGTACATTTATTCTTATGTTCCCCATACTGTCCAATATTTCAGCAACTGAAGAAACATTGTATTTTTTTTTTCATCAGATGATTTTTAGTAGCCCATGAAGAGTGAACATAGTGTGTCTCTTTTCATATTACATTTTTTTACTCTTGCTTGTTGTTTATTGCTGCTGCAACAAGTGAATTTCCAAAAAGTGGGATAAATGAAAGTCTCTTATAGTATGTTTGTTTCCAGTGGTGTGTGTTTACCTGTGACCAGCTCACAAACAGCCTGTACAAGTTGAACATGAACAGTGAATTTGTTTAAAATGTGTTTTTCTCCTCAGTGATGCTGGCGGCTCAGAGACTTTTAGCTTGGTGATATTAGGCCTCGTCCTTCATCAGCAGCTGAGTAAAAGTCACCATGGTTTTTGTCCTGTAATAATCGACGCTTCCATCTTTAAAGGAAGAGGAAGAAGTTTACAATAATCACTGACAAGAGTTTGAAAAATCTACAGATTTAATCCATGAATGTGAAAACATGAGTGAGAGACAGAGACAGACATGTAGAGACTGAACTGTCTGTTCAACAGTGAGAAGGTTTCTGTGACAGGAGGAGACTCTGGTTCACTCAACACAGACTCACTGAGGAACCAGAATCGAGTTCAAACCCAGGACACAGAGGTTGAGTGAAGGTGGTGTTGAAGGTGTAGAGGTGGATCAGTGAGTCAGAGGAGACTCTGTAGAAGGACAGAGAGCCAGCAGGACAGTCCACATACACTGCTACTCTGTTAGAGACAGAGGAGGAGGTGGAGGAGGAGGAGGAGGAGGAGGAGGAGGAGGAGGAGGAGGAGGAGGAGGAGGAGGAGGTGATAAGAGTCATTCTGTTATTGTGATAGACACTGTAACGACCATCATCACCAAAGCAGACTAGACTCCAGGGGCCTGTTGTTCGAAACCTAGATAAGGGATTAAGCCGGGATATGTTGGTTATCCTGTCTGAATTTAGCCTCAACTCGGTTGTTCGAAAGCTGGATACCTTTATCCTGGTCAAGTTACTATGGTGATTTATTCTCTGCAGCTAGCCTGCTCCAGACCAGGCTAACAGCCAGGCTAAGTTGATTCTGTTGTCTTTATCTGTGAAGTCAGCAGTCACTCTGATCAGAAATCAATGTTTTATACAGTTATTCCATGTTCTTATGTACCCTACATATTGGCCTGATTTCTAAACAAACTAAATACATTTACAATAATCAAATAACATGAAACATTTACAATATTTATTAGGTTTTTTTTATTTTCTTTTTTTCATAATTAGGGCTATTCATTTGCTTCTCACACTGAATCATTGCATCAGCCAGTGCTGCCTGCTTCTTCAAATGCAGGGCATAAAGATGTCTGACGGTTTGTGAAATCTGTAGCACAGAATTGTGCACACTGTTCTTGAGACAATACAAACTATTTTCGATATCTGTGACCCATCTATGATATTTTCTATGACCACTAGTAAAAAATAAAAAAAAAGCTAAATTAGCAATAGATTTATTTTTATTATTATAAAATATGTTACAAAATACAGTATATTGGCCGAATATTGGTTGAGGGAAGAAAACAAGAATACAATTGTTTGAGCAGGCACCTTCCAAATAATTTATACACCTCATTTGAACATTGTTATCGGCAATTTATTGAAGCATCAGACTGCATAATGTTCTTATATTTAATTAATTTTCACCTATTGCACTTTTGGTCACTTGTATTTGTGCTGTATGAACTTTACTTTAGATGATAAGAGATGAGTGCAATGTATCAACTTCCACTGCTCATCATTAAGGCAAAGTGCACAGCTGTTAATTTGTGAAAGGAACTTAAATTGTGATTATAATTTTGGATTAGGCTACTTCCACATTCAATCAGTCCGCAGTTGTCCGCTGCACTCTCTCTGAGCTTTACGACAGCAGCGGTGCTTTTTTTTTTTTTTTTCTAAGAGGTGTGTCACCTTACGTCAAGATCCGCTGTTGATTGGAGGAAAGTGGCCACACCTGTCCTCTCATCAGTGAATCTGTGATCAATCTCTGTGGTCTACTGACGAGAGAATAAGTTACACCTGGCTTGACAAAGCCGCCCCTCCTCAGCCTGGCTCGGCGTTCCAACAACCAATTAAGCCAGGATGGATTTATGAGACTTTGTCCAACCTGGCTTTTCCACTTATCCTGGATATCTTTATTCTACTTTCGAACAACGGGCCCCAGGACTGATCGTTCAGTCCAAACACACAGTCTATACTGTTTCCTTTCCTGCTGATTCCTCTGTAACTCACTGATATAAGAACGTCTCCTGTCCACTCGACCTCCCAGTAGCAGCGACCAGTCAGACCAGTTGAACACAGCAGCTGAGGTTTAGAGTCAAATCTGTCTGGATGATCAGGATATGACTGATCCTCCTCCACCACACGTGCTGCCTTCCTGTTGTTGTCAGACAGTTTGATGTTTGTGTTCACTGTGTTTGTGTCGATAGTGAGTGGACAGGAATCTGATGGAGAGAACAAGACACAGCTGCAGTTATTGATCATGTGATCAGTTATTGACAGTTTGATGAAGACTCATGAGGTCAGTGATGTGACAGTGTGAAGATGGTTGAATGTGCTGCTTTGTTTCCATGAATCAAAGTAAAAACACACTTACACTTCCTCAGACCTGGGGCCTCATGTATCAATACTTGCGTGGATTTCATACTGAAACATGGCGTACGCCAAAATCCAGAAACTGTCGTACGCACAAAGAAAATCTGATGTATCAAAGTGTGCGTACGCATGGATCCAAGCACTTTTCCTTTGTACATCCCAATCAACGTGGAATTGAGCGCACATGCCGAAGTGGTAATCTCCTCCCTGTCCACGCCCCCATTTAAATATGCAAATCAATGTAAATAAGGCCTGCACCAAAGATTCCCTTCTCTTTACGGTCAGAAAACACCATGAAAAACAGTGAGGAACAGCAATTTAACCAAATTTGAGTTGAAGGTGCTCCTCGATAAAGTTGAGCCATGTAAACATCTTTTTTTTTCTTTTTTTTTTTGCCGTCCTCCGGCACCATCACAAAGGGGGTGGGAGAGTGTGTGTGTGATATAAAGGTGAACGTGAGGCGGAGGACCGCTGTCATCCCAGATGAAAGCAGACAATGTACTCTAATTAAATTATGTGAAATGGATTTACAATTTTATTTGCCTTCTTTTAAACACAGATCGCGTAGTAAATAAATGCAGAAGTGCACCAGGGAGGCTGATAAAGACACATGTCCAACTTTACGCATGTGTTTATTGACATTAAGTACTTCACACAGTCTGTGTAGTTTAACCAGCAAAAAGAAAGTCACTGACAGCGTGATATTTCGGCAGACATCGGGGGGTTACATAGGACAATTAAACAAATACATTTACTTTGCGCGCATACAGTCCCAGGCTGTAATCTGTCCCCAGCTATGCTGAATGAACGAATTGTGCGCTGAACCAGCCACCTCGCCACAATGTTTGTTAATATGTGATGCATTTACGCATCACATATGATCTGTACATTTATAGTATAAAAATGCTTCCTGTTCACAGTGTGGTCAGCACCTGAATGGAGGCGATGGCTCCCCGACGTGTCGCGCTCAGTTCCAAGAGAATTGCCCTCGGAGTCATCATGTGCAAAAAAAAAAAAAAAAAACCTCCGGGACCCGTGTGCACTTCGCACTGCAGCATCTGCAATATCTTAAGACTAAAGCTGATGCTATTTTCTGCACCACTTTGCGCATGCTTTTCTATCCACCTATCTAATTGCAACACGTGGATGGGTTAGGCAAGGCAAGGCAATTTTATTTGTATAGCCCGTTTTTACAAACAGTTTGTCTCAAAGGGCTTTACATGGCATCGTAACAACATCCTCTGTCCTTAGACCCTCACATCGACTGAGGAAAAACTCCATGGAAACCCTTTTAACAGGGAAAAACAGGAGAAACCTCAGGGTGAGCAACAGAGGAGGGATCCCTCACCCAGGACGGACAGACGTGCAATAGATGTTGTTACAGACAAGAAAACAGTTTACAGTTTGTCACAGAATGTGCGGAATATGGAAATGTTAGCAGGGGTTGATGAGGGCAGTCTCTAGTGAGGGGAGGGGGGGGGGCAGGGAGAGCCGGTCAGCTCGATGGGAGGACTGGGTGGCAGACTGGTCCATGGGAAGGGAGGGGAGGCCGGTCTAACGGCAGGGGAAGGGGTGGGAGGGGGGCGATGTAGGCGGCGGCTGGTGCAGAGAGATGGAGCTCCGGTGGATCTGCGGAAACACAGAGAGAGAGTGCGAGACACCAAGGCCAAACTACAAAGTACAACAGAAAATGACAACAGAAAATGACAGTTTAAAAATATACTGAGGAGAGGAGAGGAGAGGAGAGGAGGGGAGGGGAGGGGAGGGGAGAGGAGAGGAGAGGAGAGGAGAGGAGAGGAGAGGAGAGGAGAGGAGAGGAGAGGAGAGGAGAGGAGAGGAGGGGAGAGGAGGAGAGGAGAGGGCTCTGTGTAACCAGATGTGTCCCCAGCAGTCTAAGCCTATAGCAGCGTAGCTATAAAATGGTTCAGAGCTACCTGAACCAGCCCTAACTAAAAGCCCTGTCATAGAGGAAGGTCTTAAGTCTAGACTTAAATGTAGTTAGAGTGTCTGCCTCTTTGACCCATGGAGAGAGCTGGTTCCACAGTAAAGGAGCCCGGTAACTGAAGGCTCTACCTCCCAGTCTGTTTTTAGAGATACTGGGAGTCACTAACAGACCTGCGTTCTGGGAGCGGAGTGCTCTGGTAGGACAGTAAGGAATGATTAGTTCTTTCAGATAGGTTGGAGCTTTATCATTAAGAGCCTTGTAAGTCAGCAGAAGGATTTTGAAGTCTATTCTAAATCCTACAGGAAGCCAGTGGAGAGAAGCTAAGGTGGGAGAGATGTGCTCTCTCTTCCTAACTCCTGTCAAAACTCTCGCTGCGGCATTCTGGACTAGCTGGAGACTCTTTAGAGAGTTTTTCGGACATCCTGACAGGAGAGAGTTGCAGTAGTCTAGCCTAGAAGTGATAAATGCATGCACTAGTTTCTCAGCATCACTCTGGGAGAGAATATTCCTAATCTTAGTGATACTGCGCAGATGGAAGAAGGCGGTCCTAGTCACATGTTTTATGTGGGAGCTGAAGGAAAGGTCCTGGTCAAAAATGACTCCAAGGTTCCGCGCGGTTGTACTCGGGGTCAGGGTGATGCCATCTAGAGTAGCGATCTGATCAGAGAAAGTGTCCCTGAGATGTTTAGGTCCAAACACAATGACCTCAGTTTTATCTGAATTCAGTAGCAAGAAGTTAGAGGACATCCAGGATCTAATGTCTTTCAGACAGTCTTGCAGATTGATGAGCCGGCTTCTGTCATCTGGCTCCATGGACAAGTAGAGTTGCGTATCATCCGCATAACAGTGAAAATTGATTGAATGCTTCCGGATGATGCCACCTAATGGGAGCATGTAAAGAATGAAGAGGATTGGCCCTAAGACTGAACCCTGCGGTACACCATGCGTAACTCTGCTATACTCTGAATGGTCGTTATTAACATTAACAAATTGAAACCTGTCAGATAAGTATGACTTAAACCATTTCAGGGCGGGCCCTTTAATCCCTATTTCATGATCTAGTCTCTGCAGCAGGATGCTGTGGTCGATGGTGTCGAATGCAGCACTGAGGTCCAAAAGTACAAGAACAGAGACGAGACCTCTGTCTGAAGCTATAAGAAGATCATTAGAGACTTTGACAAGTGCTGTTTCAGTGCTATGGTGTTCTCTGAATCCAGATTGGAAAGCTTCAAAGAGCTCGTTGCTGTGCAGATGTTCATGTAGCTGCTCCAGGACGATCTTCTCAAGGATCTTAGAGATGTAAGGAAGGTTGGATATAGGCCGATAGTTGGCGAGGACATCTGGGTCAAGAGAAGGTTTTTTAAGTAAAGGGTTAATGACAGCCACCTTGAAGGCCTGTGGCACGTAGCCTGTGGCTAAGGAAAGATTGATTTGGTTCAGGAAAGAAATGTTAATTAAGGGAAAGACATCCTTAAGTAGTCTTGTCGGGACTGGATCCAGCAGACATGTGGCTGACTTGGAAGAAGTAATTGCAGAAGTTAAGTCTGACAGGTCGATGGGAGAGAAGCTGTCCAAGTGTGTACCAAGTCTGGGAGGTGCTTCTATAGGTACCGTAATCTGTGGTCCATTACTAGCAATTTTCGTTCTAATATTAACTATCTTTTCGGTAAAGAAAGTTAGGAAGTCGTTACTGCTGAGAGTTGGAGGGATGGATGGCTCAACGACACTATGGTTCTTGGTTAGCCTGGCCACAGTGTTGAAAAGGAACCTGGGGTTGTTCTTATTCTTTTCTATTAAAGATGAATAGTAATTGCTTCTAGCATTACGGAGTTCTTTTTTATATATTAATAAACTATCCTTCCAGGCTTGACGGTCTTCCTCATGTTGGCTGGAATGTGTTTTCCTTTCCAGCTGTCTGGTCTTCTGTTTCAGAGCGCGCAGATTTGGGCTGTACCAGGGAGCTATTCTTTTCTGATTGATAACTTTCTTTTTCAGGGGAGCTACAGCATCAAGTGTCCCAAGGAGTGCTGCTGCAGTGCTATCCACAAGATAGTCCACCTGTGTGGGGGTGAAATCAGCATAACTGCCCATAATATGGTTACAGGATGTGGCACCAAGCTCTGCTGGAATAAGCTCTTTAAATCTAGAAACAGCAGTGTCAGATAGACATCTACTGTAGCGGGATTTTTTCCCAGGTAGGATATAATTTGTTAAAGTAAATTCAAATGTTATTAAAGAATGGTCAGACAAGACGGGGTTCTGAGGAAGAACTGTGACATGGTCAGTTTCTATTCCATAAGTAAGTACTAAGTCAAGGATATGATTAAAAGTGTGAGTGGGTTTGTTTACCCTCTGAGAGAAGCCGACTGAATCCAAAAGTGACTTGAACGCAGTAGCCAGACAATCATCATCGACGTCCACATGAATGTTAAAGTCACCTACTATAATGACTTTGTCTGAGCTCATTGCTAAATTTGACAGAAAGTCAGGGAATTCTTCTAGAAACTCAGAATAAGGTGCAGGAGGACGATACACTACAGCAAGTAAGAGTGGTTTTTCTGCTTTCCAGTCTGGGTGAGAGAGGCTGACAGTAAGGCTTTCAAATGTATTATATGAACTATTATGTCTAGGGTTGATAATCAGATTTGACTGATAAATAGCAGCCACTCCTCCTCCTCGGCCTGTGTTACGAGGCACATGACAGTTAATGTAACTAGGAGGGGTAGATTCATTCAAACTAACATATTCATCTTGCTGCAACCAGGTCTCAGTTAGTGTTAATATGTCAATATGGTGACTTGTAATTAAGTCATTCACTAGGAGAGACTTGGATGGGAGAGAACGAATGTTGAGCAAACCACATTTAATAGTTCTATTAGGTTGGCTTGCTGGAGCAGTGGTTTTGATTTTAACTAAGTTGCTATAAACAACTCCTCTAGATTGGGGTTTAGGCTTAGACAGCCTCGAGGCAGACACAGTTTCTATAGGCTGGGTGGGTGACAACAAGAGGGAACCAGCAGAGGGGCGTGTTAAACTGCGGCTCTGCCTGCTGGTCTGAACTCTGGGTGCTTGTCAGGGATTAGCACGGCTAATAAAGTTCCCTATGTTACTAGATAGGAGGGATGCGCCATCCAGAGTAGGATGGACGCCATCTCTCCGAATCAGACCAGTCTTTCCCCAGAAGGAGGTCCAGTTATCTATGTAAGCCACGTCGTTATCTACGCACCACCTAGACATCCAGCGATGGAATGAACGCATGCGACTAAACATATCGTCACTCACTAAGTTGGGCAGCGGGCCAGAGAAAATTACGGAGTCCGACATTGTCTTTGCAAAGTTGCACACCGAAGCCATATTAACCTTAGTTAACTCCGACTGGCGAAGCCGGGTGTCATTACCGCCGACATGGATTACAATCTTACTGTATTTAACCTTACGTTTACATGCCAGCAGCTTCAGATTAGCCTCAACGTCGCCCGCTCTGGCCCCTGGGATGCACTTTACGCTCGCTGAATTCTCTACCTTCACGTTCCGTAAAATGGAGCTGCCAATGACTAATGCCGACTTCACAGCGGGGCTGTGAGCAACAGAGTCGACATGTTGAGTTACGTTCTCAGCGGGTGTGTCGCTGAGTGGGGAAAAGCGGTTGGAGACGTGAAGGGGTTGGTGGGCCAACACGGGCTTTTTGCGACTATGATTCCCTCGGCTTGTTGTCACCCAGCCGGACTGGCTAGTTCCCGGCTGCTCGGGGGCTGGGGGGGAACTGCTAGCGGCGGCTAGGCTAGGTGGCTCCGCACCGGCTAAGCTGGACTGTGAAGCTACTGTAGCTGGACTAGCCTCCATGGTGCGGAGCCGGGACTCTAACTCGCTGAGCCTCGCCTCCAGAGCTGCAAACATGCTACACTTATTACACATACCATTATCACTAAAGGAGGCAGAGGAGTGGCTAAACATCTGACACTCAGAGCAGGAGAAGGAGAGAGAGGAGGGGGGAGAAGCCATAGCTAGTATGCTAAGCTAGTATGCTAAGCTAACTAGCGGACCTGTGGCAAGTACAACAAGTTGAATGGAGAAATACAAAGAGAGTCCTGTTAAAGACTTAGGTGACAGAAAGTTGTGTAATGTAGGAAAACGTGGTGTACACTGGTGCTTAAAGTGATTAAATTAGCAGAACACTAGACGGAGGACTGAGAAAGTCTAACACAACACAGCAACAGTGCAGCAGGTACAGGCAGGAAATGACGTAACACGCTCACCGTAAGTCTCGAGCGCCACCAACAGGAACCACAAATGTTCATAAATGTGTCTCTGATGTGCACATTACTCTGAGGACTAATTGTTTTCACATTATTAACAGTTTCCCAGCTTCACCTCTAAGTGTCGCCAGAGGAACAACAGCAGTAGAAACGTGCGTACGCCAGCTATGGAGTTGGCGTGGGCCACCGCACTTTTCCACGGTCATTTCACTTTTGATACATCTGAACGTTGGCGTGGAAAATGACGTACGCCACTTTTTTGTGCGTACGCAACATTGATACATGAGGCCCCTGGTGTCAACCATGGGACTCCAGCAGGCTCCACCCTGAAAGGAGGAGGGGGGTCAGAGCAGCACCTTCTCTGTCAGCATGCACACATGGACATTACATGGTTCTCACACACACACTGTTTTATCACTGTGTTCACATGGAGGGATGAACACTGAGCACAGAGAAGAAGGAGCTGGAGTCTTTATCTAGTGATGATACAGAGCAGGAGGAGACGAGGAGGAAACACTTCATCATGTCTTTTCTCCATGTGATGTCACTTCAGTGTGAGACACACAGCTGCACAAACACACGTCACAGCAAATAAGATGAAGACACAACAGGTGGAGCTGACCAGCCCAGATATCCCACAATGCACCAGGAAAGAAGACGAGTGCAGCTGTGAACAGTGGATGGTTTCAGTGTTTGATGAGGAAGGAAACACACTCAACACGTTTGTTAGAGCTCAATGAAACACACAGTGAGTTTAGTGAGAAACACTAGGTGCGTTTACATGGGTCCAAAAATCCTATTTACAATCAGATTAAGAGGTCAATCAGATTCGAAATGTCTCATGTCACCATACCGGATCCGATTCACCCGGATCTGATTGTATTTCGGATCGGATTGAAAGAGGTAGTCTACGCCGATTGATAATCAGCTTCATGCCGCATGTAAACGGGGATTCTGTTGATAGAGCGGATTATTCATTCTGCGCATGCGTGCCATAGTACGTAGGCGTCACGTATTGACGTTCGCGGGAAATAGGTAACAGGAAATAGGGAAGACAAAGCCGGTCAAAACAAAAACAAACATGGCGATTAAGCAGAAAAAGCAGAAAAATTGGACCTTTCTTTTTTTTAACCTTTCTTGTTTTTATTTTTTTTTATTATTTCTATACCTTGATATGTGATTATTTCTTGACTGTGCTTCAATTATTTGTTAGATCAAGGTGAGGTCATGTTATAAGCCTTTCGGGTTTCAGACCTCACCTGCACATTTATTTTGCGTATCTTTCTTACTAGTAAGAGAGATAAGTAAATGTTTTGTTTTATTTTTTATGTGCAAATTAAGTCTAAAAAGTCTAAAGACCATCGTCAAGACAAATCTTATTAACTAATTGAGTTTTTCGTTCCCATGCGTTGAGTGCCAAAAACGTAATTTTACGTTTTTTGCTTTTTTTGAAATTATGAAAATAGACACTTTAACACACCCTTATGTGTAAATTTGGGGACTCTACGACGAGCAGAACTGAAATAGATGACGATCAAAAACTCATGACAGCTCACAATCTGGAAGTTTTTATCATAACTCAGCTTTTGCAATGTGGATGCAGCACAGCTGCTTTGCTCTCACCCGCCGAAACAGGAAGCTCTCAGCCGACAGTCCCGTCCGGTCTTCATCTGGAGCAACACCGTGTCCTCCCGCGGTAAAATGTGATGATCCCTCGGTCAAAGCAGACCGGCATCACTGACCCGAACCACAGCAGGACCGCGACCACCGGCGGGACCGGTGTTCCGGACCTGCTTTGGCCGAGAGACCATCACATTCCGCGGCGAGAGGCTGTGACACGGCACGGTGCGTCTGTGTTATTGTTGTTTAGTGGCGCCCCCCCCGCCCCCGATGGTGGTTTTGTGAATAGAACAACAATTGTTGTATATTTATCTTACACAAGCCTTTTGATCCAGAAATGTGTCAGAAGAGCGACAGGCACAAACAGAGCACCTTTCATAAAAGACGCTGTATCTCCTTTTCTAGAAAAAAAGCTGGGATTTTGGTGAAAACCAGCCATGTTTAGTTCTGTTGAGTTTTCTCAGGAACGGAGGCTCGTAGAAACAAATGGTTAGTGGCCATTTGAAGCAGAAAGTTTCACCTTTCAAATGAGCCACAGTATGTGTTGGTGGCAATAATACAGAATATGCTGTGGCTCTACAAAAATCGTCAAAAATGGTCTAAATTGCCAGTACACTTGACTAAAACTTTGGAAAGGAGTGCGGCACTCAATGAGTTAAATACAATTTCTTAGTTTGAATCACTTGTATCTGCTGACAAAAAGCTAAAGATTAAAAGACTTAGTTCGATCGGGTTGATTGTAGGGATTGGCAATGATTTTCGGACTGTGATGAGAAGCTACCGGAAAATATTGACGTTTTTTTTTTTAAGATATCCATACGTGGTCCATGTATACGCGGATTGAATGTCTGAGGTTTTGGCTTCAGTATAAACTGTGTTGGGACGAGTCAGACTGAGGCAGAGGACGTCAGTGGAGTGGGCGGAGCTTCACTGTGGCCTACACCACCTCTGGATATGGTCTGAGTGATGGGATCTGATGTCATCAATGCATGGATCACCTGAGACAGATGTTAATACCAGGTGTGAACGGGGCCATAGAAAATGTCCCAGCTCCCCCTCCTCTATCAGACAGTGTGTGTGGCTGCAGCAGCCTCTCCATACTTGAGAGAGTCCAGTCTCCAGTCTGGATCCTCCAGTCCAGCAGACAGCAGCTTCACTCCTGAGGCTCCTGGGAGGTCCAGCTCTCTCAGATGGGAGGGGTTGGAGCTCAGAGCTGAGGCCAGAGAAGCACAGCCTTCCTCTGTGACCAGACATCCTGACAGACTGAACACACACAACAACACACAGGAACCCTCTGTCAACACCTGCTGCTGTGTTCAAGTGGCATCAGATAAACAGCTGGATGGATCCTCACCTGAGAGTCTCCAGTCTACAGTGTGGACTCTCCAGTCCACCAGACAGCAGCTTCACTCCTGAGTCCTGCAGGTTGTTGTTACTCAGGTCCAGGTGTCTCAGACTAGAGGACTGGGAGCTGAGGACTGAGGACAGAGCTTTGCAGCTCCTCTCTGAGAGGTTACAGTTGCTCAGTCTGAAGAGATGATCAAGAGGAATTAGAAATGATAAGAAAGGAATTTTATTTTCTGTCCTGTTGCAAAAACAAATGTGTTTTTATATAATGATGAATAAATCCAACTATCTCTACACTTACAGAGCTTTGTTGGAGGATTTGACCACTGGCAGCAGCCTCAGAAGAGCCTTCTCTGAAGCAGAGTATTTCGTCAGGTCAAACTCGTCCAGATCTTCTCCTGATGACAGTAAGATGAAGACCAGAGCCGACCACTGAGCAGGAGACAGTTCATCTGTGGAGAGACGTCCTGATCTCAGGGACTGTTGGATCTCCTCCACGAGACAACGATCATTCAGTTCATTCAGACAGTGGAACAGGTTGATGCTTTTCCCTGCGGAGGGAGTCTTTTTAATCTTCTTATTGATGTACTGGACTGTTTTCTGATTGGACCGTGAGTCACTTCCTGTCTGAGTCATCAGACCTTGTAGGAGATTCTGATTGGTCTCCAGTGAAAGACCCAGGAGGAAGCGGAGGAACAAGTCCATGTGTCCATTTGGACTCTGTAAGGCCTCGTCCACAGCGCTCTGGTAGAAGTTTGTCTCTGCAGATTTGACTCCTGTTGTTTCAGTCTTCTTGGAGGTTGTTTGTTGTTGTGACATCAGGTTGAGTCCAGAATTGATGAAGGTCAGATGGACATGAAGAGCAGCCAGAAACTCCTGAACACTCAACTGGACGAAGCAGAACACCTTGTCCTGGTACAGGCCGCTCTCCTCTTTAAAGATCTGTGTGAACACTCCTGAGTACACTGAGGCTGCTCTGATATCGATGCCACACTCTGTCAGGTCTGATTCATAGAAGATAAGGTTTCCTTTCTGCAGCTGCTCAAAAGCCAGTTTTCCCAGAGACTCAATCATCTTCCTGCTCTCTGGACTCCAGTGTGGATCTGTCTCAGCTCCTCCATCATACTTGACCTTCTTCAGTTTTAGATGAACCACCAGGAAGTGGATGTACATCTCAGTCAGGGTCTTGGGCAGCTGTCCTCTCCTTCTGGTCTTCAACAGCTCCTCCAGAACTGTAGCAGTGATCCAGCAGAAGACTGGGATGTGGCACATGATGTGGAGGCTTTGTGATCTCTTGATGTGGGAGATGATCTCTCTGGCCTGCTCCTTATCTCTGAACCTCTTCCTGAAGTAGTGCTCCTTCTGTGGGTCAGTGAACCCTCTGACCTCTGTCACCATGTCAACACACTGAGGAGGGATCTGATTGGCTGCTGCAGGTCGTGTGGTTATCCAGAGGCGAGCAGAGGGAAGCAGGTTCCCCCTGATGAGGTTGGTCAGCAGCACGTTGACTGAGGTGGACTCTGTCACATCAGTCAGGATCTCAGTGTTGTGGAAGTCCAGATGAAGTCGACACTCGTCCAGACCGTCAAAGATGAAGACCACCTGGAACTGATCAAACCGGCAGATTCCTGCTGCTTTGGTTCCAAAGAAGAAGTGATGAACAAGTTCCACCAAGCTGAACTTTTTCTCTTTCAGCACATTCAGCTCCCTGAAGGTGAAGGGAAATGTAAAGTGTATGTCCTGGTTGGTTTTGTCTTCAGCCCAGTCCAGAGTGAACTTCTGTGTTAAGACTGTTTTCCCAATGCCAGCCACTCCCTTTGTCATCACTGTTCTGATTGGTCGGTCTCTTCCAGGTGGGGCTTTAAAGATGTCTTCTTGTCTGATGGTTGTTTCTGGTCTGTCTGGTTTCCTGGACGCTGTTTCAATCTGTCTGACCTCATGTTCATCATTGACCCCTCCAGCCCCTCCCTCTGTGATGTAGAGCTCTGTGTAGATCTAGTTCAGAAGGGTTGGGTTTCCTGCTTTAGAGATCCCCTCAAACACACACTGGAACTTCTTCTTCAGAACAGATTTGAGTTTATGTCCACAAACTGCACTTGGAGTTCCTGAATAAACAAAAACACAGTAAAATTAATAAAGAAAATATAACATTTTAATTCCTCTAAATAGCGACTATATGAACATGTTTTCCTCCATGTGTTGATGTCAGTGAATGTCTCATTTGTTCATCATGTTGAATCTTTAGAGAAATCCTCTTACTGCTCTCCAGACGCTCAGCCAGCTCCTCCTGCTTCATCCCCCTCAGGAAGTTCACTGTGATCTTCACTAATGCCTCTCTGCTGCTCCTCCTCTGCTCTTCATCCTCACCATCCAACACCTCCTCATCCTCCCTCTGACTCCCTGAGCATTCTGGGTAATCTGGACTCAGAGCCTTGTGGATCTTCTTCAGCTCGTTCTTGACAAAAGTGACCATGTTCTCCTCCAGCAGCTGGAACAGAAACTCTATGAGTGACAGCATCAAACTAAAACCATGGAGCCAAACATCAGATCCATGTTGGACAGACTGACAATCCACTGGTGTCAAAGTGCAGCATGGAGATGATGGTGAACACAACAGATGTAACAGCAGCTGTTGGACATGTCCTCACCATAAATATGGAGTCCAGGTGTGTTTGATGCTGCTGGGCAGACTGACCACTGGGAACCTCTGAGCTCTCCTGCTCCACTCTGTGGAGGAATCAGTGTCAAGTCAACATCAGTACAGAGAGATAATACAAGATGGACTTTATATGTCCCCTGAGGACGTTGACAACAGACAGAGACACTCTGGTTGCGACCTGGTCCAACAACACGTCGTACAAACTGGTTCTTTTCTACAATAACCTGAGTCTGACTCAGTTACAGCTTACATCTGATCAGCTGGTCCACGTCCTCCTTTAAAGTGAATGATCCAGCCCTTTGAGTCGTTGCTCTTTAAAGACAGGCAGCTGGTTTCAGCAGAGTCTGGTCTCCGCTGCTGGATCCTGAAACAACAACACAACTCATGTTTAACAGTTTTAGGTTTTCAAATGAATTCTCTGCAAAGTTATTTTAAGGGTTACAAATGTGAATGACTTCCTTTTCCTACATTTTGTAACAATGGGCCTCATTCACCAATATCTCTTTAAGTTCATTCATCTTCTATACAGCTCATCCTCACTAGGGTGGAGGGTGAGCTGGAGCCTTTCTCAGCTGACTTTGGGCAGGAGGCGGGTTCACCCTGGACAGCTCACCAGTCTATCACAGGGCCAACATATACAGACACACATTCACACCTATGGGTGATTTAGAGTCACCAGTTAACCTGCATGTCTTTGGTCTGTGGGAGGAAGCTGGAGAGAACACACATGCACAGGGAAAAACATGCAAACTCTACGTCAGTACATGAACATGTTGTTGAATCAAGAATGCCAGAGAAGGTGAGTTGAGAAAGAAAGTTAAAATGCCCAAACAAAAATCTAAAGGGAGCATCGGACTCCAAATGTAACAGAGGTCCACGGGTGTGCCACAGTCACGAGGGACCAGTAAGGTGAAGTGACAGGTTGTGGCGGTTGGTGGTACCGGAAGTAAACTCACTCACCCATAAAAGACGTGCTAACCAATTTGTCAAGCGGTTGTCAACCTCTCGGCGAAGCAGTTAGTATTGTCGCCTCCGGTGCGGGAGGTCGCGGGATCGATCCTCGCTCAGGGCAGGTCCGAACCAAACAACATCGGTCACACAAACATAAAAAGAACTTTAGTGCTGAAGTGGAGCGACTGCTGCAGGAAGTGAACAAAAAGCAGCTGTTATATTTAGTAGCGTCAGCGGAGGATGCAATAACAGAAAAAAAGATGCATGGGATGCTGTCAGTCATTCACTGAACATGTGTCTGAGTTATAACTCAGTTTTCAATGAGAATCATTGAAATTTGACTCCACTGGAAGAACGTTCAACAGAAACTCAAAAACTTTGAAATGTAGTTTTGTCTCTTACATCTGATCAGCTGATCCACGTCCTCCTTTAAAGTCAATGCCTAAGCCCTTTGACATGTTGCTCTTTAAAGACAGACAGCTGGGTTCAGGAGAGTCTGGTCTCTGCTGCTGGATCCTGAAACAACAACACAACTGATGTGAAATAGTTTTAGGTTTTCAAAATAAACAACAACAACTTATTTCCTTATTCCTGTAGATAAAGCTGTAAGTGATGACATTGAAGGATTTTCTTATACCAGAATATGTTATTTATATGTGTGTTTTGTTCAGTAGATGAGTTGAAGTTTCTATCTTTACGTGAGTTTTGCTCGTTCTCTCTCTCAGTATTTATGGACGTCTGTTGGTCTGCTCCTGTAAGAAGCAGCTGCTGAGATTCTGCTTCAGCTCCTGTAACTGATGTGATCCTCTGTCTCTGCTCTCTGTGTCTGACATCACTCTGAACTCACTAGAAATCACTAGTCAGCCCCTCATCCTGTTGCACACCTCAAAGCTGCCACCAGGAGGCGACTTGATGCAGCCAACATCACCATGTTCCTTCTACCAGGTGGAAACAACACCATCAACATTTAAAGGGACAACAAGGAGTTTCTCCATCGGCAGAACGAAAAATTCCGCGACAATAAAAAAGTCTCATATTAATGTGGATGAATCTACGTTACCCACACTTGTTAATGGGCCCATTTTCAATAAATATATCGTTTTGTCTCTATCGTTATTTTGTTATTATTAGTAGTGGCGGAAATGCTGGGCGAGCCGACCAGCGTTTCCTACTTTCCTGCTTTTGCCCGACCGGTCATGAGAATAACGCAGCCGAATCACCGTTTATGGTCGGAACTACGACGGTATCTGATCATCTTCGAACCTCTGACTTTAATTCTTGATGAAAACATTCTTGGCAAGATGTCCATCTTGCGCTGGTCCAAGAATTTCACCGTGCGCGTAGGCTTGGGCGATAGGACAAATGTATCGCCAATCGACCACCGGCTGAGTCCGTCACGGTTGATTTAATTTTTGACGATTGTCTGGGCGATTTTTTTTTGCATTTTGTTTCGCCAAATTAATGGTCTGCCTCCACAGAATTCAACTCTAATTTACATGGAGCACAATTCAAAGCGTGTGTAAATTGGATCTGGCAGCTATAGTTATGTAATATGTATGTTATTCACACTGATTTCCGACGAGTCTCTCACAAAATACGGCAGTGATGGCAGAGATGAAAGCAACGTCAGTTCATAAATCATATTTGAGAACTAGATAAAAACTTAAGTGCAGTTACACACTGATCGTTTTAATAGGCCAGGTAGTGTCAGGACCACATAATGTGGTCCAGACATAAGACTGTCTTTTTTGTTAAGTTTTTAGTTGAGTTTTCTGTCTTTGTCTCATTTCCTGTTTTATTTTGAAGTCTGTGTCCTACCCCTGTCTTCCTGTCAAGTTTCCCGCTTGTGTGATTGCCTTCCCCGCCCCAATGTGTTTCACCTGTGCCTCGTTGTCTCCCTAGTGTGTGGCTCTGAAGCTGTGCTTCCCATTCCTCCTGTGCCAGATTGTCTTGTCGTGTCGTTGTGAGCATTCCAGCATTATTCTCCCTGAGTATTCCTCGTGTGACCAGTTTTGTGTATTTTTTGACCTTTGAGCTTGCCCGCCAGATCTGTACTGTTGCCTGATTGATTGACTTCCTGGTCCTTTTTTGAATAAACGACCCTGATTCTGCCTGAACCCTCTGACTCTGTATTGTGTTGCCTTTGAGTTCCTGACAGGTAGCCTATGTTGTCCTGTTCTCCCACCTGTTTGCTCAGGCTGTGAGCGGAGACGTCCGGCGGGGCACGCAACATTTCTCGCCCATTACACATCCTACCCTCTGCTGAATTATTTTTTAGAAGAGCGTGACAGCTGTAATGTTTTATGATATTCAGTGTGCCCTTATTTTGAAATCCTTGTACCGGGGGTTACTGTTACCAAGGATACGGAAATAAAAGTAGCGAAGCTCCGGACAGAGTTGCGGTGATTGTATCCACTTTATGATATGTTAAGAAAACACATGAGTCTATCACAACAAATTGGTTTTCCAGGACAGATCAAATCCGTTAGATCATCATGCTGATTATCCATACGTTCTCACGGCCCGGACTTCTACCAATAGTTTTTTGTGAGGGTGTGTGTCTGTGTGTGCCGACCGGACCGTCTTATAGACATCCCTGCCCCTCATCATAGGGTTTTGGTTTTTCCAGAATAGGTTCATCAGCTGGCTTGTACAAGGTGACACGGTAGTTCACACGTCGGGCATGTGGCTTCAGAGCAGAGTGGCATGGAGGAAGGCGAGCCAGGTCAACCTTAGACTTGCAACTGAGTTTCTTGTCCTCCCCCACCATGTTGCATAGCAACTTGGCACGGACAACATCCACTGAAGACTCACAACTCTGTCCAGACATCAGACAGGTGAATTGCTCCAACTGCCTCAGCATCTCAGGCTTGACACTCCAGCAGTCACTGAGTTGACTGAATACGTGAAACCTGGGATTCTTCTTCAAGGGCCCCACCTTCCGGGGTGTCGAGTGGCGCAGTGGGTTAAGCAGGCGCCCCATATATTGAGGCTATAGTCCTCGTGCAGGCGGCCCTGGTTTGAATCCCACATCGGACGGCCCTTTCCTGCGTGTCATTCCCCCCCTCTCTGCCTCCCTATTTCCTGTCTCTCTCAACTGTACTGTCAAATAAAGGCATGAAAAAGCCAAAAATATATACATGGCACTGGTACAGTCTTCTCCACTGAACACATAGAACCCAAGAAGAGTGGTGTGGTGGTCTTCTCCCAGGGATTCTGCAAGCTCAGAGATGTTGAGAAGCTTCCTGGATCTTCACACTGTAGGGGTCTGATGAAGTCAGCTTTAGCAGCCTTGCCCACAGCTTCTGCTCCCACTGTAACACGTCCATCTCAACATCAATGGGGACAGGTGCACCAGAAGCCAGGCAGTAGTAGTATTGCAGAATCCTGGGAGAAGACCACCGCGCCACTCTTCTTGGGTTCTATGTGTTCAGTGGAGAAGACTGTACCAGTGCCATCAAAGGGAGAAGGAAGGTGGGGCTCTTGAAGAAGAATCCCCGATTTCACGTATTCAGTCAACTCAGTGACTGCTAGAGTGTCAAGCCTGAGATGCTGAGGCAGTTGGAGCAATTCACCTGTCTGATGTCTGGACAGAGTTGTGAGTCTTCAGTGGATGTTGTCCGTGCCAAGTTGCTACTCAACATGGTGGGGGAGGACAAGAAACTCACTTGCAAGTCTAAGGTTGACCTGGCTCGCCTTCCTCCATGCCACTCTGCTCTGAAGCCACATGCCCGATGTGTGAACTACCGTGTCGCCTTGTACAAGCCAGCTGATGAACCTATTCTGGAAAAACCAAAACCCTATGATGAGGGGCAGGGATGGATGAAGACTGATGAAGGAGTGTTGAAACCGGTGTGGTCCTGTGGTCCTATCCTACCAACTTCACTGGTTGATCCCCATGACACTGGAGAGCATGAACAGGAAGAGGAGGAGAAAGAGGAAGGAGAGGATGAGTTTAACTTTGATGATTTCAGTGAAAACGATGATGAGTGATGCATAGTCGAGAACCATTTACTTGACTGTTTATCTGGCATGGGAAAGAGAAGAGTGGTCACATCAACAAGAGTTCTATTATGATGTTTGATCCAAATAAACCTTGGTTAAACACACAACAACCTCTGTCTAGACACCTTATTTGGTATCTCCAATATTGGCGTCTTGTAATTGGTAAAAGGGTTAGGTTTGCTTACTAGCATGCCACCAACATGTGATCACTTTATGAATAGTTTTATTGTGATCTCTGACCCCCAAAACATGGGTGTAGACACCTTATTTGTTCAGATATCTGCAGTATTGGCTGAGATATAGTGAAATTAGGTTTTTTCGATAATGGCGGCACTAATTTGCATAAAAATGATACATGGGACATTCTGACAACTTTTTAACATAGTTCATCATTTTCTACACATTTTTTCCAATCTAGAAACACTGGTTAGAAGTATATTTCCGGGGGGTGCATGATACCCCCCTCTTCATACTAGACTATCCACACACGTGTCATAACTGCCGAATATATCGTCAACCGCAGATTTAAAGGATGACGGTGGCCGATTGGAAATTTTTAACCTATCGCCCAAGCCTACGTGTGCGCAGAGGCTCATGGGAAATGTAGTGTGAAAACACTTCGCTTTCCAAAACTCCTCGTTGTCCCTTTAATGCAAATGAAATGATGATTTTAGCCCAGTGGTTACCCCTTGTTTGAAGTAGATGGTGCTGACATATTTCCTGTTGCTGCTGGGCTGCACTGTGAGCATCACTGAATATTAACATGTGTATGTTCAGACAGAGACTCTTTACTGCAGCTGGACAACGTTCTGCACCTACTGGAACTCACTCCCACTACACATACACACTCTGGACTCCATCGACACCTTCAAATCCCACCTCAAAACACATCTTTTTAAGTTGTCCTACTCCCTATAATACTGTCCCCCAACCGTTTTATCCACGTTATCTATTTATCTAGCCACATTGTATTTTCTCTGTATGTATTTATATTATGTGCTATTGTATTTCATATCTGTTTTGTTTTCTGTTTCTTACATGTAAGGTGACCGTGGGTGTTAGAAAGACGCCAACAAATAAAATGTATTATTATTATTATTATTATTAATGTGTGTCTGAGTTAAATCTCAGACTGGTGAATCATTGAAATTTAAGCTGGATAAACTCATTTCCATTCCGACCTTCAAAGAGGCCATCTCGCACCTTGTTACAGACTCCTGCAACTGCTTTTCTTCCGTCTAACCCTTTCCTCAGTCTACCTGTACTCTGTGTTGAGCGCCCATACCTGCCACTTTTGGTCCAGGCTCCTTTTCTTGTGATATGTTGTTGCATACCCTGTTAATAACTCTGTCTTTATGTATTTGTGTTGTGATGTTGCAACTCATCCTCGCTATTAACCTTGCCTGTTCTCTGTCTTTCATGTTGTATCAGTTTAACCTTCCTTATGCCTTCCCAACCCTTTGTAATACTAGTGTGTTATATTTCTCTGCCTTGCCCGCCACTGCCTGTCTTGCTGCTTTGCCTGTATGACTGAATAGCTGTTTGTTTAACCCTTTCTTGTCCCTGTCACTCTCTTGCTTGCATAGCCATACTTGTGTATTGTCTTAGTTGTCATCCTGCTACATGTCTGTATAGTTTGCGCTTTGTGCCACTGCTTTTAACCAGTACTTTTTTTTCACAGCCCTCTCCCCCTCTCCCCTCAAGAAGCTTGTGCTTTTTGTCAGGCCATCATTGCAAATAAGAACTTGTTCTTAATGATTTTTGCCTGGTTAAATAAAGGTTAAATAAAAATAAAAAATGTTTTGACTCCACAGGAAGAATGTTCAACAGCTTTGAAATTTAGTTTTGTCTTACATATCAGCTAAGCCCTTTAACATGTTGCTCTTTAAAGACAGACAGCTGGGTTCAGCAGAGTCTGGTCTCTGCTGCTGGATCCTGAAACAACAACACAACTGATAAATGTTGGAGAAAAACTGATGAAAAATATCAAAAACACAACAACTGACTTTTAGAGAGAAAAGTCTTTCTGACTGTTTTATATTCTGACCTTTGACCTGTGGTCTGGCTCTTGGTTTTAGAGGGAGGGGCTCCCTCCTCTCTGTCCTCACACTGATCCATGCTGCTGAGCTCACATCCACATCAGCTCACACACACTTTGTAGCTTCACCTGCAGAGGAAACACACATCATTCATCTGCACAGCAGCTCACATGTCCATCATGTCTCCAGCTGCTCCTCCACTGATTGGCTCTTCTTCTCTGCTTCATATCAGTGTCAGTTGAATGCAGTCACAGCAGTGAGGAAGAGGAAGCTGCCATCAGCTGCTGTACTTCTACTATCAGTCCACTAGATGGCGTCATGAAGCTGCAGCCCAGCAACATGATCCATGGACCACTGTTTCCATCCACTGACACACACAAGGACTGAGATCCACTGAGTTGATGTGACACAGTCTCTGTGTGGACAGCGTCCCTGTAGAAAACCACTGGATCAAACAAGCTACACACACAACAACTGGGCCAAGACTTATTTCACCTCACAGCTCCACTATCACAACATTCACTCATTTCACTCACACTGGAAATTCAAAGAGAGAAAAACACTCTCCAGCTGCCACTGACACCCATAGTTTAATCTTTTAGTATTAAATTGTAGGGGAGACCAGGGATGGTTGGAACATGTTTGTCATTTCTGCCTGAATCCTGGAGCTCTTTTAAAACCAGTGCATTCAAAATGTGAGACAATATATTGTCCCACATTTTCATTTCTGATATGAAATGACTGTTAGTTGTTAACACAAACAGAAAAGGTTTGGTTGAGTCTCAAACACAAGAAGTGAGATGTTACAATTCACCCCATCGTCTGGGTTAGTTGGACCACACCCTGGGGTGAGACGTATCATTATTAAATACATATTATGACAAAAACTTGATATTGAAAGCTTTTTATTCAACCCTTAAATGACTTTAACATAATAGTAACTCAGTTACTTTGAATAATCTGATGCTGAATACGGTTCCAACACTGTCAATCACCAATAAAGCCTCAGGACAACCCCGATACACCCCAACATGAGGGCAACTGCCAGTCCGACATAGGCCCCTAATTGTCTAAATGGCAACAAAAACAACGTTTTCTATGTCCCATCATTCCGACAATTTTTGCCTCCCATGGCCGGAATGACGGTATTTTTTTTTTCTTTTTTTAAAAACATCCTGCCTTTCCGACAATTCCTTTAATAGCTTTTTTTTTCCCCAAAAGATTTTTGCACTGGTTGGGTTTAGACAATGAAGAAAGGAGTTGGTTAAGTTTAGTAAAAAAGAGCAGGTAGAGGCTGGACAGGCAGACTAGTCCCTGTCTGCGCTCTGCTGCGTAATGACGCAGTAGGGAAGTTACGCATGTTGGAACAGCGGTAGGCCTATGTCGGAATGGTGGGATGCCGAAATGACAGCATGAAACCAACTATAGTTCCATTGTTCGCTATAATATAATTTTTTCCAGCCCTTCAAAGTGCAGGAAAAACACAGTTTTTATTTGGACCTAACCAACTCACGTATCCAGGGTTAGCGCCCGCCGATCAGCAGTTGGTTAGGTCCAAATAAAAACTGTGTTTTTCCTGCACTTTGAGGGGCTGGAAAAAATTATATTATAGCGAACAATGGAACTGTGTATTTTTTTTTCAGGTAAAACCTCTTTTAGGCCACGAAAATAGGCCGTTTCTTTAGGTCTGTTCACAACACTGTATGTTGTAAATCTCTGGGCAGGGCTATGGGCTGGCGCTGCTAACGGGAGGAGCGTAGAGAGTCTGCTACTGTAATTAAAGTACTTAGGGGCTATTTGTACATCATACAACCCCACTTTTAAAAAAAATGCTACTATCCCTTTAATGAAAATAATAAAGAAAAGGACAGTTAAGATTTAAAAACAAAAAGATACCAGTAAGAAGTAGCACATTGTTTGTATTGTATTGTATTGTATCTGATCACAGACGTATCAATAAATGTTGACTCTGTGACTTCATGAGTTAGTGAAACACGACGCAGAGGCACGGTGTCAGCTCAGAGTATTTATTCAAGTACAACGGTAATTAGTCCTGTAATGAATACATGAGACGATGAGACACAGCAGACAGCTGCAGCAACACAACAACAACATCAACAGATCAAATCAGGAAGTTCATTTAAAAAGTATTTACACATTCATGCACATGCAGTATTTCAATTGATACAAAAGTAGTAAAACTAGATCTACAGTCATTCTTCAGTATAAATAGTATAAATAATAATATTCCTCTGTATAAACTTCTTCTTCTTGTTCAGATATTTGGTGTGAAGAAGAAAACTTAGTGTTCAGGTAAATCCAGGTGGAAGTCCTCCGACGTCCGACGAGAGGAGGCGGAGCTTTGGAATCGAACCTGGTGCAGCAGAGAAATCCTGCGAGGTGGGAACAGGACAGGCACTCAGGGAACAGGCCGCCGGTCACATGACAACCGGTCACATGACGACCGGTCGTCACTTCTGCAGGATGAACTGGTCGATGAACTCGTTCTGCTCCGACTCCACTTTGGACAAAGCTTCGTACTCGATCCGATACCTGAGGACACGGGGATGGTAGGTGATGTCAGCAGGGTCGCCGTCCAATCAGAACAAAGCTGACGGCAGTTCATACACGCTCATCAGCTTTTAGCTTTATTCACGTTTTTTATTTGCGTTTAGTTTTAGTCCGGTTATAGTTGAGTGTTTGAGTTGTAGAAGCTTCTGAAGATCAACTTCCATAGATGTAGGATTTAACTTTTAGCCCCAGAAGTCTGATTAAAAGATGTGCAGCCTGTGGCTCTGACTTATCTATGAAATGATGACTCATTTATCATATAACAACACACAAACATGTTTTTGTGTTTAACCCAGGCACCTCCAGCTCTGTGCTGCTCCTCTATCTGTCCCTCAGCAGAGGAGACGACAGCTCCAACACTCAAACACTCAACAACTCAACAGTTTCCTTTGGAGAAGAAATCCTTCGCGGGGTCTGCAGGAGTCAAACAGAGCTCTGGGAGCCGATGTCACCATGTGATCATTTGACTTTTTTCTGTAAAACAGGTTTTCCCGGAGTGTGTGAACTCTGGATGTGTGTGTTTACCTCTCGAGCTGCATCTTCTTCTCAGCGATGAGCGCCTGCAGCTGCTGCTGCTGAGCCTCCCTCTGCTTGGCCACAGACTTCAGCAGGTTCCTGGCTCCGATGGCCTGAAGGACGAGGACACACTGAGGATCAGACTGGACTGGACCGGACCGGAACAGACTGGACCGGACCAGAACAGAGCAGACTGGACTGGACCAGAGCAGACTGGACCGGACCGGAGTAGGGCTGTCACTTTTTATTCAACATTCTAATATTCGTTCGAAGTTCGGGTAAAAAGTTCATATTCGAGCGGTAATGAAGTGCTCGAAATGTAGGCTGCACTGCCTGCATAGCGCCAGGGACACAACGGATGCGGAAATGCCGAGAAGTGGAGCCGGTTTCCTTTCGGCGTCCATATTTACAGCTGGTGTCGTGTTGTGGCATGCAACTCCGCGGCCCTGCAGCGATCGTTTCGGCATCTGGTCTATTTTGTGCGCGAGCTGCGAGCGATCGCATCAAGCATGGCAGGAAGTCAAACATGAAACAACGAGAGAATTTGGTCAATTTTCAAAATTAAAACAATTTTCAAAATAAAAACACCGCAATTGTGTGTGTATTGGGTATTCGAATTTATCCGAACGAATTACGGGTCATTTGATATTCGTTCGAACCTAATTTTTCTGAAAAGTGACAGCCCTACAGCAGAGTAGACCGGACCGGTCCGGACCGGACATGTGACAGTCGCTGTGTCTCAGTGTGAATCCTTCCCTGAGTCACTGTCATGTGGTTTACTATCTACACCAGGGGTGGGCAATTATTTTTTCCAGTGGGCCACGCTGACTCCGATAAAGTGAGTGAAGGGCCACACAAACTGAAATCGAATTGAAACATTAAATATTTATTACTGCATTATATTAAACTACATACATTAGATTTGGTGGACATATTGCTTTACAATAGGCTATGTGACAGACCACAATCCATGAAATCGCATTTTCAATTTATATCTACCACAGATCACTGAAGAAACATACTGTATTATGATATAAATATGGACTCAAGGCAGATTGTTTTTCTATCAAAACTTATTGAGCATTAAGTAAATGACTGCATCAATGAATAATATTCACAGACACCTTATCATGAATATTACAATTAACCACTCAGATCCTTTTCAGTTCTGATTAAGTGAGACTGTTCTATTTCTGTAAATAACCCAAACTTTAACAAACCTGCATCACTTAATGAAGAAATGATTAGGCTAATATGTTTTGTATTGTTTTCTTTATGAAGAAACACACAACCCCTTTGCTGCTGTTTTACTGTAACTAACAGCACCAATATGAAAATGATTCCAACTGTAAAAAATGACTGATTTGATTACAAGCGCAGCCATTGGTGGATGGAGGCTTCAGACGCACATGGCTACAATCGGTCATACTGTTGCACTGAGCACGTCGGAAAACCCAGTGATCTCATAAAACGCTCTTTTAATCACAGTTTGCTAAACTTCAGTGTTTGGGAAGTTGTAATTAGGCGCTGTGATGACGCTTTATAACCTTCTTCTTCTTCTTTTTTCTTCTTTGTGGACTTCGCAGGCCGGATTGAGAGTAAAAAGCCCATGTCTGATCTACACTATCTGTAGTGGGTGAGTTTCCACAGTTCCTACTGGTCTATTGATTTACATATTAAATATTATAAACACTGAAGAAAAATATAAACGCCCCACTTCTGTTTTTGCTCCCATTTTTCATGAGCTGAACTTAAAGATCTAAAAAGTTTTCCATGAACACTAAAGGTCTATTTCTCTCAACCAGTGGCCGTTTGTTGTGGCTTAATGCTGCTCACCTGTGCAATAATCACGCTTAGGGATGTCACGATTACTTGTTTTCACAATTAATTGCGGTATTAAACACCACAATTAAAGCAGAAGTAAGTGGTCCGGTCGTTTTCGCTAATGCTGCGTTCCAGGCAGGCTTTTGAAATCGTAAATTACAGCTTCAAGTCACAACTTACGACTTTGTAGCGTTCCAGGCAACCCACTCGTGTTTTTCCGACCTGTTTTACCGGTGAAAGTCACTATAACGGCCACTCGTAACTTCCGACCGGTGAACTCGTACCAGATCGAACTGGTACAACTTCACGGTCGGAAAAATACGAGTTTCCTTGAACGCACCATGACAGTCCTCGTCCCTACGTCGCCACATTCACGGCGTTCCTTGGCTGCACACACAGCCCTGCATGCTGTTCTCTCTCCTCATTGGATAAAAACTGTAGGATACGATAAATGTTTTCTCCTGGGCTCAGAGCAGAGCAGAGTGACTGAGAGACCCGTGTTTCAGTCCAAACACTCTATGTAAGTGATTGCTGTCTGAAGATATAACTATTTAAGACTTATATTAACACAAATATATCACTTACTTCTGCTTTAAGTAATCGTAAAGATTTCTAAATACCGCCACTTTACAAAAAAGATTATGTTGGAAACATGGAGGCAGATGGGCACCAAAGTAAAGGTAAATGTAAGAAATACTGGTCCATTTACCTAATGTAACGTACAGTTGGTAGGAATTTAAATATTAGCGTGTTTTGTGATAAAAAACAAACAATTAAAATAAACTTAAACATTTGGTATAGATGACAATTAATGATTTGAATATTTAAAACACTTCCCCTGGAGGATTAATAATTGGTATTGAGAGTTGATACTAATAATAATTGACTGTATTTGATTTTACACATTCATATGTTGTGAAATTAATTAATGTATAATGATCGTGATACCGTGATTTATCGTACAAAGAAAATGTACAATCGTGACATCAATAACCATGCTGACTTCATATGCCACACCTGTGACATGGACGGATTATCTCGGCAAAGAAGAAGTGCTCACCAACACGGATTTGTGAACGATATTTGAGAGAAATAGACCTTTTGTGTTCATAGAAAACATTTTACATCTTTGAGTTCACAAAAGTGGGGCGTTGTTATAATATTTTGGTGCTGCGTAGCCCAGACGGTGATCACTGAGGGAGGGAAGTGTCTATGAACGACTCACACACTGAGCATCAGTCAGTGTGAGTGTGGACGGATTCAGGCCGAGACGCAGCAGCAGCAGCAGCAGCAGCAGCAGCAGCAGCAGCAGCAGCAGCAGCAGCAGCAGCAGCAGCAGCAGGTCGAGGTGAACTGGACGGAACAGGAAACAGGAAACAGGAAACACTCACCTTCATCTTCTCCGTCTCTGCCTCCTTGGCCAGCTCGTCCACCAGTTCGATCAGACCGCCCACGATCTTCTGGAACTGACCGATCTCTGTGGAAACAACACAACCTCGTGAACTCATGACCTCACAACCATATGACCTCATGACCACACGCTCACACACTCACTGTCCACGAAGTCTTTACACTCCTCCTTCAGCTCCGTGGTCTTCTGGCTCACGTCCGGCTCCAGGACCCTCAGCTTGTTCAGCTCGTCAAAGTAAAAGCCTGCCTCCGCTAACGGGTCCGTAGCCATGGCTGCAGGCCCCTGTTACCACGGAGACGCAAGGGTCAAAGGTCAGAGCATACAGCACAGCACAACAGTCTGAAGGTCACATGACTCAGATTACATTACATCATCTACAGCTGTGTGTGTGTGTGTGTGTGTGTGTGTGTGTGTGTGTGTGTGTGTGTGTGTGTGTGTGTGTGTGTGTGGTTACCATGGGGACACGTCTGCCTCTGTGTGATAAGGCTGAGCTGTGGTTTGAATCATGAAACTTTATTGAATGGCCGGACACACCTGCTGCAGCGCCACGTTACTCACCGTGTTTAACCACGTTACTCGTTGCTATCTGTATTTAACCACGACGTTACTCCCCGTGTTTAATAGCCGCGTTACTCGTTACTCTGTGTTTAACCACTTAACCGGCGTTAGCATTAGCATTAGCATCAGCCTCTGCCCGTGGGTAAACGAGTTATAACGCGATTCAACGATCGCTTCACTAAAGTAATGACACGGTTGTTATATATTATATTCAGAGGTTACGTCACTGGGTGCGCGTGCCTGCATGTGGTGTTTTCACCTGTTCACGGTAGAGTCACAGTTACAGTTAGCTTTAGCCTTAGCTTTAGCCCACAGTGGTTGAATTAGCTCGGCTAGTTAGCTTCAAAGCTAACTAACTAACTAACGGCAGGTTTAAAAACCACGGTAATGACGTCACAGCCACAGTAAAAAGCGTTAGGTCACACAACAAAAACACGAGACAAGACGGAGTTGTTTCACCTGTTTCACCTGCAGCAGCAGCGACAACAACGAGAGACCGAGATGTGTGTATGTGGCAGCGGACACAGCTGAGACCTCCTCCCCGTGTGTGTGTGTGTGTGTGTGTGTGTGTGTGTGTGTGTGTGTGTTTACATTAGTAAACGTGACAGGAAATGTACTGAACTTCTTTTAATTCAACAGTTTCCCCGAGGGTTGAAGGGCTTTTATTGTGAAATTAAAACGGAAATGAGACCAACCTGTTTTCATAATGGTCATTTAATAATAATAATTACATAATAAGTTTTTATTATCATGTTTTTTGTTTTTTTCTCTCTATCGCTCTCTTTCTTTGATTTTTGCATTATTATTATTATTATTATTATAAAACACAAGAGTCTTTATTGATCTCCTACTTGTGTGAAATTCACTTGTAACAGTAGAGTACAGGACGCGCAAGGAATTAAGGAATAACATATAAGAATATACCATACAAACAAAGATATATGTTATGTACAAAAATATTTAAGTAGAAAACTATGTTGTTTGGTCAAAGATATTTCATAGTGTGTATATGGTCATGAAGAATAAGTAAAAGTATGGCTTGTATGAAGAAACAAGGTGAAAATACACACAGTAAATGCAAAAAAAAATGTACAACTGGGTGAGGTAAAGGATCTGGCTTGTACAAAAGTCGGCAATTATTATTGTTATAACAACATATATTATTATTATTAGTGTGGTGAAACAGAATCTGCAGCTGCAGCATGTGGTGATGGAAAGTGGAAGATATGGGGAGGAGAGTACTGAAGGCAGCTGTCAGAGTGAGAGTAGAGTTGAAGTCGTGCAGCATCTGTCTGAGTTTCTATAACACAGGATTAATAATAGGAAGGATTTAAGTCTCCAGTGCTCAGTAGGTGGCGGTAATGCTCCACGAAATGGGAAGCAAACTGCCATAAAACAGAAAAAAGAGTTGAATTTATACTTATATTATATAGATATTTATGGAATACTCTCTTCATATAATTACCACCTATTTATGTATCTGTTTGTTACACTCCGACGCCGCAGGTGGCGCTGCAGCGGCTGGTTTACACAGAGAAACACGCAGAAGAAGCAGCAGCAGCAACAGGAGGAGGAGAAACTAGTTTAACTTTTCTCTGTTTTCTCTGTTTTTCTTGTTTAACCCGGTTAATTGACTCGGTTGCGGGGGATCGGTACCTGACGGTGAATCCGCCCCGGGGTTGTGTCCTGACGGCGGGCGACGGAAGCCGGAGAGGTCGGTGAGTAAAAAGTCAAAAGTTGAAGATGAAGTGGTTCGATAACGTCACACACAATTTTAACAACTTTATAATCCTTCCTCTCGTTAATATGTGACTTTAGTTGAAAACTAACTCCACACGAACCAAGAGAAAACATAAACTAGAGCTTTTTAAACTACAGCGTGAACACAGAGTTGGACTTTGTTGTCGCTTTATCGAACTGGGAGTTTGGATCATTAGCTAACATTATGCTGCGTTCGAGACAACTCGGAACTCTGAGTTTTCTGACCTTCTACTTAAAGCAGAAGTAAGCGAATCGGTCGTTTTGTCTAACTTCTTGTCAGCCGATGGAGTTAGCAGTCCCCGCCCTCGTCCCTACGTCACCACATTCACGCGCATCCCTTGGCTGCACACACAGAGAGGACTGCCCCTTTATGCCGTTCTCTCTCCTCATTGGATAAAGGTTGTAGGATACAAGGGAAGTTTTCTCCTCGGCTTACAGCAGAGCAGAGTGACTGACAGACCCGTGTTTCAGACCAAACACTCTATAGAAGTGATAAGTGACACAGGTAAACGCCACCTCATGCCAGTTTTATGTCAAAATACATCAAAACAGTATGAATTATACAGTGACGGGAATAACTGCGCTACTTTTTAAAGAGTAATCAAAAAAGTACCAAAATAATACACCAACTTATATAGTCCTACACATTATTTTCAGTCCATCAACTAGTCGGGAAAAAGCCGTTTATCTTGAACTAATCAACTCACTCAGTATTCCTTGTTGCCATGAACGCATCATGCGTGAAAGGAAGCAGCAGCCGTGACGCACCGGTGCCGTTCAGGCCCAAAACTGCTTCAACGGGTGGATTAAAGCAAATTAAAGCCACCGAACCGACCATACAGAGGTTAACACAGGAGGTGAAATAATTTAAGATTAATAAAGTTTCTCCTAAAGTAAAGTAAATATTTGAAAGAGATGATGTTGAGAAATTATGCATTATTATTGTTTTTCCTGGTCATTTACATCATATCATACATTTTAGTTTTGATACTGATGTCATTCAGTTTTACCAGTTCAGCTTCGTGCAGTAAATACCCCCCAAAATGTTACAAAAAACAAGAAACAAGTCATTTACACAAAACAATCATTTTGTTTTTCAGAGATTTCTGTCCATCTAGGCATCACAACCACTTTCCTCCTTCTACTATAAGAGTTTGTTTCAGACCAGTTGATGGACTGAAACAAAATGTGTGTAACGTAGCTGCACTTCAACAGGTGTATTATTATTTTGCGATGGGACTAACCCTAACCCTTCTCGAGTCAAATAACGGAGCATTTTAGAGCTGTAACAATTAATCAAGTATTTCATAATCTGATAATCGGTTTAAGTAATTCTTCTCTGATTCCAGCTTCTTCAATGTGCGACGTCGTCTGGTGGTTTTTCAACTTTTTTTTTTTTACATTTTATTGACCAAACAACTAATCGATCTAATCATCAACAGATGAATCGTTAGTAGCAGCCCTAGTTGTATTGTCAGTAACAGTGTTTCCTCCAGGTATGGTCTGTGGCAGTGGGAGGGTGTGGCGGCCTCTCCAGTAGCCGTCACCACGGCGACGGACCTCCGGACCTCCGTCTGCAGGGTGGTCATCTACCTCCAGAAGGTGGTGGTGATGTCGGGGGACCAGACCTGCAGCCGCCGAGGAGCCGTCGGCCGCGGCAACAAGTACGTGCGGCTGAACGTGGGCGGAGCGCTGTTCTACACCACGCTGCAGATCCTGACGCGGCAGGACTCGCTGCTGAAGGCCATGTTCAGCGGACAGACCGAGGTGTTCACCGATAAGGAAGGTAAACTGGGACTCGCTACGTTTACATGACAGCTGACAAAAACTAATTATGGTCTTGATCCGACTGTAAATGCAGTGTTTCCCCTAGAATATTTATTAGACCCGGTGGTACCCAAGGAAAAACCCTGAACAGAGGAGGCGCGTGGGACAGCACGCACCCCCCTCTACTAAATATAAAAGGAGGCCCACATCAGGGTCCCACGTTAAGGTTTTTTCCTACTTGCCCTGCCTAGGTTTTTTTTTCTGGCTGTGTTGTGCATACTTTCGCTCATGACTTAGCTATATCTTACTAAAATCCTTCCTGTTGACTATACACAACACTACACAACACTTCTTTCTTCGGAAAGCAGTATTCATCATTATTTATAATTACATTTAAATGGCAACCATTGCAGACATGTCAAATTAAATGCTATTTTACATTATTTGACCAGTAGCAGTTACACCCTCCGTGCCCTATCTGAACAGGTGAGCCAGGTGTTTAATGCCCAATTGCAGTTGAAATCTTGAACTGAAAACATTAACCTGGACAACATGTTAACAGATAGCTGGCTCCTCCAATCAGATTTTGCATTCACATGCTGCAGTGGACAGTGGACAATTTATCTAAAAAAAAATAATATCAGAAAGAACCAATTAAAAAAAGCATTTTTAAGATGAAAATGTTGGCCTTCTGAAAAGTATGTCCATCTATATGGTCTCAGTACTTGGTTGGGGCCATTTGACTTGAACTAGTGGAAATAGGCCATTGACATTGAAACAACAGTGACGGGGAAACAAACAGTCATCTAACAGCTGTGTAGTTCGGGTGAAGCCACGTGTGTTTATTGACAACAGGGTTGTAACCTAAAAAGGACACGTTAGCTCGTCGGTATGGTAACGGTAACAGGTGACTGTTGCTGCGTGCGTCTGCGTCTGCCCCGAGTCTGAAACAGCTGCAGCGTTAATGCAGCAGCGTCAGGCCGCTCACCGTCACTGAAACGCTCGGTGAAATCACCGATTAAATATGGCGAGCCACGAGCGACGTACAGCCCGTCTCACCTGGAGCACGTCACCCGCTGCAGCGACCCAGTTCGATTCCACCTGACCGTCCCTTTGCTCCGCGTCAATCCCTCCTCTCACTCTCTCTCCCTCCTCCCTGTCTCTCTCGCATGACGCGCGTCTGTCACCCGCGATATATTTTCTTTTATTTCAACGGCACCGTAGTTTACTTGCTACAAACCTCAACATCCCATAATATGCTCGCACACTCGTATCATTACTAGGCAGCGAAGCAGGTTGACTCGCCTTGCAGAACAGCGCTGCACAGAGCCTCCTGAACAGAAATGATTATTGATTATTCTGAATGAATGTCACTCATTTCTGCCATATTAATTTTTTTTGGCCTGGCGGGGGCTCTCGTTGGCCTGGCGGGGGCTCTCGTTGGCCTGGCGGGGGCTCTCGTTGGCCTGGCGGGGGCTCTCGTTGGGGAAACACTGAACTGGACGACTGACGTTCAGGTGAACACGTTAGTCCGACTGATACCGGACTGAACCAGAACCGACTCAAACACCCAGATGATGTGATTGGACGTGTTTTCACCTTAATCTGACTGATCTGACTGAAACTGGACAATACGTGTGCAGCAAACGCTTCACAACCGAAGAGATGACACAAAGTGGAGCAGAGGAGCCGACCTGAACCGGCAAAGAAAAGAAAAAAAAAAAAAGGCGTTTGAGTGCAGTTTGTTTTCCAGTAGCGGTGGGAATTGAGAACCGGTTCCTCTTCAGAAACAGTTCCAACTTGGATCAATTCCTTGGGATCGTGTGCGTGTGCTGCTTAACGAACACCGCAAATCGACCTGCAAAGCAAATAATCACATTTCCATTTCATTCATGATTTTCACACACATTGGTCTGACACCTGTAATGCCAGATTTCAGATTCTTTGAGTCGGTTTCACCAGTGTTTAAAAAAAAAACAGACAAATTTACTAGTTGCACATGAGCAAGTAGATGAAAAATGTACTTGCACTGTCTCAAATTTTAGGGGCAAAATGCCTCCATGTAGGGGCAGAGTGGAGCCCTGTGGAGCCTTTAATTCATCAGCTCCAGGTGTTTTACAGCTGTTCTACCTCCACAGTGACAAGTTATTACCGGACTGAACCAGTTAGAAGTCAATCTTCATTATGAATGAGGTGCTTAGTGTTCATATCCGACATGTCACTGTTTACTAAAGCGACATCTAGTTTGTTCTCACTAAATAAAGTTTGCGACGTGTCTGTGTGGAGCGGAGCTGCTGACAGATGTGCAGTGACAGTCACCATGTTTCCATCCAAAGTGTTTTGAATCACTGGTAAATGCGCATTAAACGAAATTGGAATCCTGTGTGTCTTGCCTGAGTTTTCCACAGGTTGGCATGGAAACCAGCCTGTAAACGCTGCACATCTGTCCGATGCACATCTGTCAGCTGTGCCTTCCCGACCCGGAATGTGGATATCACCATGGAGAGAGAGGACTCCAAACTTTAGTGACAATCAGCCAAGTGGACAGCAGAGATGTTTTCCTCCTTTATTAATGTTTAAATAAAGTTACTACGATATTTCGTCGTCCATCCACACAAATCTTTTGTTGTCGCCATGTTGTCGTCTTGTGAGTGAACCGCAGACGCCGGCAGCAGTTGGGGTGAAACTGAACTGTTTCCATCTCTTTGAATCGACCAGAACCGGCTCTAGCGAGCGGATTGTAGTTTGTGTGAATGAGGGGATTGTAGTTTGAGTTACGGCGTTTCCATCATGATATTGTCTGATGCGATAGTACTTCTAGATGCATCTAAACCATAGACCGTAAAAATAATGGACGTAGCACCGTGACGTCACCCATTGGTTTGGGCCCGCCCACTGGCCTCGAAGCAGCGGTCTCCGGTAGTCTGGGGCCGTTGACTCGCTGTTTTGGTAGGAAATGGATCCAGGGCGAGAGAGACAGGCCTTTCCGTCAAAATAAAAGCACCGAGCTAATAAAATGCGGTAAAACTCTTTAATTTAAGGAATATAATTTACAAGAAAGTCCCCTAGCCATTAAGTTAACATTTTGCTTTTATTGTATTACAAGTTAATGTTTATTTTATAAGTTTTATGTTGGTGAACACTTTTATTTTGGTGAATTTGGTGATTTCGGTTTCCGCTACAGACAGGAACCAGAATGCAGACGAAGTTCGAGGTAACGGACACCAGGCTCTTCACTTGTCTGAAGAGCCTGGTGACGCCAGGCTAGTCTCCGGACCTGTCGCTCAACGTTTCCGCGCCCTAATTGGCCAGAATTTTAAACCTAATAACAGTAAAACGGTAGAGTTTTAAAAAAATTCACCCCCCTCAGAGTGTGTGTGGGTTGAGACCAAAAAAACACAGCATCCCGGGTGGCCATATAGAGAAGGAAGACATATGGGGAAACTACCCCCCCTTGTGGCACTCCAGATGTCACTTCAATCCAGGGGCTGTGGGCCCCATTTGCCACCACTCTTTGTCTCCTCCCTGTGATGTAACTGTGTATCCAGGCTGTCAGAGATGGGCACAGTTTTAAATCCAGTATATTTTGCATCAGGGTCCCGTGGTCAATCTGGTCGAACGCCTTTGACATATCTGCCAACAGTACTCTCACCATTGTTGGTTTGGAGTCAGTTTCAGTGAGCCAGGTGTGCATTGCTCTAACTAAAGCTGTTGTGGTACTGTGCTTGGGCAGATATGCATACTGATTTTTACACACATCGAGCACTGTGGGCATAAGCTTTTTCAAAACAAACCGTTCTACTGTTTTCCCTACACAAGAAGTTAGAGAGACCAGGCTTTGATCATGTTTATTGAGGATGTAAAGTCGGCGATTTTAACATGGGGGTCTATGGAGAGTTGCTCCCTTCTGGCACCAGCCCCCAGAGGAAGCCGAGGGGATTGCAGTTTTTTGAACACGGAAGTGAGTGAGCTTCACTTCTCAGACCGACAACTGCCCCCTTGATCTAAACACGCTGATGGAAACATGGATACTGACGGTTTCCTCATTACTTCCTGAGCCACCGTCTTCCCTCCCTCACCCACTCACTCACTCACTCACTCACTCACTCACTCACTCACTCACTCACTCACTCACTCACTCACTCACTCACTCACTCACTCACTCACGTCATGAGGACAGGACAGACTCTCCTGGACAGACTGTATATGTTAGTGATGGGAAAATGAAGCTTTTGTGAAGCACTGAACCACTTGAGCCAATTGTTTCGAAAATGGGTTCATTACTCGAAGCTTCATTTAGAGTGACCTGTCCTGGCGAAGTGCGAGGCTGCAGTCAAAATTAGGCAGTCTAATGGGTTTTAATTGCGCACTCACACATGCGCACACACCTCAATGAGCAGAGTTGGTGAAATTACTTTAGTAGATAACACAGTGCCTTCGCTTTGATCACCCTTGGATTTAAAGAATCTTTTATTTAAAAGCGTACTGATGCGTTAGCCAGATTATATTTGACATGACCTGCACGGGTCTCGAACCCGGATATCCCACACCGCAGGCAGCAATACTAACCGCTTCGCCAAATCACTTCTCTGTTAACAGCCGCGACACTTTGGTCCAGTCAGGTGATTCATTCAGGCAGTGAAGCAGTTACTGCTTCGGACACGTCACGTGATTTTTTCCGCACCGAAACAAGCTTTGAAACAGTGGTTCGATGTTACTGGTTTGAAGCACGTATCGAAGCTTCAGTGTCGGACTGCCATCACTAGTATATGTCCAGTTCTCCTCTCTCTACGTCTAACCACCTGGTGAAATCCTGCGTCTTTTCTCTCTTTCGCCCGCTCGCATATTTCTGGTGTCTCTGTTCCTTTATGACAGTGGTTCCCAACCTTTTTTGGCTCGTGACCCCATTTTGACATTTTTTACACATTTCTGGCGACCCCCATGTGATCGTGGCCGTCAATGAAGATGCTCAATTTATATTCGATAAAGTGAAAGTATAGAATACAGTTGTTTCAGATAGTGTGTGGTGTTTTTAATCATAAGTTTAAAAAGAATGATAATTGGTAAAAAAAAATATATATATATTTTGTGTGTGTGTGCAGGCTGGATCCTGATGGACCGCAGTGGGAAACACTTCGGCTCCATCCTGTGTTTCCTGCGCGACGGCGCCGTGGCGATGCCTAAAGGTCGCCAGGCCGTTCTGGAGCTGCTGGCCGAGGCCAAACACTTCCTGCTGCACGGCCTGGTGGAGCTGTGTCACAGCAGCCTGCAGGTCGGACACACACACACACACACACACACACACACACACACACACACACACACACACACACACACACACACACACACACACACACACACACACACACACACACAGAGACAGGCGATTACCCATGATGCCTCTCTTCACCCTGTGGCGTGTGTGTGTGTGTGTGTGTGTGTGTGTTCTTAGGGAAGCCAGGAGCAGCCTGTGTGTGTGGTTCCTGTGCTGACGTCCACCAAGGAGGAGGAGCGGCTCATCCAGGCCTCCGCCAAGGTGTGTGTGTGTTATGTCGTCAATAATCAATAGTGATCAGTAACTCAGCGTATCCACCGGGTCTTGACAAGTATTAAAAGGTGATAAATCAATTTTGGGGAAATGAAGACCCTTAAAAAGTCTTAAAAAGTCTTTTCATAACTCAAAAGGTATTTTTTCTGAATTCACTGTCCAAGAGTTTGAGTCCTGAAAAACACTGTAAAAGTGTGTGAATTTATTCATTTTATTACAAAACAAATATGAACCGGTACATGAAAAAGAAAAGAAGATTATTATTATTTTATTTATTTATTTATTTTTTATAAACTTTGCCTTTGATTTATTATCCCAGCCTGTTTTGATTTCTGTTGTATCATAGTGGTCTATAGTCTTTATCACAAACTAAAACTGTTAAAGGGATAGTTCAACATTTAGTCAAATTGTCCCATTGCCATAATCCCTATAGTCATAGCAGTAGGTTCGTTACCTTTAATTGTCGGTGCAAGCTGTTTTTAGAACGGTGGAGCAGAGCCGCTAGCTGCTCAGAGCTACACTACGGAGGCTCATGGGATTTCTTGGTTTCCCTCATCAAACTCATCAAATACACAATCCAACAACTCCACAACGCTCTGGTGGACAAGTTGTGACCTGCACATTCACCACACTATGAGATAATAACACAACGTTACCAGACAGAGTTGTTTTAGAGGGAAATTCATGCAAAACCGCTGATGTGCGTTGCCTTCAGGGACAGTTTTTCATCAAGCAGTCTCTGTATTTCCCTCTACAACAACTCTGTCTGGTAACGTTGTGTTATTATCTCATAGTGTGGTGAATGTGCAGGTCACAACTTGTCCACCAGAGCGTTGTGGAGTTGTTGGATTGTGTGTTTGATGAGTGAAATGAAATGCTGATGTGTGTTGTGTGTTTTTTCTCCGTCAGCCGGTGGTGAAGCTGCTCTACAACCGCAGCAACAACAAGTACTCCTACACCAGGTGAGTGGGATGTAACGTCTGGATTAGAGCGACCACGTCATCACAGTTGTCGATGTAACCGTGAGATTCTGCAATGAGCACAACAAAGCTTATTATCTACCAGGAAATGTTCCTTCAGGTCTAAATTAACACTTAAACTACTGTTAAAACTAATTGAAAACATCACAGTAAAACATTAAAAATACAATTTCCTCAATTTCACTTCCTTTGACATCGGCTCTCTGATCTGAACTCTGACGCATTTTGTAATAATCTGCCAAAATGATTGAACACAAGTCACTAGGTAATAAACTTTGCTGCATTTTGTAGTAGGTTGTTACATAATGCACCAAATTATTACATTTTTCTATATAAAAGAAAAGTGCAACACTCACATTTTGTAAAAACTAATGCAATTTGTAACAACTGCAGCTAAAGCCTGCCACACACATAAAGATAATCGGGCTGATTTTGCCCCGATTTTCCCCCTTCCGACCACGGACAGACACCGCCCGATTATTTTAAGGTCTTAAGATTATCTTATAAGATTCTCTTGTAGTGTGTGGTGTGTTAGGAGTCAAAATTCCCCCGACAATCGGCTCGGAAAACGTTCGGCGCCGATAATCGTAAGTATTAAACATGTTCAATATTTACGATTATCGGGGCCGACTTCGGTGGCCGTTTCAATCAAAAGTCATCTTGTGTGTGGAGAGCCGGTGTTGTGCGGAGAAGCGCCTGCTTGCCGAGCTCTGCTGGCCGAGCTCTGCATGCTGCTCGCGGCAACAAGCCACTTCTCCACACAGCACCGGCAACCTCACAGAGAGCCACACAGTGCAGCCCTGAGCCCTGGCATTACATGAGGTTCACACAGACATTCACGCACACGGGAGGTTTCCTGATAGCTGATAGCAAAGACAGTAGCGCTCGTAGCCGGCAACAGCCGGCAATACAGCAGCCATGTTTAAACGATCATGTGACCGCCGCTCACAGCCCGTCATGTGACAGCACGGGTCCCTATTGGACAGCCGCTTGACTGCTCGGCGTCCGGAGCCACAGACACACACAGATGGTATCGTTGTAAAGGCTGAAGTGTCCCGCTTTCATTAAAAAAAAATTACGTCGCTCTCATTGTCCATTCCGGAAATAGACCCGAAAGAGTAGCTACAACGACACCCCTGGTATCGCTGCTGATGCCGGATTGTTTTCTGACCAGAGGGTCAAGATTCTGAAAAATCTTAGTGTGTGGTGTGCTGTGTTTGGAATGTCGCAGCACACCACACACAATACGATCAAAACTGTTCAATCACAGATTTTTTATCTTCATGTGTGGGGTCTCTCACAGATAATAAATCGGTTGAGATTTATAAAATCTTTATGTGTGTGGCAGGCTTAAGTTTAACCTAGTGCGTTTGAGAATTTTGTTACAAAATACAACTTTATTACATAATGTGGCGTTACGAGGTTCATGTGAAACACGAGCAGAGTATGTGGTTAGGGAGCTGCACCACACACTAACCGACCGACTCTTCAGCAGAGTATCAGGTTCTCGCGTGGTCAAACGTGACTTCGGTGTAAACAAACATGGTGTGTACCCGCTTTAAAGGAATAGTTCACCAAAAAATTTATTCAGTCATTATTGCCTCACCCTCATGCTGATGAATACTGGAGCTGAGTAGTTTTTTATTCCTCAAAGTGCATCTGGAGACCCGGGAGGCCGGTTCCTAGTCCAACCAAAACTTTATATGAGAGTAATAGGGCCCGACACAAAAACATCCATAAAACTACACAACAACCATTTAATATTCCTCCACACTGCTCGTCCACTGTAATCCAAGTGTCCTGAAGGGAGATAGTCCAGAGTTTACTGGAAGCTACGTCATTTAGGTGTGAATGCGATTCAATACAGGCTGTAAAAATGTCCTAAATGAGGTAGTTTCCAGTAAACTCTGGACTATCTCCCTTCAGGACACTTGGATTGCAGTGGACGAGCAGTGTGGAGGAATATTAAATGGTTTTTGTGTAGTTTTATGGACGTTTTTGTGTCGGGCGCTATTACTCTCATATAAAGTTTTGGTTGGACTAGGAACCGGCCTCCCGGGTCTCCAGATGCACTTCAAGGAATAAAAAACTACTCAGCTCCAGTATTCATCAGCATGAGGGTGAGTCACTAATGACTGAATGAATTTCATTTTTTGGTGAACCATTCCTTTAAACTAAACTTTCCTGCTGCTGCTGTGTCCTCATCCAGTCGTCCCTCAGCTCTGCTCCGATACTAAATACGACCATATACTTAGTTTTACTAACAGTGTAAAAATGTCCGGAGATTGTTCCGTAACGGTTACATCCCAGCTCCCTCTCCTCCCTCTCCTCAGTAACTCTGACGACAACCTGCTGAAGAACATCGAGCTGTTCGACCGCCTCTCCCTCAACTTCAACGGCCGCGTGCTCTTCATCAAGGACGTGATCGGAGACGAGATCTGCTGCTGGTCGTTCTACGGCCAGGGCCGCAAGCTGGCCGAGGTCTGCTGCACCTCCATCGTCTACGCCACCGAGAAGAAGCAGACCAAGGTCAGTCCGGGACGCCTGCTCAAGCTTCCTTCGTTGCCATGGGAATCGATCATGAAATCCATGATCGATTTTTTTTTTTTTCTTTCCTTTTTTCCTTTTTGACACCGGTTCTCATCGGCAGTTGTTACATTAAAACGAGTCGGCTGCTACTTGGCATCCTGGAAACCTGCCTGATGTTGGAGATATGCTGTGTTTGTTTGCCATTACTTTCATTATTTCCGCTACGATCGCGCACCCCACCCACCAACCCCCACCCGACGGCGGCTGTCGAAGCTTCGATGATGATCGATTTTATGTCCGCGAATAATCGATTATCTAAATATGATAATCGGGACAGCCCTAATATGTATGCACATGTGCACATGTGCACATATGCACATTAAAGCAGAACTATGCAGGATTTGGGCTGTAATTATTGTGGCTCAGAGACACTGTGATGGTTGAGTGACCTATTATGAGGTGAATGGGGTCTAGGCCAGTGCGCTCACCCCCCCCACTGGCTGAAAACCGCACTTGCAAGATCAGTCGTCCGTCTCGGTGTTACAAATCTCGTCAGTGGATAGAACTATCGCAAGAAACTAGTACGAGATACGAACGCAGACGTCATGCATGTCATGAATCGTGATTGGTTTGAGTTCGCTAAGTCGGAGGAAACCATGGAAACATGAAATGTTTGTACTGGTGAAGTTCGGCTTGTGGCTAACACGGAGCTAATGCTAACACGGACACACACACACCATGGATCTTTTATAAGATAATGTAATACATCATGACACACACACACACACCTTCGCGTTTTGGAACCATTATTCATGTGTGTGTATGTCTGTGTCTTTGTGTCTGTGTGTGGCCGTATTAGCGTTAGCTCCGTGTTAGCATTAGCTCCGTGTTAGCGTTAGCTCCGTGTTAGCATAGCGTGTTAGCGTTAGCTCCGTGTTAGCAGGGCTGAGCAAACAGCGCTCTCTACCTTCAGCAGTAAACACAAGCACGTGTAGGGAGGGGGTGGAGGAGGTGGTGGCGGCGAGTTTTTTTTTACGACAGTGACATGTGCCTCCCAGAACTGTGGGGGAGCCCCGGAGAGGGAAAAAAAGGAGCGAGCTATTTACGGCCGACGAAGGAGCGAGCTATTTACGAAGGAGCGAGCTATTTACGGCCGACTTGCATAGTTCTGCTTTAACGTATCGCCTTATTACCATATAACACCTAACCCTAATTAAATAAATCTGCAGCTGTGTGTGAAAACTTGTTTTTTGTGAAAACAGGAAGTGAGTCTTATTTTGAAAGTGTTATAGGATGTACCGTAATTTCCGGACTATAAGCCGCTACTTTTTTCTCACGCTTTGAACCCTGCGGCCTATACAACGATGCGGCTAATTTATAGATTTTTACTGGCTAACGGGCTCCGGGGGGCGCTCTAGCAGGAAGCACAAGTGTGACAGACATGTGGGGAAAGATTATGCGCCGAAGAAAACACTAGTTTTGAGTGTTGGTGCAGTGTTTTATTTTCTAACCAGGCATGTTACTGTCTGTTGGTGCTGTCCAGGCACAGTTTGAAAAAAAAAAGAAAAAAGCAAGAGAAACTAAGCAGGATTTCTCCCGTGGCTATTTAAAAAGCTCCGGAGTAATTGTGATCGTACATGACTTGTGACAACGGAGGCTCTCTGTCTTCACCTGGCGTCTCATGGCTGAAAAACCAACCTTGCAACAAAGTAGCCTACCTGGCTGCCACCTCGGTGTCCCAGCTCTCGTCTCTGCACCGCAACACAAATGCGCACCGTAATGTTTTGTTCATGACGGTTAAGATTACACAAACACACGTCGTAACATTGTATATGTTATGTAACGTTATCCAATGCTCCATTTATTGATTTTTCGCTGGCTTCGTTTTCAACAAATGCACATGGCTGAGAGGAGCGTAACCGAAACAGCGGAAAAGCGAGCGGACTTGCACAGTTCCACACATCTTCCGTGTCTTTCTGTGTAAAACTCTCATGTTACGACATGAAAAACCTGCGGCTTGTCGGAGTGGCAGCATGTAACCCTACAGAGTCAGGGTGCTGCTATTCATTAGATTCACATGACGTCACTGTGTTTCTCCGCCGCCATATTTGTGTCCGAATCAGGGCAATCTGGGCACAGATCACAGTGTCACGTTACCAGAACAAGTGGAGTAGTAGGAAATCAGCAAGAGACCGAAAATTGACGTTATATGAAAGATGCCAGGATTATATTGTGCTGTTGGCTGTGATAGCAGTCGCCAAAAAAACACCGGACTGCACTTTTATTCCATCCCAAAAGACGTAAAGTTATAGGCGGAATAAATGGTTGACTGCAGGCAGTCTATCAGTGGCAGCGTGGGCTGTGACAAGTCTCACAAAAAGAGGGGATTCACTTTTTTTTTTAATAACATGGATATATTGAATTCTGCATTTTGATTACTTTCTTATTAATTACTCACTGATTCTGCATCTAGGGTCTTTTATTTCTGTATAACAGACCGTTGCTAAGTAAAACGGGCCGTTGCTAGGGACGCCGCTCTGATCAGCGGAGCAGGGCAGAAGAACTATCAAGGATTTTTACCTTGTGTTTCATTTTTACCAGCTTCAGACTAATTGTGATGTTAGAAAAATGACTTGTAGCTTGTCAGAGGGAGAGTGGAGGCTCTCTGCCTCCCTCACCGCTGCTGGAACCAAACCTGCGATCAGAGCGGACAGAGCGGACGGGCCAGCGCAGTGTCACAGCTGTAACCAGCTGTGTCTGTGCCACCGCGAGTCCGTGACACAAACGTGTCCCGTAACCGTCATCTCTTATGACAGACAGGACGACATAAATGCGCACATCGTAACATTTACATGATAATTCATCAATCTACTGATTGATTATCAAAAGCTCGTTGAAAACAACTACACACGAGTCGACCGAGAGGAGGGTGAGGAGCAAACAGCGGAGAAGTGACCGGACTAAGGACTTTGATCAACATTACGTCTCTAATTAATTAATTAATTCATAAACTGTGTAATAAGTGGGATAATATAGAGTTTGTCTGTTGTTATAGAGATATAAACCCAGACAGGATGTATGAAACCCTGTCATTTTGTCAAGAAACTGTCATTTCCATCCTGTGGTTTGCATGCTGTCATATGAGGAGACCTGTCAAATCGGACACAAATATGGCGGCGGTCCCTTCGACGTGACGTCACTGCAACCCATGAATAAGACCTTTTCAGAGAGTATAAACAAAGACAGGTGTTACCAAGGATACGAATTAAGGCTCCATTCCATTGAGACTAAACAGAGTCAGGGGGCTGCTATTATAATATTGTGCATGCTGGCTCATTAGAAAAAGTTCTGCTACACTAAATGGAATGGAGCCTTAATTTGTATCCTTGGTAACACCTGTATTTGTTTATATTCTCTGAAAAGGTCTATCCACCTTTTTCCGAACGTCAAAAACGTAGCCTGTTTTGCCGGTTTTGCTCTTCCGGTGGAATTTTATGTTTACGTTTCCATGGTTTCAGTAGTCGCGGTAAATGCATGTATTTTTTTTTTTTTTTTTTTCAATGAAAATCTGTAAAACGCATGGATCATCACAGCAGCTTTTAACAGTGGATATCACACAAAGTGACATCCGTGTTAAAAGCCAGCGTTAATAGATTTTTTTTTACCGCAACTATGACAACGCCTGAAAACCATGGAAACGTAAACGTACAATTCCACCAAACCGGCAAAACCGGCTTCCGGGTTTGCCCATAGATGACGTTCAGAAACTTGTGGATATGTACAAAATCTATTTTCTTTTAAAATGTAGCTGATGTGGCTTATGCTGCGTTCAAGACAACTCGGAGGTCGGAAATCCCAACTCGAAAATTTCTGACTTCTGACATCATTGCGTTCATAACGTTCATGCTGCAGGAACTCGGGAGAAAAAAAAACATGGATACCTGAAGGAAGTTTGGCATATTGTGGCTCATCGCTGAATACGAAAAATAAATGCAGCAGTAAATGATGTTTATTTTGGAGGAGAGGAGACGCTGCAGATGAGTGCACATAGAATGTTATAGCCTTGATAACAGTTAAACGTTATTTCCGTCACATACGAGGACCACAATTTCACACCATACAACAATCACAGCTTAATATAAACGTATTTCATATCGGCTACTGCAGTAATACACAAAAATATGCATTCAAACCTCAACAAATAACTTAAAATGTCTAAATTCTAACCGTTAAAGATGAGGGCCGCCATGTTTTGATGTTGTCGTGACGTCAAGTCGGAAAGTCGGAGCTCTGATATGATAACCGAGTTCCCGACCTGTAATTTCCGAGTTCGACACCGTTTAATTCATTTTTTACAACTCGGAGCTCGTTTTTTTCCGACTTCCGAGTTGTCTTGAACGCAGCATTATATTCAGGTGCGCTGAATAGTCCGGAATTTACGGTAGGTTTTTATCCTGACCTCATGTTTGGAGATGCATGTGCACGCCGCCCTGACTCCTCAGTGTGTGTGTGTGTGTGTTTTCCAGGTGGAGTTCCCTGAAGCTCGTATCTACGAGGAGACCCTGAACGCGCTGCTGTACGAGACGCTGCCGCTGCCCGACAACTCGCTGCTGGAGGCGACGCGCCGCAGCTACAGCAGCTGCGGCTCCCACAGCGAGGAGGAGGAGGGGGCGGAGCTCCGAGAGCGCGTCCGCCGCATCCACGTCAAGAGGTACAGCACGTACGACGACCGGCCCCTGGGACACTGACCCGGAGACCCCGCCGCGCCTCTGGACGGAGGGACGGACGCTCTGATGTTTCTGTGTAGAACGTTTTGTTGTCCTCGCGTCGCCACGGCGACCTGGAGAAGTCCACGTCGTGATGCAATCATGATGTCATCACATCTTCTGCTGCAGCGGCGGGCGACCTCGTCCGCTCCGGTCAGCGACACCATGAAGATGAAGATGATGATGATGAAGAGGAAGAGGAAGAGGAAGAGGAAGAGGAGTGGATGTTTTAATGACACGTAGATTAGCAGGAGGAGGAGTCACTAATATGCACTATTGTTACTATCATTATTATTATTATTATTATTATTCTGATAGTTGCCATGACGATGACGATCAGCACTCAGAGCCCGTTTCATATTTATAGTTTGTATTTTCATATCTGCAGCTGTCGTTTGCCAAAGATTTCACCACCAGGCCGTTGTTCTCCAGCTGTCACCATAAAGGCTGCTGCTGTCCAACTCTGGCTCCGTGTTGTTGTGTTGTTGTGTTGTTGTGTTGTTGTATTTGACAGGTTGTGATCTTGGTCGACGTTGAGAAAGATTTGAATACCGGTAATACATCCCCCTCCAGCAGAGCAACAACAAGGCAGAAACCAAACACGGTGCCAACTCGGATTCACAAGTCACAACTTCAACAATAAAAACTGAAGATTTCCTGTTTGGCTTCTCAGGATTCGTGGATTCAATGTCTATGGCTGAATTGCTCATGGCCTTAAAGACCCCCTCCCGTGAAAATCGTGTTTTTCGTGCTTTTCACATGTTCCTGTGGCATTTTTCTTGTGTTAGAGCACATATCAGCAGAAAAGGAAGTGCAAAATTGCATTTCTGAGGTTTTTCTGCCTTCAAACTGCTGTGAACCAATGGCAGACTCAAACTGGCAGTTTCAGGGAGACTGGAGCTGACGTGTCACAGCTCCAGGGGAGGGCACTAGTGCTACAAGCCCCCGCCCCGCTCTGCATCTCGCTCAGAGGCTCAGTGTAGCTGTCATGGTATAACAGGTATAGCTCACTTGGTAGAGCAGCTTGCACCGTGAGCAAGGACTATGTTCCAGTCTGGGATCGAATCCCAGTGTGCAGTTTTACGCTAAATGCGCTGAATCTGTAATTGTACAATGTCCAGCTGTCAGCGAGCGGGGAGGTGGCTGGGCGGGTGCAGAGCAGTCTCCGCCCACCCTCCAGAGGTGCGTTGCTAATGAGCTGCTGGATTTAAAATAACCAAAAAGGGTCGTGGGAGGGGGACTTTAAAGGGATAGTTCAACATTTTGGCAAAGTGGCCCATTGCCATAACCCCTATAATCATAGCAGTAGGTTCGTTACCTTTAATTGTCGGTGCAAGCTATTTTAGAACGGCGGAGCAGAGCCGTGAGCTGCTCAGAGCTACGCTACGGAGGCTCATGGGATTTCTTGGTTTCCCTCATCAAACTCATGAAATACACAATCCAACAACTCCACAACGCTCTGGTGGACAAGTTGTGACCTGCACATTCACCACGCTATGAGATCATAACACAACGTTACCAGACAGAGTTGTTTTAGAGGGAAATGCAGAGACTGCTTGATGAAAAACTGTCCCTGAAGGCAACGTGCACCAGTGGTTTTGCATGAATTTCCCTCTACAACAACTCTGTCTGGTAACGTTGTGTTATTATCTCAGCGTGGTGAATGTGCAGGTCACAACTTGACTTGTCCACCAGAGCGTTTTGGAGTTGTTGTTTACCACTTTTTTTTCTTTTTTTTGAGAATTTTTATCTATATATATATATCTATATTTTATTTTTTCCAGAAATTTATCTGCAATATTTCCACAAATTAACGCCATTGTCCCTAATTTGAACGTATACATAACTAAAAAGGTAATGTTCTTCAGTCTCAGAACAAATACAGTAGCTATTTGTGTGGCGGTGCGGCAGAGACGAGAGCTGGGACACCGGGTCGGAGGCTCTGATCTTACAAGGTTGGTTTTCAGCCAAGAGACGCTAGGTGGAGGGCAGAGAGCCTCCATTCTCCCTGGAACTAGTTACAACTCATTGATCTAACCAGAACTAGGACTCTGGAGCTGGAGACAAGGGACACGTGGAGCAGAGTTAACTCTTTAACACTTGATTTATCACTCATGGTTTTTTATATTCCTGTGCTTCATTTCATATATAGTCACAATAATATGACCACTCATATTCACCCTGTCAACAAACTGTTTAAAAAATATATAATAATAATAAAATAGTTAATTATTTACATGAACTCAAATTCAGAATTGCTATTGATTATTACACATGGAGAGAAAACGTATTGATATATGAAGAGACCTATAGGAGGTGTTGTCTAGTTAGGTCTGATCCACCAGAGAGCAACAACAACAACAACATGTTTGGTTGTGTTGCGTTGTGTTGTCTGGATCTCAGTGTGGCTCCTTTTAAAGAACAGTTCAGCACACAGGAGGGTCCTCTGGTGACGTCGCAGTGACGTCACGTATTTTGCAGCAGGCCAGTGAGGATGACCAGAAGGAGGGGGGGGGGGGGGGGGGGGGGGGGTCTATCTATTTATAGCTTGTCTTTGATGAGCCGCAGTCTGAGTGTGAATGAAGTCATTTTCACAAGTCACATCTGCATATTAATGAGCCGTGAAGGAGTGAGTGGTTGAGCCCTGCATCGATCTCGGAGCAGGAACAAAGAGGAGAGCTTTTTTTTTTTAATTATTAGGCTACCTATTTTTAATTCAAATTTACATACATTCTCAAACAGGAACATGTAGCCTATTGCATTCCTTTTCCAGAAAAATATCCATTTTCATACAATAGAAATAGAAAAAAACAAATCCACAAGGCTCCACACAGAATAGCAAAACAGCTATATTCCAAAAGTAGGCTATATTGAAAATAATAAAAGAAAAATAAATAAAAGAAAATAAAAGGCACAACACAAATTTAAGGCATCACATTCACCGGGACTCTGCACAAACAATGCATTTTATTTCCATCTGCCAGTAAACTTAAAGAACTGAAATATTTGTTTAGTTCTTTTTTAAAGCAAGCTATTGACGGGGGATTTATTTTTACATTTACAGCAGTGTAGGCTAGGCTATATGGTATTTGCCCAAAAGTAATAGCCTACTATATTTAACAAATTTGACATTTTTAAGGGGACATCATCTTTGAAAACAAGAATGTGTTCTTTATTAAAGGGTGAGACAAAGAGGAGAGCTGCTATAAATAAATAAATACCCGGAGCGCCAGCCAGCAGCCACAGGTTGGGCGGTGTGTTGGATGCTGAGCGGCTGCAGGCCGGCACTGATTTCTCTCTCTCTGTCTCTCTGTCTCTCTTTTCTTTTTTTCCCCTCCTCCTCCATTGATCAGAGAGAGAGAGAGAGAGAGAGAGGAAGGCGGATCCTCTGACGTCGTCTCCAGGCTGCTCGGCTGCGTCAGTCCGAGGAACAAGAAGAGGAAGAAGGAGAAGGAGAAGAAGGAAGAGGAAGAAGAGGAGGAAACCGGGATAAAAAAAAAAGAAGCTCCGGAGCCAGAGGCCGGGGATCCGCGGAGCCAGTGGCCGGGAAGCAGCGTCGTGTTGCCGGCAGAGAGACGGAGCGCCGCCCGGAGCCATGGAGGGCAGCACGGAGGAGGAGCACAAGGAGAAACTACTGTGGACCGTCAAACGGGAGGTAGGCGCTGTTTACACACACACACACACACACACACACACACACACACACACACACACACACACACACACACACAGAGAGAGAGAGAGAAGCGCGCGTACACGTTCACCTGTCGTCGTTGTGTTGCACCTGCTGCTCCGTTTGATCAAGCTCATGATCTGAGCCCGTGGAGAATCAATGAGGATCAATAATCAACACAGAATCAGAGTTCAACAGGTAGCTATAGCTGGCTGCTGCTGCATCGTATTGATCAGAGGTATCGATCAGAGGTATCGATCAGATCTCTGTGGGACTGAAGCTGCTTCATCCTCCATCTCTGACTCAGTGTCCTGTTGTCTCAAGCATCCACAACTCAAACAGCTGCTGAGGAGTCGCTGGCTCCTCCTCCTCTTTCTCCTCTCTTCTCTTCCTCTTTTCTCCTCTCCTCCATCTCCTCCTCTTCCTTTCTCATCTTCTTCCTCCTCCTCCTCTTCCCTCCTCTCCTCCATCTCTTCCTCTTCCTTTCTCCTCCTTCTCTTCTCTCATCTTCTTCCTATTCCTCCTTCTCTTCTCTCATCTTCCTTTTTCCTCCTCCTTTCTCCTCTTCTTCCTTTTCCTCCTGCTCTTCCTCCTGCCCTCCATCTCCTCCTCTTCCTTTCTCCTCCTTCTCTTCTCTCCTCCACCTCCTTTTCCTCTTCCTCCTTCCCCTCCTCTTCCTCTTCTTCCTTTTCCTCCTCTCCATCTCCTTTTCTTCCTTTTCCTTCTCCTCTTCCTCTTCTCTCCCCCACCTTCTTCACCTCCTCCTCTGTCCTCCTCTCTTGTCCTCTTCCCTTTCCTCCTCATCCTCTTCCATTTCCTTCTCCTCTCTCCTCTTCTTCCTTCTCCTCTCTCCTCCTCCTCCTGCAGTGACACGTCAGTTGAGTTGAGGTGTGGTCCATGTCCAGAGTCCAGACCTTTACTCTGATGGATCATTAACTGATAAATTACCAATAATCAATCAATAGCTGTGATCAGTTTAACCTGCCCAGGTGTCGGGCATACTACTGTACTACCTACTAGTACTGCGTTAGTACTGTGTACTACAGACTGAATGTGGGATTCAGACCAACGGCGTTCATACCGCAGTAGTCTGTACAAGTTCACAAGTTTCCCAGAATGCATTTCGCGGCAACCGGCAGCGGTAACTAAACAGGCGAAAAGCTGTTTTATTTCCTGCTGTAGCGCCGCTGTTATTACGTAACTTTATTAAGTTTGAATATTTTTCATGAGAGAAAGTAACTGTTTAGATCCCCAATGTGTGGTCAGTTTATCCAAATGACGCCTGTTTGGAAGTGAAGCTCCAATGTTTCGGGAGCAGATCAATGGCTCGTCTGCAGAGCTGCTCGGCCGGCCAACCTCCGTCGTCATCCCGGGGGAAGAAAACGATTGTTAATTAACTTACCTGCAGGTTTTTAGAGGTTTACCGCCGGCTGGTTATATTATTTTTAGGAGATAAATGTTGGTCTCGTTGATGAAATCTAACACCTGTATCAGTAGCATTAGTTAGTTTGAATGTAAAGTGAAGCTTCCTGTGTGTATTGGACAGAAGAGCAGCGCTGCCTCGGGGCTCTGGAGCCTACGGACACAAACCACCACATTTACATTAATAAATACATGTTTTACAATGAACCGATCAGTCTGCATTAAATTTTATTTTATTTTATTAAGTTATGGTTACAGTACATGGCAAAGATATTTCACTACTCTAAACCTTCTTTGGTTACGGTTAGAGATTAGAGGAGCGTTGCATTGTGGGATACAGTACACAATGTAGACTGGGTCAGATACTGGAGATATTTTACAAATCAGTAAGACATCCGGGAATTTGTCGCATACTGCAGATTCTGCTTTTGTTTGCATACTGCATACTACATACTGTATACTACATATTGCATACTGCATACTACATACTGTATACTACATCGTGTATGCTGCATACTGAATTTTGGCCAAGTCAGTGTGTACTAGCAGGAGGTTTAGAATACAGCCACACTGAGGGTTAGCAGCGTTTAGTAGCATCAGCTAACGGTGAAATTAGGCCACGCCCCCTGAAGTGAACAACCGCAGTAGAATCATCATGAGTCAGTAATAGCTGGACATTCAAATCGGCCACGACTGAAACTAAATTAACCTGTTTGCTTCATGATTTAGTTGTTTATATTTTATTGTACCTGTTAGCTCATCATTTTCATTGACACACATCTTTGGTGTTTGATATAAAATGAAAAATCTTCACATCTTGACAGCTGGACTTTCTGTTCCCTATTAAAGCAGATATCAGCTTCGCGGCCGTTTCGGCTAATGCTGCGTTCAAGGCAGGCTTTTGAAACCGTAAGTTACAGCTTCAAGTCACAACTACGACTTGGTAGCGTTCCAGGTAACCCGTAGCTCGTGTTTTTACCATCCTGTTGTCTGTGAAAGTTCCCTATAACGGCCACTCGTAACTTCCGACCCGTGAACTCGTACCAGATCGAACTGGTATGACTTCACAGGAAGGAAAAACACAAAGTACGAGTTTCTTTGAACGCACCATGAGTTAGCAGCCCCCGCCCTTGTCAGGCATCAATTGGTCCTCGTGCTACGTCACCACATTCACGCGCATCCCTTGGCTGCACACACAGCCCTTCATGCCGTTCTCTCTCCTCATTGGATAACACTTGTATCCCACAAGGAAAATTTTCTCCTCGGGTTACAGCAGAGCAGAGTGACGGAGAGACTCGTGTTTAGGCTGAAATACTTCATGTAAGTGATTGCTGACGGAAAATAGGACTATTTAGGACTTATATTAACAAAAACATTACACTGATATCTGCTTTAAGGAGCTTTACACTGCTCACTTGTATCATCAGAGCAGACATGTCCTGTGATTTTAATCTTAAATATGAAAGGAGGCTGAAAATCCCAGGCCATGTCTGCTCTGATGATACAAGTCCTGACGTGTGTGTTTCTCTTAAAACACATTCTGCATCTCGAGACACACGCCCGTCTACATTGAAAGGGTTGAGGCGCTACATCTGAACGGACCACCATGCACACACGGTTTAACCAAGGCGGCGGCCAAAATCACCCAGGCAACCCGCATTTCCAGATCGGCACTGGAAAACCCTGCAGTCCAGCCTAGTCTGGGGCTGTTGACTCGCTGTTTTGGTGGGGTCATTCCTATGTTCCCTCAGCCCTATGTTTCCACATTTCTAACTTTTGTTGTCACTGAAAATTAGGCCCTATGTTCCCACAGCCCATTGGTCCCACCATTGGTTGGGTTTAGGCAATGAAGAAAAGAGTTGGTTAAGTTTAGTAAAAAGACCCGGTAGAGGCTAGACAGGCCAGATAGATAGATAGAGTCCAGTGGGAACATAGGGCCTAATTTTGAGAAAAATCTTAGAACTGTGGGAACATAAGGCTGTGGGAACATAGGGCTGTGGGAACATCAGAGGTGGGAGAAAGTCCCTATGTTGCAAGTCCAAGTAGAGTCTCAAGTCTTTTCTCTCAAGTCGCAAGTAGAGTCTCAAGTCTTTGCTCTCAAGTCCCAAGTCAAGTCCAAGTCCTAAGATTTTTGTTTCGAGTCCCAACCAAGTCCTAAGATTTTTTTTCAAGTCCCAACCAAGTCCTAAGATTTTTTTTTCAAGTCCCAACCAAGTCCTAAGATTTTTGTTTCGAGTCCCAAACAAATCGATTATAATTAATGATACGTAAAGATCATGACCACGCCTCAGTTAAGTTGTTTATATTTTATTGTTAATGTTCTGCCACTTATTCATCTGTTTATTTTTATTAATATTCTATTGTGATATGCTTTGTCAATATAAGCACTGCCTTCTCATGCCAATAAAGCTATTTAAAGGTGTACAGAAAAGAAAACTGAATTTGAGCCCACTCTGTATCATAAAATGAATGTGATAACTCATCTTTCAGACGATGTAGGCCAAACTTTGTGCAAAATTCTATTTTTGAGTAAATCCGGGATGAAAGTGTGTATTTTTTTCCCCGCAGTGGATAATGCAGGCGCACGGATTATACGTCAGCCTGTACACGATTCACCAGCCACTGATATTGGATCCGTAATCCGTCATTCAAACGTCTGAGACACGCACACACACACGGAGCTCGGTCTCGCCCCAAGCTTTGAATGTCCCGCCCGCTCGATAGCGACCAATCAAATTCGTTTTCCTTACTCGGGTAAACTCGTGTTGCAGCTCGTGACAACTCGGCGCGACAAACAGGACAAACGGCCATTTCTGTACACCTTTAAAATTGACGTACAGTAACACGTCAGAAATCTCGTGATCAAACGTGATCTGACGTACTCTGTTGATGGTAGCCATGGTGCATGGATGTATTATATAGATCCATGCCATGGAGCCGTTAGCCACACTGGTTTGTTATGCTACGTGTGCTGAAGTCAGCTTGCTTCTTTATTGGTTACATAAAGAAGCAGAGCCCGTGACTCGAGATTGTCGGTTTCCCCCCCACACACAAGCCGATTTTTGATCCAAACGGTCACGATTGTTGGGACCAACAATCGTAAATACTGAACATGTTTAATTTTTACGATTGTCGCCGCCGACCGTTTTACGAGCCGATTGTTCGGAGAATTTAAATCTTAAAACACCACACACTACAGGAGAATCTCATAAAATACTCTTAACTCATTGAGTGCCGCGCTCCTTTCCAAAGTTTTAGTCAAGTGTACCGGCAATTTAGACCATTTTTGACGTTTTATGTAGAGCCATAGTGTATTCTATATTATTGCCACCAACACATACTGTGGCTCAATTGAAAGGTTTACCTTAATGCTTCAAATGACCACAAACCGTTTGTTTCTACGTGCCTCTGTTCCTGAGAAAAGTCAAGCTAAACATGGCTGGGTTTCACCAAAATCCCTCCTTTTTTTCTAGAAAAGGAGATAGAGCGTCTTTTATGAAAGGTGCGCTGTTTGTGTCTGTCGCTCTTCTGACACTCGCATTTCTGGATCAAAGGGCTCGTATAAGATAAATATATACAACAGTTGTTGTTCTATTCACAAAACCACCATCGGGGGCGGGGGGGGCGCCACTAAACAACAATAACACAGACGCACCGTGCCGTGTCTCAGCTTCTCCCCGCGGAACGTGAGGGTCAGTCGGCCACAGCGCCGCGGGAAGACCGGTCCCGCCGGTGGTCGCGGTCCTTCTGTGGTACGGGTCGGTGACGGCGGTCTGCTTTGGCCCAGAGACCATCAGATTTTACCGCGGGAGGACTTTGGGGAGGACACGGTGTTGCTCCAGATGAAGACCGGGCGGACTGTCGGCTGAGAGCTTCCTGGTTCAGCTCCGAGCAGCTCGAGCAGCTGGAGCAGCAGCGCGGGTGAGAGCAGAGCAGCTGCAGAGCAGCTGCGCTGCATCTGCATGCAGAACTCGTTTGCAGAAGCCGAGTTATGATAAAAACTTCCAGATCATGAGCTGTCATGTGACTTTGATCGTCATCTATTTCAGTTCTCCTCGTCGTAGAGTCCCCAAATTTACATATAATGTGTATTAAAGTGTCTATTTTCATAATTTAAAAAAAAAGCAAAAAACGTAAAATTACGTTTTCGGCACTCAACGCATGGGAACGAAAAACGAGAAATTACGTGGTTGGCACTCAATGAGTTAAGAGCCAAGATAATCGGGCGATTTTTGTCTTTGGTCGGAAGGGGGAAAATCGGGGCAAAATCAGCCAGATTATCTTTATGTGTGGTAGGCATTAGTGTGTTGGCATTAAAGCAGAAGTAAGTGGTCCGGTCGTTTTCGCTAATGCTGCGTTCCAGGCAGGCTTTTGAAATCGTAAATTACAGCTTCAAGTCACAACTTACGACTTTGTAGCGTTTCAGGCAACCCACTCGTGTTTTTCCGACCTGTTTTACCGGTGAAAGTCACTATAACGGCCACTCGTAACTTCCGACCGGTGAACTCGTACCAGATCGAACTGGTACGACTTCACGGTCGGAAAAATACGAGTTTCCTTGAACGCACCATAACAGTCCTCGTCCCTACGTCACCACATTCAGGCGCATCCCTTGGCTGCACACACAGCCCTGCATGCCGTTCTCTCTCCTCATTGGATAAAAACTGTAGGATACGAGAAAAGTTTTCTCTTCGGCTCAGAGCAGAGCAGAGTGACTGACAGACCCGTGTTTCAGACCAAACACTCTATAGAAATGATTGCTGTCGGAAGATACAACTATTTAAGACTTATATTAACACAAATATATCACTTACTTCTGCTTTAATTATACAGCCAAGACTGATAACAGGACTGGGTTCTATAGGAATGTCTCTGGCTGGCTGCTGCAGTATAACATTGATGTGACACTTTTTTAAATATTTTAATATTTGTGCTAGCTGCTTGTGACTTGACTTGAATTCAAGTCAAGAGGGTTAAGTCCAAGTAGAGTCTCAAGTCTTTGCTCTCAAGTCCAAGTAGAGTCTCAAGTCTTTGGCATCAAGTCCCAAGCGAGTCCAAGTCTTTTTTTGATTTGATCAAGCAAGTCTTAAGTCATCAAAATCGGGACTCGAGTCCAAGTCAAGTCTCAAGTCTCTAGTCCAAGTCCACACCTCTGGGGAACATAAGGCTGTGGGAACATAGGCGTGGACCCGTTTTGGTAAGGAACCAGATCCAGGGCGAGAGAGACAGGCCTTTCCGTCAAAATAAAAGCACTAAGCTCATAAAATGCTGTGAAACGCTTTGATTTAAGGAATATAATTGACAAGAAAGTCCCAGAGCCATTAAGTTAACATTTTGTTTCTATTGTATGTTTGTTCAGATTTATGTTTTTCTTCTTGTTGGCATTTGTTTGTGTGACCTTTATCTAATTGCATATCCTAGTTCATTGGTCAGTGACATATGGACAGAGTTGAATATTGAATTATTGTCCAGGGTGGAGTGTTTTGTTGTTGTCTCCTAACATGTGGCTGATGGGTTCAAACATCTGAACGGTAGTTAAGTTAACACGACAGCACTAATAATAATAATAATGCTAATAATGCTTTAATTCTCTACAACACACTGGTTTTTGTTGTTGTTTGTTGATTTCAAAGGTGCATTGTGTAGGAATTCCTCCCATCTAGCGTTGTGGTTGTATCTCAAGCAATCCAATGGTATTTTTCATGCTGCATTCACGTGAAATTGGGCAGACGGCAGACGGACGACAGCCGCTGCACGTAACGGCATAAACAAGCCTCTATGTAAACAAGTGGTCCGTCAGCACGAGGCAAAACAATACACGTGACAATATGTTGTCATGGTGATGTGGTATTGTTTACCTGACCCACGTTTTACCGGCTTTCTCTGGACTTCTGTGACTAAAATGACATCTGGTTTGTTAGCGACGGCCGTCTGCCCGACTGCAGGTGAATGCAGCATCAGTGTAACGCTCCATTCCTCCTCACTGCGTTACCACGGTGACTTTTCACAGACGCCACCTCCACCTGAGCCGACAGCTCCGGTGTTATGTCACATCCACATTGTGCTACAGTTGATTTTCCTGTCCTCTCTCTGGTTTTATGTTGAAAATCCTGACAGGAAGTTGTGACTCTCAGTCTGCTCGTTACCCACAATGCAGCTGCAGCAGGTGGTGATGATGGCGATGAGCAGAAAGAAAACATTTGATGGCCGTGTCGTGTAACTGAAACACGGCGACCGTAGCGTAGTGACGACGGCACCCGTCGCTATGGCGACGACGACAGCGATGACGACGACGACATCAGAGTCCAGACACACTGACAAACTGTGAGTCTCTCGTTCGCAGGTGAAGCAGATCATGGAGGAAGCAGTGACGAAGAAGTTTGTCCACGAGGACAGCAGCCACATCATAGCTCTGTGCAGTGAGTACACACACACACACACACACACACACACACACACACACACACACGCTCCTCAGCAGGTGACTCTCTGCTGCTTCTCTGTCAAGGACACTTGTTGACGTCACTGTTCTGCTGCATCAATGGAAAGTTAATAATCACAGTGGAGATGATGGAAACTGTGTGTGTGTGTGTGTGTGTGTGTGTGTGAGATCACACACTCGGCTGCGTCCCCTCCGGCCTCAGTCTGACCCCTCGTGATGTCACTGCTCATCATCAGCCTCTCTCCAGCTCGTGGCCCTCTGAGGGGGGGGGGGGGGGTGAAGGGTCAGAGGTCGCATGCTAATGATCAGTGATGATGTCATCAGTGAGTCACTCTACCTGCTAACGAAGGGCTCGTTAACTCCAGCGTCTCCTCGTCTGCATTAGTTTCCTCCAGACATTCACACGTAGCAGTTAGCAGCAACGTAACTACATTTCTCAGCAGCGTGGTCGTCACGTCGCTGTTTTCTACATCAAATAGTTTTTCAGAGAGTTGTTTTAGAGGTAAATTCATGCAAAACCACTGATGCACGTTGCCTTCAGGGACAGTTTTTCATCAACAGTCTCTGCATTTCCCTCTAAAACAACTCTGTGTGGTAACGTTGTGTTATTATCTCATAGCGTGGTGAATGTGCAGGTCACAACTTGTCCACCAGAGCGTTGTGGAGTTGTTGGATTGTGTATTTGATGAGTTTGATGAGGGAAACCAAGAAATCCCATGAGCCTCCGTAGCGTAGCTCTGAGCAGCTCACGGCTCTGCTCCGCCGTTCTAAAAATAGCTTGCACCGACAATTAAAGGTAACGAACTTACTGCTACGACTACAGGGATTATGGCGATGAAAATGTTGAACTATCCCTTTAAAAGCGTTTCCATGTGACGTCAGGTTCGTGTCCTTCTGCTGAGGAGAGAGAGGTGAACCGTGGCCGTAGCTGGACAAGCTTATGTTTCTAATCGAGTCCTCAGAGAACAATTAACTCTCTCTTCAGCCTGGTGTTTGGCTGCACTTTGTATAAAAACACTTCAACACTGTGAGATGTAGCCTAGCTGCTAACGCTGCTAACGCTGCTAACGCTGCTAACGCTGCTAACGCTGCTAACGCTGCTCAGCTGTAGCACCGAGTGTGTTTTATAACGGCAGAAAAAAACAAAAACAACATCGTTGATTGTCCTCTGATAGAGCATTTGAGCCGTTTGTCCGCTTTCTGCTACCGTATTCAAAGATGGAGATGCAACATGACAGCAGTGTTGGGCACATTACTTTAAAAAAGTAATTAGTTATAGTTACTAGTTACTTTCCCCAAAAAGCAACTGAGTTAGTAACAGAGTTACTACATGGTAAAAGTAATTAATTAGTCTCTATGGCACCGTGACACAAACGCGCTCCGTAATCTTTTGTTTATGACAGTTATGTCATCCACTGCTATATTTATTGATTTCTCGCCGGCTTTGTTGTAAACAAATGCACATGACCAGGAGGAGGGTTAGAAAAAAAAAGCAACCAGACTTTTGTCCGTTTGTGTGCTGTTGTGATTAGAGTTCGGTAAATACGTGTTTATGAAAGCAATAGATGCTTATCAGTCACGTGACGTTCTTGTTGTGAGCGCCATCTTGGGTACCAACTGGGGACTGAGGCACAGCTATGATCATTAGACTGTACGGGCTTTGATGAAGGATGTCTTAGTCTTTATTTCTCCATAACCACAGACTAACTCTACATTATCCTGCTTATTACACGGCTTAAGAGTGAAATTATTAATTTCAGATGTAATGTTGATCAAAATACGACTTTTATCGATTTATAAATTACATAATTTAGCGAATCTGCAAGTCCAGTCACTTCTCTGCTGGTTTCCTCACCCGCCTTGGTCGTGTGCATTTGTTTTCAATGAAGCCTTTAATAGTCAATCATCGGATCGATAGATTATCATATACATGTTACAATGTATGTATTTGTGTAGTCGTATCTGTCATAAACAAGAGATTACGGTCAGAGATGTAAGGACTTGTTACGGTCGCGGACTCGCGGTGCCACAGACGCTCTGACAGAGACCAGAGGAGAGCAGCTGTGTTTCCAGCAGCGATGTGGAAGGAGCCTCCACTCTCTCTGTAACAAGTTACCACTCATTTATCTAACATCACTATTAGTCCCAAGCTGTTTAATGATGGTAAAAATGAAACAGAAAGTAAATTTCCTGCATAGTTTCTCTTATCTGTGCTGCGCTGATCAGAGTGGCGTCCCTAGCAACGGTGTATTTTACTTAGCAACGATCTGTTAAACAGGAATAACAGACTGTAAAATGCAAAATCAGGATGTAGATAAATATCAGAAATATCAATAAATTATCGGAATACGACATTCAATAGAGCCATGTAATAAAAAAAAAGGTTTATTCACTCTTTTTGTGAGATTTGATGTCACAGCCCATAGACTGCCTTTGGAAGTCGGTACCCAAGATGGCGCTGTGACCGGCTGCGGCTGCGGCTGCGGCTGCGGCTGCGGCTGCGGCTGCGGCTGCGGCTGCGGCTGCGGCTGCTGTGTGACGTCACGTGATATATCACGTGACGTCACACAGCAGCTATCTATATTTGATTTTTGCTAATAAAAAGCCAAATAAGCAACATACTGTCCCTTTAATTGTTTTTGTGACTTTGTAATGTTTTAATGCCTTAGCTACGTGAAGCACTTTGTATGCAACATGTTTTCAGTTATTCTGGTCGCGGTGCGTCGTGATTCAGAGTCGCCTCGAACGCAGCATCACACCTGTACAGACGAGACTGAGCTGGATCTGACTTTATGTGTAGTTCAAATGGCTCAAAGCAGAGAAACGTCTTTGTCTTGTTAACACGGTGTGTGACACGACACGGAGCGATCTGATTGGACGAGAGCTGCTCCCTCATAGCCGTCAGGGAACCGACAGCGGTTAATTAGCGTCACATTAGCGGCCGTTATCTGAGCGGTTAGTGTCAGGTCGTCAGGACGATGACGGTCCTGACGTGAAGCTGCGAGTGTGTCGTCATGGAAAAGGTTTGCGTTGCTTAGCGACAGGCAGCCCTGCACCGGTAGCTACAGTTGTGTTTGTGACGGTGAAGAAATTATGTTGTCGTGTTAACACCGGTCGACCTGTGGTGTTGACTGCAGAGTGTGTGTGTGTGTGTGTGCGTGCGTGTGTGCGTGGTCTGAGCAGGCTGTTGTGTAACTGTGTGTGTGTGTAGGAGTCCTAAACTTCTCCACAACATTTACACCGATCACATAACTCACCTCATTAGCCCAGAGGAGGAGGAGTGTAATGTTCTCTTCAGTGTAAAGCTTTTACTGTCTGTGTGTGTCCACTGATAGATTTCACCAGCTGCAACAGAAACACAACCGTCCTCCATCTTTGTTTTTGATGTAAACAAACCACTGTTGGATACATGAGGGAGAATCAGCCAGTGTGTGTGTGTACAGTAAACCTGTATTACACACACACACTGGCTGATTCGACACGACATGAGGCGAAACTTTGGCTTCTAACTGTCGCGTCTGTTGCATAGCCTATTTGCATCGCGACGAATATGTGACAGAATATTTGGAATCAAACCATTCACACGGGTGTGTGAGAGCCTTAAAGGGGAGATATTATGTTAATTTCTGCTTCTTGACATGATACCTTGATGTCTAAAAGTAATGTTAGTAACATGCTTTGGCCAGAAAAACCAACAGATTGAGCACAGCTGGGTTCTCTACACACTACTTTCACAGCCCTGCTCTAAACGGTCGGTTTAGAATGTTTGCTCTGGTAGCTGAGGTAACCATGGGAGCGAGGGCTTGAATGTTCACATCACCCGGCTTGTGATGTAATAAGTCGGGTGAAATTAAAACGGCTTGTTAAGAGACACATTTTCTGACTATGGTAGTTTACAAAATGTTGACGTAGTTGTCAAAACTTACGTTTAAGGGGTGAGAAGGCACTCCAGATACGCAAATACACATACTAAAGCAATGAAAAAGTGAGTTTTGCATAATATGTCCCCTATATAATGTTTAGGAATTCCCCCCATCTAGCGGTGTGGTTACATATCAGAACGTATTCTTGATGTTGCATTCACGTGAAATTGGGCAGACGTCAGACAGACAACAGACGCTGCATGTAACAGTATAAACAAGCCTCTATGGGTTTCTGTTTTGAATGCAGTGATTATTTTATAGTTTTGCACTGTTTTATTAGTCTAATTTGTTTTGTATACAATTTTAAAGTGAAAACAAACCAGTTTTTTCATTTTTTTTGTTTAATTATATCTAAAGTTAAGGCTTATTTACATTCATCAAAACAGATTTCTGTCTTTTAAACACCTCAGACTTGAAGTTTAAAGGTATAGTATGTAGGAATTCCCCCATCTAGCGGTGCGGTTGCATATCGTAACGTATTCTTGATGTTGCATTCAGGTGAAATGGGGCAGACGTCAGACAGACAACAGACGCTGTATGTAACAGTATAAACAAGCCTCTATGTAAACAAGTGGTCCGCCAGCACGAGGCAAAACAATACAGGTGTGACAATATGTTGTCATGGTGATGTGGTATTGTTTTACCGTCTTTCTCTGGTGGAGTAAAATGACATCCGGTTGGTTTGCCGACGGCCGTCTGCCTGACTGCACCTGAATGCAACACCAGTGCCTCCGTCCTTCCTCACACTACACAGTGGTGACAGTTTTAACAGGCCGAGCCCACAGCTCCGCTCAGTTTCCGTGGTTACCTACGGTCACGCTGCCACTCAACGTAAAAAATGGTGATGCAACATGGCCGCCTCGGTTCGGTGTGTCGCCCACTTATGTATTTGTAACGACTTGTAACAACTAGGGCTGACCCGATTATCGTATTTTGACAATCGATGCTTCGCGGACATAAAATCGATCAAAATCGAAGCTTCGACGGCTGCGGGTGTGCGCGATCGTAACGTCTGACGGGAGGGTCGTAGCGGTAATAATGAAAGTAATGGCAAACAAACACTGCATATCTCCAACATCAGGCAGGTTTCCAGGATGCCAAGTAGCCGACTCATTTTAATGTAACAATTGCCGATGAGAACCGGTGTCAAAAAGGAAAAAGGGAAGAAAAAAAAACAATCGATCACGGACTTCATGATCGATTACCATGGCAACGAACGAAGCTTCGAAGCTTCGATTTTTTTGGGTCAGCCCTAGTAACAACTCATTCTAAGGTACGAGAAAACTTTCATTTGTATGTGGGTGTGATTCCACTTCAGTGAAATACATATTTATGAAAGACATATTTGATTTTTGATGATAAAATAATAATAAAAAGCCAAATAAGTTACATACTGGGGCTTTAAAATAACACTCATCACATTAAAAAGCAGCTTTTTAGACACGTTTTACTTCTTTCAAGCTGATTTTCATTTGAAATAAGTAGAAAAATCTGATAGTTGAGCAAGGTTTTCTTTCTTATTACAAACACAAAAAACCTGCTTTCACTGGCTGATTTTTCTACTTATTTCAAGTGAAAATTCGTTTGAAACAAGTGAAAATGATCTAAAAACAAGTTAATTTTTAGGTGATGAGTCTTATGTTAAGTGGAAAGAGTTTAGTTTTGACTAGAAATTAGACATTTTGAAAAGAAATAAGACAAATATTCTTGGAAAGATTTTGAGTTTTTGCAGTGTAATAATAAGCTGGTATAGATGTATGTAATGACCTAAAAAAAAGATAAAAAATTTGAATACAAGCATTAGACATTCGAATCGCCGTCTACAAACTCCTAAAGTCCTGATCCAGGTTCATTAACCAGGAAGTGAGCGGAGATGGAAACCTACAGCTGAACCAGAGCAGAGGATTAAAACCGAGTTTAAAACGTCTGAGCCAGTGTAGCGATCAGGATAATGACAGAAATCATGGTTTAAAATAAATCTGAGTGATTGGGTCCAGAAAAAAAGGACGTGATGAGATTAAGAACGGAGGAGTGGAGCAGGAGAAAGGGATGAGGTGGTCGGAGAGGAGGGATGGCCTGAAGCAGCTAATGGGCTCGTTAGAAACTCATGGTCCTGTAATGAGCTGTCAGCGGACGGACATCTGGGGTCGGGCGCAGCGCAGACGGATGAACGGACAGAAATAGAAAAAGGGAAAAATGGGAAAGAGAGAAGACGACAGTAATAAAGACGAGACCAGAGACGTGTTTCTAATTTAACCAGCGGGGATAATGACGGGGTAATGGAGCCGCCGTGTCGCTGTTCACATGGACCTAATGAGATACCGCCGTCTGCGGAAATGTCAGAGATAAAAAAAAAAATGAAAAAAGAAAATCCTGTTAATCAGTGATGAGCTCAGTTCATCACTTCCACCGTCCTCTCTTCTGATTGGCTGACTGTTTTCTAAAGTGATCCAATAGAAATAGATCTGATTTCAGAGTAAAACACTGAGAGAAACCAAATCCTGCAAAGTTGTTGGATGGTGTTGTCCAGGTGATGAGGGGGCGGGGCTTAGTTGTAACATCACAAAGTGACAGGAAGTCCTGACGGCTGGTTTTAAGGCTCAGTTTCTGAATACAGGCTGTGTGCATTTCTCTGTGGACTGAGGCTTTGATACTTTCACAGTATTAATATAGAACCTAGAGCTGCTTTATAATCACACTACACATGGACATCTACCTTTATACTGTATGGAGCTTTAATACAAACATCTACCTTTATACTGTATGGAGCTTTAACACAAACATCTACCTTTATACTGTATGGAGCTTTAACACAAACATCTACCTTTATACTGTATGGAGCTTTAATACAAACATCTACCTTTATACTGTATGGAGCTTTAACACAAACATCTACCTTTATACTGTATGGAGCTTTAATACAAACATCTACCTTTATACTGTATGGAGCTTTAACACAAACATCTACCTTTATACTGTATGGAGCTTTAATACAAACATCTACCTTTATACTGTATGGAGCTTTAACACAAACATCTACCTTTATACTGTATGGAGCTTTGACCCAAACATCTACCCTGAGGATTTTTAATTTGTTCAGTTTGTCGGTCCAATGAGCCGGTGGTTGTGTTGTGTGGTTGGTGTCATCATGACATCATCACTGAGACTTTGAGGATGAACAGACAAACTCCTCTGAACCTCCTGAACCCCCCCCCCCCCCCCCCCTCCTCAGTGAGAGTGACGGTGAGTCGGAGGTCACACGTTGACGAGGCTGTAGCGAAGCATCGGGTATTTCCGCTGATTAGATCCCGTCTCCATGGCAACCCTGCCAAACTCACAGAGGCTTTAAACTATAAACTGAGACGGAAAGTCTAGAAGTTCAGACCCACGGACTCACTGAGGCTGATAATTACATTTCACTAAGCTCCGCCCCTCATCACTCCTCCTCCTCCTCCTGTTGCCATGCCAACCGATCTGACCCCCTCCCCCCCTTGACCACCTCTGCCCCCCCTCTCCTCTTCCTTCTTCTTTCCAACATCCTCCCATCCCACGCAGGAGCAGCAAAAGGCGTGAGAGCCAGAAACCTCCAGAGAAAACACACACACACACACACACACACACACACGGTGTCAGAGCTGCTCACTTTAATATAAATCTATTCTTACAGTTCTCTGGTGGATGAACAGTAAACAACAATAAACAACAACGATGTCGCACAGATCGACTCAAATCCTCTTTTTATATTGAAGCTCATGGACATACAGTATATATATATATATATATATATATATATATATATATATATATATATATATATATATATATATATATATATATATATACAGTGTATTTATATATATATACAGTGTATTTATATATATATACAGCTCTGGAAAAAAAATAAGTGACAAGTCCCAAAATGATCAGTTTCTCTGGTTTTACTATTTATAGGTATGTGTTTGAGTAAAATTAAATTACTGACAACATTTCTCCCAAAATTGAAATAAAAATATTGTCATTTAGAGCTTTTATTGGCTGAAAATGACTCAACTAGTCTAAATAACAAAAAATATCAGAGGGAAATGCAGAGACTGCTTGATGAAAAACTGTCCCTGAAGGCAACGTGCATCAGTGGTTTTGCATGAATTTCCCTCTAAAACAACTCTGTGTGGTAACGTTGTGTTATTATCTCATAGCGTGGTGAATGTGCAGCTCACAACTTGTCCACCAGAGCGTTGTGGAGTTGTTGGATTGTGTATTTGATGAGTTTGATGAAGGGAAACCAAGAAATCCCATAATGAGCCTCCGTAGCGTAGCTCTGAGCAGCTCGCGGCTCTGCTCCACCGTTCTAAAAATAGCTTGCACCGACAATTAAAGGTAACAAACCTACTGCTATGACTATAGGGGTTATGGCAATGGGCCAATTTGCCAAAATGTTGAACTATCCCTTTAATGTTTATTCCTTTATAACATGTGGATGATTGTCTATAGTTTTTATCTTTTAGATGTTATGTTGCTCGTGTGTGTATTCCTGTGCTCCAGCCCAGTGTAGAGGCGTGTGGTGGCGCTGCAGAGCAGAGCAGCTCTGTATCAATAAGAACATTTATTATATTTATCTTCACAGCTCATTTCATAGATTCATGATCCTCTGATCTGAGCTGAGAGCAGTAACTCAGCCTCCATCGCTCCTCCTCCTGCCGATCGATACAGCAGCTGGTTGTGGTTCTGATCGACCACGTCATGATGGACGAGGAGGAGAATCAACCTGCTCTGCTCTCGTGTTGCATCATCTCATATTCATAGGAACTGCAGCGTCACACACACACACACACACCGTCTCTGCACTATTTTTATCCACAGGTCTTTTTACCTGTGTGAGTCACTGTGGCTGTCGACAGGTGTACACACACACACACACACACACACACACACACACACACACACACACACACACACACACACACACACACACACACACACACACAGTGACTCTGAGGGCTTAGGAAGCTCAGAGGGAGTTGAGGTTTTATTCGTGGCAGAGGAAGTCTAAACGACATCATCATCATCATGTTGTGTGCTGTGTTGCTGCTCCCCGTCTTCAGTCAGACCAGGGGCGTTGTCGTGGCGACACGCCGCCCGACAGGAAGCGATGACTGTGTGACTGTGACACAATGAACCCGAGAGTGACGGACGGCAGACGAGTGAAGATAATTAACTTTGTCTTAATTAGATCTGTTAACGAGCACGAACTCGTCTCCTGAGTCACAGACAGAAGAACAGAGAGACAGTTCACATCGCAGTACATTATAGTACATCACAGTACATTATAGTACATCACAGTACATCACAGTACATTATAGTACATTATAGTACATCACAGTACATTATAGTACATCATCACAGTACATAATAATACATCACAGTAAGGCAAGGCAGTTTTATTTGTATAGCCCGTTTTTACCACCAGTTTGTCTCAAAGGGCTTTACATCCCATCACAACAACATCCTCTGTCCTTAGACCCTCACATCCACTGAGGAAAAACTCCATAGAAAACCCTTTTAACAGGGAAAACCAGGAGAAAGCTCAGGGTGAGAAACAGAGGAGGGATCCCTCACCCAGGACGGACAGACGGGACAGAGATGTTGTTACAGACAAGAAAACTGTTTATAACAGAGAATGTGAGAAACATGGAAATGTTAACAACAGCTGAAGGAGGAAGCTTCTGGTAGGTAAGGGAGACAGGGAGGGCAGACCGGCTTCAGCTACATCATAGTACATCATAATACATCATAGTAATTTGCGTTGTTCCTGAAGGAACATGTTGGAACGTCAGTTTCCACCTTTGAATGTTCTCATTTTGAAAATAATTGAATTTTGTTCAAATAGCAAAGTTTGCCTCTCCTTGAATCGCCACCTTACCGTGGTGGAGGGGTTTGAGCACCCAAATGATCCTAGGAGCCATGTTGTCGGGGGCTTAATGCCCCTGGTAGGGTCTCCCAAGACAAACAGGTCCTAGGTGACGGGTCAGGCTAAGAGCGGTTCCAAAACCCCTTATGGGTGGATCAATATCAAGGAAGTTTACGTCGCCCCGATCGGCGTCACCGCGGCCCCAGCCTGGAGCCAGGCCTGGGGTTGGGGCTCGCAGGCTACGTGGGCCAGCCTTCCAGTAGGCCCACTACCCGCAGGAAAGACCATGAGGGGTCGGTGCGTTGTGTTCTGGGTGGCAGCCGTGGGCGAGGGCCCCGGCGACCCAATCCCCGGACAACGACTCTGGCTTTAGGGACATGGAATGTCACCTCGCTGGGGGGGAAAGAGCCTGAGCTCGTGCAGGAGGTTGAGCTGTACCAGCTAGAGATAGTCAGGCTCACCTCCACGCAGTCTGGGCTCTGGAACCAACTCCTTGAGAGAGGTTGGACTCTCTTCCACTCTGGAGTTGCCCACGGTGAGAGGCGGCGAGCTGGTGTGGGCTGGCTCATAGCTCCCCAGCTCAGCCGCCATGTGTTGGAGTTCTCCCCACTGAACGAGAGGCCGAACAGCAGTGAAGAGTACCCGGCCTTCCTGGAGGCCCTGGGAGGGGTGCTGGAAAGTGCTCCAACCGGGGACTCCATCGTTCTGCTGGGGGACTTCAACGCTCACGTGGGCAGCGACAGTGTTACCTGGAGAGGTGTGATTGGGAGGAATGGCCTCCCCGATCTGAACCCGAGCGATGTTTTGTTATTGGACTTCTGTGCTAGCCACAGTTTGTCCATAACAACACCATGTTCGAGCATAAGGGTGTCCATCAGTGCACGTGGCACCAGGACACCCTAGGCCGGAGGTCAATGATCGACTTTGTAGTCGTGTCATCTGATCTCCGGCCGTATGTCTTGGACACTCGGGTGAAGATCCCAGAGACCATCACATTCCAGTGTTCCTGACCTGCTTTGGCTTTGAGACCATCACGTTCCACGGCGAGAGGCTGTGACACGGCACGGTGCGTCTGTGTTATTGTTGTTTAGTGGCGCCCCCCCCGCCCCCAATGGTGGTTTTGTGAATAGAACAACATTTGTTGTATATATTTATCTTACACGAGCCCTTTGATCCAGAAATGCGAGTGTCAGAAGAGCGACAGGCACAAACAGAGCACCTTTCATAAAAGACGCTCTATCTCCTTTTCTAGAAAAAAAACAGGGATTTTGGTGAAACCCAGCCATGTTTAGCTTGACTTTTCTCAGGAACGGAGGCACGTAGAAACAAACGGTTTGTGGCCATTTGAAGCAGAAAGTTTCACCTTTCAAATGAGCCACAGTATGTGTTGGTGGCAATAATATAGAATACACTGTGGCTCTACAAAAATCGTCAAAATTGCCGGTACACTTGACTAAAACTTTGGAAAGGAGCGCGGCACTCAATGAGTTAACTCTGGATCTGCACGGTGTGAGTGTTTCCTAGCGTGGTGGTGGTTTAACCTGCAGCCCGGTAACCAGCCCAGCTCTGACACCACTACATTACAGTCTGCTGCTTCTTCTTCCCTCTGAGGCTCCGGCAGCAGCAGCAACAATAACCGGGATATTACAGCCATAAAGCAGCAGCACCACGTCCCACTGGGACACCACAGCTGCAGATGGAGACTCAATGTCTTCATACAGCCGGCCTCTACGTGTATTCATACAGCCGTCCTCTACGTGTCTCCATACAGCCGTCCTCTACGTGTCTCCATACAGCCGTCCTCTACGTGTCTCCATACAGCCGTCCTCTACGTGTCTCCATACAGCCGTCCTCTACGTGTCTCCATACAGCCGTCCTCTACGTGTCTTCATACAGCCGTCCTCTACGTGTCTTCATACAGCCGTCCTCTACGTGTCTTCATACAGCCGCCCTCTATGTGTCTTCATACAGCCGTCCTATGTCTTCATACAGCCGTCCTCTACGTGTCTTCATACAGCCGTCCTCTACGTGTCTCCATACAGCCGTCCTCTATGTGTATTCATACAGCCGTCCTCTACGTGTCTCCATACAGCCGTCCTCTACGTGTCTCCATACAGCCGTCCTCTATATGTCTCTGCATTATTAAAACATATTGCAACACACAGAGACACACTCTGCCTCTAAAGCTCAACAACAGTGTTGTTTTTACCATCAGCTCTAAAAAGCTCATTATGGTCAAACCTTAATGCAGCAATTACAGTGAGGGGGTGTTGGGGGGGCCTAATGGATGGATCACAGCTATAGTGGGTGTGTTTGTGTCTCTGGGGGTTTCTCAACTCTCTCACACACACACACACACACACACACACACACACTTCACAATAATGTGTTTGTGCCTCATGTTCTGCTGCTGCGACTGAGCTGCATCAGGTTCCTACGGTGTCCAGGAGGGACAAACCAAAGAGATGGACCAGGCTGAAGGATAACGCTCCTCCTGTTATCGTGTCCCCGGACCGGTCCCTCACTTTATTGACCGGTCCCTCATTTTATTGACCGGCCCCTCGCTTTATTGACCGGTCCCTCGCATTATTGACCGGCCCCTCGCTTTACTGACCGGCCCCTCATTTTATTTTGTTCCCAGACCGGTCCCTCGCTTTATTGACTGGTCCCTCGCTGTGTTGACTGGTCCCTCGCTGTGTTGACTGGTCCCTCGCTGTATTGACCGGCCCCTCGCTGTAATGACCGGTCCCTCACTTTATTGACTGGTCCCTCACTTTACCGTGTCCCCATAAACACTGTGTTGTGTTGTAGTTTTATCAAACTGAAGTTGCCCCCCTCCCCCCTCTCTGTCTCCAGCTGCCATCGAGTCCTGCTTCACTCACCTCCTGAAGAGACGAGCCGCCGGTTTCCTGCGCAGCGACAAAATCGCCGCTCTCTTCACCAAAGTGGGAAAAGTTTACGAGACAGCGGCCGACGTGTGTCGCAAAGTCCAGGAGCAGCTGCAGCAGCAGGCGGAGCTCAGCAGGTGGGTGTGTGTGTGTGTGTGTGAATATGAATGTATGAATATGTGGTTGAACACACACCGCAGTGAGGAGGAATGGAGCGTTACACTGATGCTGCATTCACCTGCAGTCGGGCAGACGGCCGTCGCTAACAAACCAGATGTCATTTTAGTCACAGAAGTCCAGAGAAAGACGGTAAAACAATACCACATCGCCATGACAACATATTGTCACGTGTATTGTTTTGCCTCGTGCTGACGGACCACTTGTTTACATAGAGGCTTGTTTATGCCGTTACGTGCAGCGGCTGTCGTCCGTCTGCCGTCTGCCCAATTTCACCTGAATGCAACATGAAAAATACGATTGAGTTGCTTGAGATATACAACCACAACGCTAGATGGGAGGAATTCCTACTCAATGTACCTTTAACAACATTACTTATACAGCACCTTTAAAAGTTAAAAGGTGTTTTGACATAAAAACTAAAACATGAAAGAAGAAGAAGATGATGTCATTAAAGATGGCAGAAATAATGTCTCACAGACGTCCGATGATATAAACGGCAAACACTTCAGTTTGTTGATGGGGGGGATTACTGGATAATGAAAAACAGACTGAAGAACCAAATAATCCATTTTCATGAAGAGATAACAGGAGAAGTTACACAATGTCCCTTATATAATAATTATTGATTATTAATTATTGTAAGTGTGAAATCACCTCTAAAGTTGTTTGTCCTCGTTGTGTTGCTATAGAAACATGCTGTTAAACTCATCTCTGATGTATCTGTTCAGATGACATCACACAGAGAGAGAGCGAGGGGGCGTGGCTTAGCTCTGCTCTCACTGCTACTGTTGGTCAGCTTCACTCTGCTGTGTGTGTGTGTGTGTGTGTGTGTGTGTGTGTGTGTGTGTGTGTGTGTGTGTGTGTGTGTGTGTGTGTGTGTGTGTGTGTGTGTGTGTGTGTGTGTGTGTGTGTGTGTGTGTGTGTGTGATAAACTGCCTTATCTGCAGACTGTTTGCAGGTCCATTAATCGTCCATTAGCTGGAGCCACATGTCTGTCTGGGGGGAGAGAGAACACACACACACACACACACACACACACACACACACACCTATCAGTATAAATAATGCACCAACAATAAACCACAGTCAGAATATGCAGAGTCGTCGTCCTGGGTGACGTCGATCACAACACCGTCTTCATATCGTTCAGCCATCACGTCTCATTGGCCTTTATCTCACACACACACACTTACAGAGTCGTGTTCCCTCCCCCCCTCTCTCTCTCCCTGTCGTCTCACCTCAGGGCTCCATCTCTCATTTACCCTGGTTGCCGTGGCAACATGTTTTGTGCCACTGGCTGTGAAAGAGCCAGAGAGCATGATGGGAAAGAGAAAGAGAGAGGGGACAAGGAGTTATAGCACTAGACTGTGTGTGTGCGTGTGTGTGTGTGTGTGTGTGTGTGTGTGTGTGTGTGTGTGTGTGTGTGTGTGTGTTGTTTAATACCAGAGGGAGCTCCCCCCATTCATATTGTCTTTATTTTAATAATGTTATAATAACCTGTGGATGTGATGTCATAATGATGTCATAATGTTGTAATAACTCATAACTAATGCGTCAGTGTGAGGAAATCAAAACTGTTCCCTCTGCTCATGCTAATGTTAGTTACGTAGCATGTAGCTCTGGTTCAGTCAGTGAATCACGGCTTCAATGGTAGGACACACACACACACACACATACACACACAGACACAGACACACACGGTAGGGGGAATGCAGAAATCGTGACTCAGCTGAAACACACACACACTGGGGATCTCCAACATCGTGACTACAGAGAGTCCCCACACACACAAATATAGAGCTGTGTGTGTGTGTGTGTGTGTGTGTGTGTGTGTGTGTGTGTGTGTGTGTGTGTGTGTGTGTGTGTGTGTGTGTGTGTGTGTGTGTGTGTGTGTGTGTGTGTGTGTGTGTGTGTGTGTGTGTGTGTGTGTGTGTGTGTGTGTGTGTGAGAGAGAGAGAGAGAGAACAAGTCCAGATCAGCTGGTTTTGGGTGTGAAATGACAGAATAAAACTCAGCTGAGAGAGGCTGAGCAATGATGAACAGTAATGTAGAGTAGTCAACCTTGGTGAACAGTAGTGATCTCTGACTAACAATAATGAACTCAATGACTCTAGTGAACAGTAAGGCAAAGCAAGGCAATTTTATTTGTATAGCCCATTTTTACCACCAGTTTGTCTCAAAGGGCTTCTCATGGCATCACAACAACATCCTCTGTCCTTAGACCCTCACATCCACTGAGGAAAAACTCCATGGAAAACCCTTTTAACAGGGAAAACCAGGAGAAACCTCAGGGTGAGCAACAGAGGAGGATCCCTCACCCAGGACGGGGAGACGTGCAATAGATGTTGTTACAGACAAGAAAACAGTTTATAAGACAGAATGTGAGAAACATGGAAATGTTAACAACAGCTGAAGGAGGAAGCTTCTGGTAGGCAAGGGAGGCAGGGAGAGCAGACCAGCTTAATGGGAGGACTGGATGGCAGACTGGTTCATAAGAAGGGAGGGCAGGCCGGTTGCAGGTTGTGAACAGTAGTTAACTGTAGTGAACAGTGGTGAACTCTAGTGAACAGTTGTGAACAGTGGTGAACTCTAGTGAACAGTGGTGAACTTTAATCAATAGTAATAAACTCTAGTGAACAGTTGAACAGTGACGAACAGTAGTGAACATTAGTAAACAGTAATGAACTTGAATCAACAGTAATAAACTCTAGTGAACAATAGTGAACACTGATGAACAGTAATAAACTCTAGTGAACAGTAGTGAACATTAGTAAACAGTAATGAACTTTAATCAACAGTAATAAACTTAGTAATAAACTCTAGTGAACAGTAGTAAACTCTAGTGAACAGTAGTGAACATTAGTAAACAGTAGTGAACTTTAATCAACAGTAATAAACTTAGTAATAAACTCTAGTGAACAGTAGTAAACTCTAGTGAACAGTAGTGAACATTAGTAAACAGTAGTGAACTTTAATCAACAGTAATAAACTCTAGTGAACAATAGTGAACATTAGTAAACAGTAATGAACATTTTAATCAACAGTAATAAACTTAGTAATAAACTCTAGTCAACAGTAATAAACTCAGCAATAAACTCTAGTGAACAGTAGTGAACTCTAGTGAACAGTAATACACTCTAGTGAACAGTAGTGAACTCTAGTGAACAGTAATAAACTCTAGTGAACAGTAGTAAACTCTAGTGAACAGTAGTAAACTCTAGTGAACAGTAGTGAACATTAGTAAACAGTAGTGAACTTTAATCAACAGTAATAAACTTAGTAATAAACTCTAGTGAACAGTAGTAAACTCTAGTGAACAGTAGTAAACTCTAGTGAACAGTAATAAACTCTAGTGAACAGTAATAAACTCTAGTGAACAGTAGTGAACTCTAGTGAACAGTAATAAACTCTAGTGAACAGTAGTAAACTCTAGTGAACAGTAGTAAACTCTAGTGAACATTAGTAAACAGTAGTGAACTTTAATCAACAGTAATAAACTTAGTAATAAACTCTAGTGAACAGTAGTAAACTCTAGTGAACAGTAGTAAACTCTAGTGAACAGTAGTGAACATTAGTAAACAGTAGTGAACTTTAATCAACAGTAATAAACTTAGTAATAAACTCTAGTGAACAGTACTAAACTCTAGTGAACAGTAGTAAACTCTAGTGAACAGTAGTAAACTCTAGTGAACAGTAGTGAACATTAGTAAACAGTAGTGAACTTTAATCAACAGTAATAAACTTAGTAATAAACTCTAGTGAACAGTAGTAAACTCTAGTGAACAGTAGTGAACTCTAGTGAACAGTAATAAACTCTAGTGAACAGTAGTGAACTCTAGTGAACAGTAATAAACTCTAGTGAACAGTAATACACTCTAGTGAACAGTAGTAAACTCTAGTGAACAGTAGTGAACATTAGTAAACAGTAGTGAACTTTAATCAACAGTAATAAACTTAGTAATAAACTCTAGTGAACAGTAGTAAACTCTAGTGAACAGTAGTAAACTCTAGTGAACAGTAGTGAACATTAGTAAACAGTAGTGAACTTTAATCAACAGTAATAAACTCTAGTGAACAATAGTGAACATTAGTAAACAGTAATGAACTTTAATCAACAGTAATAAACTTAGTAATAAACTCTAGTGAACAGTAGTAAACTCTAGTGAACAGTAGTGAACATTAGTAAACAGTAGTGAACTTTAATCAACAGTAATAAACTCTAGTGAACAATAGTGAACATTAGTAAACAGTAATTAACTTTAATCAACAGTAATAAACTTAGTAATATACTGTAGTCAACAGTAATAAACTCAGCAATAAACTCTAGTGAACAGTAGTGAACTCTAGTGAACAGTAATAAACTCTAGTGAACAGTAATAAACTCTAGTGAACAGTAGTGAACTCTAGTGAACAGTAATAAACTCTAGTGAACAGTAGTGAACTCTAGTGAACAGTAGTGAACTCTAGTGAACAGTAGTGAACACTGATGAACAGTAATAAACTCTGGTGAACAGTAGTGAACATTAATCAACAGTAATAAACTCTAGTGAACAGTAGTGAACTCTAGTGAACAGTAGTGAACAGTAATAAACTCTAGTGAACAGTAGTAAACTCTAGTGAACAGTAGTGAACTCTAGTGAACAGTAATAAACTCTAGTGAACAGTAGTGAACAGTGCTGCTGCCTCCTCCTGTACTAACGGTCACATCACATCATCATGTGACTTGATAAAGAGGTCAAGGTGTGGATCAGCTTGGAGGAAGAACATCTGTACTGTTGGATCCAGCTGCTGATATGTGATGATGTCAGACCATCAGGTCCAAACGGTCCTGTGTGGATGTGTTGACCCGTGTTGACCTGTGTTGACCTCTGACCCCTGCAGGAGGACTCAGAGTGTGGGCCATGAGCCTCTGAGGAGACAGGGCTCCTCCACCACCAGCCGGCCCCCCCAGCCCCTCTCTGCTCAGGCCATCAAGCACATCTGGGTCCGGACGGCTCTGTTTGAGAAGGTTCTGGACAAGATCGTCCAGTACATCGTGGACAACTCCAGGTAAGTGTGTGAGAGGGGTGAACGGTGCCTTCACTGACCTCAATCTTCTGCTGCGTACACTTGCCAGCGGTGGTTTGGTTCTGAGCTCTGTCACAACGTCACTGATCAAAGTGTCCGGTGTGATACGTATGAGACATACAGTGGGGAAAATAAATATTCTATGCCGTGTTTTCTCCCCCACTTTGAAATGGGGGGTCTATAGTTTTTATGGTAAATTTATTTAAACAGAGAGACACAATATCCAAAAAATTTAAAAATCCAGAATGAATAAATGCAACAAATTCTTTTCCATTTGATCAAGTGAAATGAGGCGGATCAAATCCTTATTTTCCCCACTGTATGGTTCGTCTTCACACATCAGTGGCACACGTCTCTGATCTCACTCCTGCTTTATATGCAAATGAACAGGTGTGTGTTGGGTTTTAGCCAATTAACAGACAGAGTGGGAGGGGCTAGACGCCTTAATGCACTGAACGAATACAGTTTTATCATGTGAAATCATAAAAACAACAGAGTGGGTGGTGCTTTAGAGTGGATCAGAAAATGATTGTGTTGTTAAGTTTTGGCCACTCCACTTTTTACTGGCTCGGGTTGGAATTTGTCTTTTAATCTCTTGTTATGGCACAGTTTCCCTATCAATCATTAATCAATAATGACAATCCTGAAAAGTCTCAGGACGAACTGATGACGGAAAATAATAATAATGTAATTTATTTGTGTGTCTGTGTCTCTGCAGTAAATATTATGAGAGAGAAGCTCTGATGCACGACTCGGTGTTCGGGCCGATCCTGGCTGCTCTGCTGGGTGAGTACGACCTTCTCAACCACAATTCAGGGGCTGCAGCCTTCGGAGGGTGGATATGAAGGCCGATTACGTCACAGCGCTGTGCGAAGGCTGTCCCAATTCCTCCAAATTGGAAGGCTCCTCCAAATGCAGCCTCCAAATGCGTCCTCAATGCGACCACATTCACGCGCATCCCTTGGCTGCACACACAGAGAGGACCGCCCCTTCATGCCGTTCTCTCTCCTCATTGGATAAAACTTGTAGGATACGAGAAAAGTTTTCTCCTCGGCTTACAGCAGAGCAGAGTGACTGACAGACCCGTATTTCGGTCCAAATACTCTATGTAAGTGATTGCTGTCGGAAGATATAACTATTTAAGACTTATATTAACACAAAAATATTGCTTACTTCTGCTTTAATGATGACTGCCCTTGTATTGGTTCTACTTCTGTCAATAAATCATTAAAAAAAGTGAGGAGTGGAGGAGCGGTAGAGCCGTTGCAAGCGCCACTTTCAAATGTTTAACGTTCGGCCGTTGTTTACGTTCGGATGCAATCAGGAAATGCTCCGAAGGCTAGACCGTCCCATTTACCGACGGTTGATGCGGCCGTTGGAGGAGGAGGAACCTCCGGAGACCGCGTAGGCTGGGTCCTCCGAAGGCTGCAGCCCCTGAATTGGGACACAGCTATCGAGCAGTATAGTATATAATAACATAATGTGTCTCCATGTGTGCCAGTGGGGCCCTGTGCGCTGGAGTACACCAAGCTGAAGACATCGGACCATCTATGGACCGACCCGTCAGCCAATGAGCTGGTCCAGCGCCACCGTATCCACGGAGCCCACCGGAGCCAGGACGTCACGGCGGGGCGGCGGCCGGCTCTGGGGGTGAGCCTGAGGAGGGACACGTGTCCTCGGTGCAGAGGACGAGCAGGAGGAACGTTCTCCTCAGATGTTTGGTTTGACTGTGTTGTTGCTCCTGTTCTCTGCTGCAGATCCGTAAGAGGCAGTCGAGCGGCAGCGTGTCCGAGGATCGCTTCGCTGCTTCGGCCCGAGAGTACGTAGAATCTCTGCACCAGAACTCCAGAACCCACCTGCTGTACGGCAAGAACAACGTCCTGGTGCAGCCGGTACGCAAAATACTGTCCATACTATTACTGCTAATACTACTACTACTACTGCTACTGTTGCTATTAATACTACTGGTGATACTACTACTACTTCTACCAATACTACTATTCCAACACTCCTCCTACTGCTACTCTTTGATCCAGAGTTCATCATTTATATCTGTGTTTATTATTAGATTGATTAGTATTTAATGATGTTTGACTAATGCTTTATAGTGTGGAGTTATTTGAAGGAGTTTATTCAACACACACACACACACACACACACACACACACACACACACACACACACACACACACACACACACACACACTGTGCTCCTGACGTGGACACTCCTGTGTTGCCATGGAGATGCCATTGTCATCTCCATAACTTCAGCTGTGAATGTTTATGTTCACTGAGCTGCGATCACAGAGAGCTGTGAGAGCACTGTCGTGTCCTCAGCGTCCAATTAGATCGTCTCATCAGGCAACAACAAACCAACAGTTTGATGTTTGTGTTTGTTTGGATTAAACCAGAGCGTCAGATATCACACACTCTTCATCACCTTGGACCTTCATCACCACTACATCACCACTATAAAATATGTGATGTTTAACCAAGGGGACAGTTGTCAGTCTGAGAAGTGAAGCTCACTTCCGCGTTCAAAAACCTGCAATCCCCCCGGCTTCCTCTGGGGGCTGGTGTCAGAAAGCAGCATTCTCCATAGACCCCCATGTTAAAATCGCCGACTTTACATCCTCAATAAACATGATCAAAGCCTGGTGTCTGAACATTTTTTGGTCTCAATCGATAGTTTCTACCCCCGCACACACTCTGAGGGGGGTGAATTTATTTTTAAAGCAGTACTAAAGAACTTTCAGTTTTGGTTGAGTTTGGCGGCGCCAGTGGCCCAAAGCGGTAGTGTTTTGTCTGAAGGAAGACTCCATTTCCCATGAGCACTAGCATGTAGCGTCGTAAACATCCTGATCTCCCGGTGCATGGAAATTAACTCTTTCACTGCCAAAGACGAGTTATCTCGTCTTAGCGAATCCAAGCGTAGTTTGCCAAAGACGAGATAACTCGTCTTAGCGTTTTTTTAATGGCAACGCCATGTTGAATGTCTTGCCCTAGTCCTCTGTGAAGATCAGACTTGTATCATCAAAATAAAGTTCAGAAAAACACATTTGGATTGAGAGATATAAAAAATATAGTGTATTTATCCCCCCTCACGGAGCGGGGCGGGTGTCTGACTGCAGCGGCGCCGCTCCGTGACACTCTGGCCGCCGGTGAGAGCTTCGGGGGCGGCAGCGGGGCTCATGGCGGCTCGGCAGCTCGTCGAAGCTCCGTGATACAAAGCACACACGTTAGTAACAACAACCCCGTTGATCGCTCGTCGTTAGTCGTCAAGAGCGTTTGGAAAGTCGCCAGATTTTGCGAGAAATCACTCAGATAGCAGCTTGAAAATCCCGCGATCTAGTGTGGAGGAGGAGCGGACGGCGCCGGCGAACGTGACGAGGAGAGCTAAAGATGGTGGGAGTGTCTGTTGTGAGCGTACAGAGACTGTCTGTGGCTGAGTTCAGGGGGCACGTCAGCCAGAGCTGCTGCGTGTGTGTGTGTGTGTAGATGTGTGTGTGTAGATGTGTGTGTGAGACAGAGAGAGTGAGTGAGACCACTGCCTGCTGACCAGAGGAAGCTGGATCTGATCTAAAGCGCCGTGTTTAGGCTACAAAAACCTGCTGAACTGATCCGAACACACACACACAGAGACACACGCGCACGCACACACACACACACACACACACACAGGCACACGTACATGCACACGCACACGTCACGCACGCACACACACACAAAAAAGGAAAGAAAAAGTTGTAGGCCTAACTCAAAGAAAAGAAAGAAAAAGGCTGCAGTAGTGTGTGTCAGTAGCTAAATGTTTTGTCTGTTGTCATCAAAAGTAATTTGTCAGTGTTGATTTTGTTGTTGTTTACAAGAGAACAACTGTACAGATGTTGAGGCGTCACTAAAGCAAAATATAAAGGAGCCAAGCCTACTGGTTCACCTGAAAATGACAGCCGACACAAAAACCTCTTTTTCTCAAGATTTTGGTGCCAAAATGGCATTTTGGGCTAAACTAACCTATATTCAACCGCCAATTTCACAAGACTGGAACAAGATAGAAACAAACAGTTTTTTTTTGCTGGAAAGTAGAGACCCTCATCTTTCCTTTGATGGGTTGAATGTGTATGTAGTAACAGTACATAATATATGGTGGGTCTACCAAAATCAGTCAAAAAGCTGGAAAATGCCTGGCAAGCTGGAGGAAGCTGCTGTGAGAATGGCTGGCAGTCAAAGAGTTAACAGAAGACGTCCAAACTAGGGATGCACATTTTGAATTTTTTTTCAGTTTTTTTTTTTTTTGCCGTTAAATACACACGCGCAGCGCCACATCCACTGTGCTCTGTCTCAGCTGATCGCGCTCATATGGAGGTTAGATCGTCCAATGTAGAACTGTTTTTATACAAAGTGCAGCCAAATGTAACGGATGTGCACTCACTCCACCGATAAAAGACGTGCTAACCAACCTGCCAAGGGGTTGTCAACCTCTTGGCGAAGAGGTTAGCATCGTCGCCTCCGGTGCGGGAGGTCGTGGGATCGAACCCCACCTAGGGCAGGCCGTGAGAAACACAACGCAGAGGGCCAGATATGACATCGGCTACACAAACACCAGGCTGAAGGAGCAGCAGAGCTCCTCTGACAGCTCCTCTGTGGAGCTGCAGGTGAACAGGCTGGAGAGCAGCGACGTCCTCGTCCTCTTTTTTTTTTTTTTTTTTTCAGTTCCGTCGTTACAGGTGATTCACATCTATGTCCTGTAGGCTACATTTATTGTCTGACCTTCCTTCATGGGGGCTGCTGCACATACTGTCAGTCCTCCTGTGGAACTTTTTGCTGCGAAATATGACTGAAGGCACGTGAACTCTGCACGCGTCGACACGCCCCCATGAGTTGACGACATAAGGACCTAATAATAATAAAAAAATAACCGATAGTATTAATCGGTCAAAGTTCTTGTTATCGGTTAACGGTTAAACGGTTAATCATGTGCATCCCTAGTCCAAACTAAGTTTCTGTAGCGGATCATTTCTCAGTAAACACACATACACAATCCGACGGAAAGGTGCCGCATTGCTGCTTCCTCCTCGTCGTGACTCGCGAAAGTGAAAGTGAAACTTAAGTGAGAGCCGGGTTCCTACCATACTCCTCAAAGCTGCTTAGTGCCAGTGAAGGTGATACAGACCATAATGATACAGACCCCCTCAGGCCATGACATTCAACCTGTTGTCGATGTACCATCACAAAAGTTATGAAAATATTATATGAAGGTTGAAAAGTTCCTTAGTGTTGGTTTAACTCTACTGTTTTACTATTATTAGGTTTAAAACTCTGGCCAATTAGGGCGCGGAAACGTTGAGTGACAGGTCCAGAAACAGCTGCTTCGAGGCCAGTGGGCGGGTTCTCGGCCGGTAAATCCAGCATGTCGCTGTTCAGGCCGCCATATTTGAGTCACAAAAACGACTCCCCAAAACCAATGGGTGACGTCACGGACGCTATGTCCATTCTTTTTACAGTCTATGTGTTTGACCCCCCTCCCTCTGTAGAAGAAGGACATGGAGGTGTTGCGTGGTTACCTGTCGCTCCACCAGGCCGGAGACAACCTCACCCTGAAGTGGACGCCCAACCAGCTGATCAACGGCACACTGGGAGACTGCGACCTGGAGAAGAGGTAACACCCCTCCGCCCCTCCACCCCCACTACACCTCCTCTTACATCATTACACCATTCAGACATGTGACTGTGATGAAGTGACGTCGGCCATCTTGTCCCTCTCAGTATCTACTGGGACTACGCGCTGACTGTTCCTCTGCGGCAGATCGTCTGTATCCACTGTCACCAGCGCCGTGAGTCCGACTCACACTCACACCGACTCGACTTTGTCCTGGAGCCTCATTTATCAACCGTGCGTAGAAAAGATTCTAAATTCTGTCGTAGGAATGAAACTTAGAATGTGTGTAAGTACAAAAAAATCCGTAATTATCAAATGTGCGGACATGATTCGTACGGACACTAGTAAGTAATCAGTGATGATGATGGTTAGGGTCATTTGCGTTCAGAAACGCCTCCAATTGACCATATGTGGTAGCAACAATCCCTTTTAATAATGCGTGAATGGATTTTTTTCACCTCGCCGAAATCATGGCAAAGAGGGCGGAGAAGAGGAATTTCTCTGATATGAGATTGAGGTACTTGTAGAAGAAGTTGAAACAAACCAAAAAAATACAGTTTGGAACACGAAATGCAGTGACCAACAAAAGATAAAATGCTGCGTAGGAGAAAATAACAACTGCTGTTAATTCTGTTGGGTCAGAGGAAAGAGCACTCTCAGAAATAAAAAAGCTGCATTTTATAGCTTCTCACACCAATCATTCAACATTTCTGCTAAATTACTAATTGAGAACTTTAATTAATTAGGAAACAGGGAAGTTTGAGATTGCTGAACACTGTGACTCCTTAATGCGTTCTATTTGCAGTTTCACTGGTCTGCCACTAGATTTTGTGTGTAAGCCTGGTCAGAGTTGTGCTTAAAGTGATAGTTCACCCAAAATTCAAATTTCACTCATTATCTACTCACCCTCATGTGGACTAAGGGCTGGGAGAAGTTTCAGAGTCCTCCGTGGCTTCTCTGAGTTACAGCGGGGCTCCGTGCAGCACTACATGTCCATATGACGGTTGAGAACGGAGCTCACTTTTCTTCGTCCAAAAAGACACACCAAAAAACATCCAAATACCTCCATAGTGCTCGTCTGTAATTTCTGAAATTGTTCCGAAAAAAATGTAATCTATATTTTAATTTTGCATGATATTTTAGTTTGTAGCGGAAGCTCCCAGTGTTGCTCTGCCGGAATCACGCGAGATTTGCACTGACACAGGCAAAGCAGTGAACTGAGACACTGGGAGCTTCCGCTACAAACAAGCTTGAAATATAGACTTATTTAATTTTTTTCGGAACAATTTCTCATGTCGGGGCTTCAATACAAGAGGGACATTACAGACGAGCAGCATGGAGGTATTTGGATGTTTTTTGGTGTGTCTTTTTGGACGAAGAAAAGTGAGCTCCGTTCTCAACCGTCATATGGACATGCAGTGCTGCACGGAGCCCCGCTGTAACTCAGAGAAGCCACGGAGGACTCTGAAACTTCTCCCAGCCCTTAGTCCACATGAGGGTGAGTAGATCATGAGTGAAATTTGAATTTTGGGTGAACTATCCCTTTAAATTTACACACGTTTGCACAAGTACAAGTTGATAAATTCCATATTTTGCGTGGGAATGTTCTTACGCACTCATTGAATTTTTTTTGTACCATAACCATTTTAGTGTTGTCCAGGCTTCATAAATGGGGGGCGGGGTTACGTTGAGTGACAGGTTCACAGACAGTTTACCGGCCCGTTAATTGGTTGCTTCGAGTTCAGTGGGCGGGTTCTCGGCCGGCTAACCGCCGCATCTCTCCAAATATGGAAAGTAGACTCCCTCTAAAATGTATTTTTACAGTCTATAGTACGCACGATTGATAAATGAGGCTCCTGGTGAGCAGCAGTGAACCAGGTGTTGAAGGACCGGTGTGTGTGTGTGTGTGTTCTTCCAGCTGACTGTGGCGGGACGCTGGTGCTGGTGAGTCAGGACGGGATCCAGCGGCCGCCGCTCCACTTCCCCCCCGGCGGCCACCTGCTGGCCTTCCTGTCCTGCCTGGAGACCGGCCTGTCCCCGCGGGGTCAGCTGGAGCCGCCGCTCTGGTCGCAGAAGGGAAAGGTCAGTCTGAGCTGCCCCCCCTCCCCCACCATAGGTGAACAGGTGAGACTGAGAGACTGACTGTGTGTGTGTGTGTGTGTGTGTGTGTGTGTGTGTGTGTGTGTGTGTGTGTGTGTGTGTGTGTGTGTGTGTGTGTGTCCTGCAGGGTAAGGTCTTCCCTAAGCTGAGGAAGAGGAGCAGCGCCGCGCGGCTCATCGACCAGGACCGGAACGGCGAGGAGCAGACTGCTGCCGACTACGTGTTCCGCATCGTTTACCCAGGATACCGCTACGACGCCAGTGAGTCACACACACCTGTCCCTCTCTCTCTCTCTCTCTCTCTCTCTCTCTCTCTCACACACACATACACACAAACACACACCTGTGACCAGTGCTGTGTGTCTATCATGTACTATTTACAAAGTGCAGGTGTGGTGTGTGGTGTTGTGTATGGGGTGGTGTGGTGTGGTGTGGTGTAGGGCTGGGTACCGAACTTCGGTTCTTTCGTGGCACCGAAATGCTTCGTTAGTACCGAGTATCAAAACATGCCTCGTCTTTCGGTACGGAGAGGTGAATCATGTGATCAAGATTTGATAATGCTGTCGGTGATCGGCTGTAACATTACGTGATTGCAGCATGCAGGGTAAACGTCCTCTTTTTTATGTCCTGTCCGGGACGTCCGGGTTTTTTTTTTTTTTTTTAATATAAGTTCATGAAAACGTCCGGTTTTAATTGTTTTTCATGTGCTTGAATTGACTGGCGCTTTGCACAGAATGCTCCGGTATTTCGTTGCGTTTGATGTAATTCCCGAGAGGCTGTCACTGAGCGGCTCCGCGACGCACAGATTCTGCTCTCGGCTATCATCAGTCCCTCCTGCCTCTTTCTGTCGCCTCTGTATGTGCGGCGCCGCGACGCGACGCACATACAGAGGGAGCAGACGTCGGAGCGCAAGTGTAGCTGTACACAGGGGCGAATTGGACATCTCTGTGTTCTGGAGGATCACAACACAGCCGGCCAGAAAGCCTATTTAAAAAAATAAAACGTAATTTGTCAATTACAAAAAATATGTATGAAAGTGGGTTTAAAGGCCCATGCTGTGCACTTTTCTCTGGGTTTATTTACCTGCTGATATCGATGTATCATTGGTTTTCAGTAGCTGTGATCTGCTTAATATCGTTTATACTGCCCCTTTCTGTTGCCTCTTTCTGGAGCTCTAGCAGGCACAGGTCATTTGGCCAATCAGAAGAGAGAATGAGAACCTCTCCTCTGATTGGCTGACTGTTTTTGAGTGGCGTGTGGTCGGGCCAATCACAGGCAAGTAACTGAAACCTAAGCTGCATTCATAAAAAGGAAAAAAAACACAAAGGAGGAAGTGCTATCTGCTCGTCTTAAAGAGACAGTTCCTACAAATGGGCGGTGTGTGTTTCTCCGTTGATGACCAGTTTGATGCATGGGGCAGTATATACGTGGCCCAGAGACCTCCCCAAGCACGACAAAATAACCAAAATCACATTTTTCATGCCATGGGGCCTTTAAGTCATATTTTCAGGTTGCAAAATTCATCAAAATAAAGTGACTGCAATGTTGTAACACATGCCAGGGTGATCTACTGTTGAGCCTTAGAAAAGCTGCTGGTTGGAATAGAAAAATACAACTCAAGATTTGTACCGTGTCCTTATGTAATTTAAATTTTTTTAGAACTGATGTTATAAAATTGGAATCGAAAAAAGTATCGTTCAGGAACCGGTATCGAAGTGAAGGTATCGATATCGGTACCGGCATCAAAAATGTTTGATTGATACCCAGCCCTTGGTGCGTAGTGTATGGTGCGGTGCAGTGTGTGCCATATGGCGTGACCGGTACCCATGATGCACCTGTGTGGCCGTGGTGTGTGCGTGCTCTAACTGTGTTCTCTGTTGTCCCACTGGTGCGAGCAGTCACCATAAACTACCACCACACCACGGGCAGCCGCGCTCCGTCGCTGGACGACGACGAGGAAGAGGAAGATAGACTCCATGCTATGATCTCAATGATCTGCTCGCGGAACCTCACAGACCCTAATGTCATGAAAGGTTTTTATCACCTTAACACTCCCCACCTCCTCCCCCACCCCGAGACCTTCCCCAGCTTCAGACGCCACCTCCTCCTCCTCCTCCTCCTCCCACGCCATCTCCCTCTCAGACCCCCCCCCCCCCCCCCACCTCCCTGATCTCACCTCCACCTGCTCTGCTGTCTGCCTGTGTGTGTGCTGTCTGCCCAGAACAGGGACGTGGGGAAGGTCAGAGCATTAACGATAAACAAACGTTAGCCGAAGATGTGATGTTTTACCTGCCTCTTTAAAGGTACATTCCGTCATAAGTTTAACCCATGGTCTAACGCACCGTCAGACTCAGTAACCACAACTAGCACCAGGCTGGAGGAGAGCGGGTGGCTGTTTTCGAAACTGCATACTTCCGTACTGCCTATTACACACTGCGTTAGTATGTACTGTATACTGCAAACTGAATGTGGGATTCAGTCTGCTACTTCAGCAGGCTGACACCGTTCACACTGCTTGGGATCTACTTGGTCTCACGGTGCATTAGTCCATGGGTTAAATTTACACTGGAATATCCCTTTAATGGATTTCCTCCAATTTGTTGCTTTAAAGTGGCGAGGTGGTCAAAACCCACTGGATGCCAATGTTTAGCATAACATTTTATCTACACTTTTTTGTCTTTGTTTAGTTTTTTATGCTACATTGCGCTATCAAAGACTAAAGTTCTGATTTGCTAACGTTTTAGCACAGCTTTTTAGCCCCAAACTTTAACTAAGCTACACTACATTCTGCTCTGGACAAACATAGACTATTTAAACTTTCTGATTAGCCAAACCTGGATGCTAACGTTTAGCTCCAAACCAATGCTAATGTCGCTCTGAGTGCAGTTGGGAATGCGTTGATTTGGTTTAAGCAAGTATAATTACTTACATTACAATGTAATTACAACATACTATAAGTTTTAACTAACATACTGTAGCTGTATGTCTATTTATGTATTTTGTTTGATGTACATGTTCATAATGATGACATCACTGCTGACATAGAGACCTGCAGGTACTTTTCACATTTTACACGATCTGAAACATTCTTCATGCTACACGACGACAGCACGTCAGCATCTCCATCATCACACCGTCCTGTGTCACATGACCTCAGGTGTAGCACTGACAGCCAATCAATCGTCCGTCCGTCTTCATCCAGCCGCGCAGCACAGTGACTTCCTGTCTGTGGGAGGAGGAGGAGGGAGCAGCTGCCCACACACTTCCTGTTTGGTTTCACTCACCATGGTTTCACCACCACCACAGACTCAAAACTTCCCCAGGTCTCCTCATCCGGGGCCTCTCAGCCTGGCCGCTTTGCATTCTGGGACTTGCAGTGCAGCGCTGACTTGCCTTAGCGCTGTGACAGGGTCCGGCTGTTGAAGCATGACGACTCTGACGCTGTTGGGTTCACGCTGTCGAGCCCAGAATTGCTTCGATAATTTGCTTAGTGTTGTTTTTTTTTTTTTTTTTTTTTGCACTTCTTTGATTTGACTTGATTCTGTTTTCCTTCTTCTTCTTCTTCGTCCCCTTTCATTTCTCACTTGCTCCGTGCTTGACCCTGTTTGCATGGGAAAGATGCCACCGTTCATTGTTTCCTGAGGATCGACTCTGTGTTTATCTGTGATGGCAGAAATCCTGCTCTCCCTCCGTCTCCTCCTCTCTTCCTCCTCTCTTCTCTGACTTCCTCGGTTGTTTCTCCTCTGTTTGTGCAGTCGTTTGCTGCGATGCTGTTCACTGTAATTCTTCACTAACCCCACCCCCACCCCCTCCTCCTCCCCCTCCTTCTCATTATGGTCCTGTGGGGTTCCGCAGTAGTAGAGACGTGGAGTCCTAAGGTGTGAGCCCAAAAACACTGCTGATCACACGTAGTGCTAAAGTAACGAGGGTGGGGCGGGGCCTAATGAGGAGCCCCCGCTCCAGCACCTCCTGTTTCACTTTTTTTTTTTTTTTTCTGTTCATTTGTTTTTTTTGGGGGGGGGTTATTGAACAACCACAGCGCAGCTTCATATTTATGACAGGTCATCAGCTCCAACCTGAAGAATTAAGGTGAAGAGCATTTTATTTAATGTCGTTTTTATATGATTTTTCCTCCCCCCTGTGTGTGTGTTTGTGTGTGTCCATTTGTTTTGAGGTGTTTCTGTTGGTGTTTTTCCGTCTTGTTCTGGCTTATTGCATCCTGCACGGCCTGAGCGTCAGCCTCCTCCTCCTCCTCCTCCTCCTCCTCCTCCTCCTCCTCCTCTCTGCTCTTCTTCTCCTCTTCCTCCCTCTACTCTCTGCTCTTCTCCTTCTCTCTCCTCTCTGAATGAACTGATCCAGCATGGCCTCCCTGCATCCTCTTTGCCTGTCGCTGCCACAGCACCGGTCCTGCTTCCTGAACCCCCCCCAACCCCCGCCCCCCTCCCCTCCACTTTTGATTTCCTCTCTACACTCGTTTTTTTATTCTTTCGTTCGTTTGTTTGTTTTCTTTTCATCCAGCTCTCACATGTAACATGCGTGTCATCACCCCATCTCTTGATGTCATACATAACAAGGAGCAATACATGCAGAGATGTATTAACGGTTGAGCTGAGGGACCTGTGTCATATAATATGTAAGACGTGAAGAAGCAGAACAGAAGCAGTGACTTTAACAGACACATTGAAAACAGCATCGTCCATGTCGTCTGGCAGCACTGAGTCCTCCTCTCTCTCTCTGTCTCCTCTCCTCTCCTCACCCTCCCTCCCTCCCTCCCTCTCTCCGGTTTAGACCACGGGGAAATGATGGAGATGCAGGGGTTCGGAGGAAGCCCGTCGTCATGGCAACAGGCCGACGTGTCCGCTCACGAGTCCCTGTGCCAGTCGTGCACCACGGCCGGCGGCAACGTGTCCTTCGACTACCCGGCCGGCTGCACCTGCATCCACGACCCGGCCGACATTCACACGTACGCACTGTAAAAACCTGCTCGTGTCACAGTGAGCTGCTGTCTGCTGGTCTGAGATCTGTGTGCTTTATCATGTGGAAACCAGGTGCCATCACAAAGATCTGCTTGGATTTGTCTCAGGATATGAGAAACTAAATGTTACATTAGTATTTAAAAAAATATTTAGAGCTGAAACAACAAGATCAATCCAGTTAACAGTAAAGTGGATAGCTAACAGCCCGGCTTACTCCTGTTAGCTGTAGCTACTGTTATCTGAACTGTCAGCTGGACTGTTAACCGTTAACTGAACTGTTATCTGGACTGCTGTGCCTAATGAACTCAGGCTAGAAGCAGCTGAGTCAAGACCTGTTCATACTCTAGAAATGTGTTCTCGCATCCCAGGGCCCAGGGCTTGACACATCAGCTGGGATGCAGAACTTTTTTCTCGTATGGTGTCCGACAACTATTGTGTGATGAAATAGGAGAAGTGCCTCTCGTCGTCGTGTTGTAGCCTCGGAAACCAGCCACTCCCGGAAATGCATTTCATTTAGGCCCCGTTCAGACGAATACGCGGCTTCACCGAATCCGATCTTTTTCTTAATCGTTTTGAAAAAAATCTCCGTAAACACGGCATCGTTTTCAGAAATACCTGCGTCCACACAATCACCTGAAAACGACCCAAAACGCTGTAGTACCTACATACTGCAGGCGTGTGTGGAGCGTGTGTGGAGCGGGTGGAGTGTGTGTGGCGCTGCAGCGCTGCCTGCCACACACAAACACTTAAGACAGCTGAAGAAGACGGGAAGTCCCCGCTGTAATTCAATAGAAGAAGTTCCCCGCTGTATTCAAACTCAAACATGGATTAAATGTTGACATGGAGTCGTGTCAGAGTAAATATGACGATCAGTGATGATTAAACAGACGTGATTCAGCTGCAGCGTCTGAGCAACGCGACGTTAGTCGGCCGTTGTTGTTGTTACGTCCATAGACTGTCTGTGTGCAGCTGCTGCAGCGGTGTGTGTGTGTGTGTGTGTGTGTGTGTGTGTGTGTGTGTGTGTGTGTGTGTGTGTGTGTGTGTGTGTGTGTGTGTGTCTCAGGTTACAGGTAGAGCGGCGGGGGGCATGACATCATCGTTTCTGAAAAAGTCCGTATTGGCCGTCCAGACGAAAACGCTGGGGCGGCGTTTTCAAATTTTCCCACTCTGGGACCCGTTTTCAAAAAATACCGTTTTCACCCCCTGAAAACGCCGGATTCGTGTGGACGTGAGGCCGATCCGACAAAGTATTTATCCGGATTCGAAAAAAACGGATTTGTGTGGACGGGGCCTTAATTTCTCAGGGAAGGTCTGGCCTCATTCATGGCCTGAAACCCTCAGAAGGCCGAGCCAATCAGCGTCAACGCTCAGATTTCTGTGATTGACACAGCACGTTGGCCAGTCAGGGACCAACTGGTGCAAAGCCCCAGATGACAACGTCACTGCACTGCGCGACTCTTAAGGAAAAGACGTTTTCGCTGTTCTTCCAACTGGATTCGGCAAAATTTTGATATACCAGCTTGCTGATTGGCTGAATGGGGTTGTCAGTCAACGCTACTACTCCCGCCCACCCCAAACGCTTACAGGAGGAATAAGGCCAGACTCTCCCTCAGAAATGAAATGAAATGAAATGCATTTCCGATCTGTTGCACGAGACACTATACTCACCCTGCTCAACGCCGTCATATTGAGAGGTGGGACACTTTCAATCTCCTCTGAAATCGCACATAATATCAGTAAATCCACCTCAATCAACAAAAAAATTGGCATCTCCGCCATTGTTGTTGTTGTCGTGGTTACAGTTAGATTCCCACAGGGATTCCCTTGGTGTGTGTGACGTGTACTGTAAAGGGCGAGGAACTCCTGAAGTATGAAATGGCCTGAACGCCAGAACGAACTATGTTCTTGTTCTTGCCACCTCAAAAAAAAAAAAAAAATCTTTCTTCTTGCAGAGTATGAAGAAGAATGAGAGGAGCAGCCATGTCGGTGGTTGCCATGGTGATAATCACTGTTTCTCTCTCCCCACCCCCAGTATCCCTCTGAAGATGCTGTGTCAGAACATGAAGCGGCAGATCGTCTCTAGAGCCTTCTATGGATGTAAGGACACACACACATACAATAAGTAAACTGGGTAAATCGATGACGATCATTGATTATTAATCAGATTTGACTGTAATACTGTAAGTGTATGTGGAGCAGCAGTTCACATCTTGTCTCCTTCACACTGCTGCTGCTCTGCTGCTTCATTTAAAACCTATTAAAGTTAAATTACAGTGGGACTGTATCATAAATCATACAGTCATGAATAATATATGAGATGTAAATGAAGTAACATGATGCACATGTGTTATTAAAGGCTGGTGTTAATTAGCTCAGGGTGTTATTACACTGACTGAGGTTTGTTAATTCACTTCAACCAGATGAAACAAATGAAAACACAACTTTAACAGATAAACTTAGAAACTAACAACTGTGTGTGTGTGTGTGTGTGTGTGTGTGTGTGTGTGTGTGTGTGTGTGTGTGTGTGTGTGTGTGTGTGTGTGTGTGTGTGTGTGTGTGTGTGTGTGTGTGTGTGTGTGTGTGTGTGTGTGTGTGTGTGTGTGTGTGTGTGTGTGTGTGTGTGTGTGTGTTTGTGTGTGTGTGTGTGTGTGTGTGTGTCAGGGCTGGCCTACTGTCGACACCTGTCCACCGTGAGGACACACCTGTCGGCTCTGGTCAATCACAACATCGTTCCTCCAGACAAACCCAGCGAGGCGGCAGGAGGCCTGAGCAGAGAGGTGTGGAGCAAGTACCAGAAGGACTGGAAGGTGGGACTCCTCCTCTTTCTCCTCTTCCTCCTCCTCCTCTTCCTATTTCTCCTTCTCCTCTTCTTCACCACCTAATCAATATTAGATCAATAATACAGTGATGAGAAACATCTGGAATAAAAACATGAGGCCACAAATGAAGAAATTAGTTTGATGATGATGTCAGTTGCCCCTTCTCCACCAAACAGAACCTGGTACAAGTTCTTAACTGGTTCAACCTCCAACAATCAATCAATCATCTAATTAGTGATTAACTTAAAGCGATAGTTCAACATTTTGGCAAATCCCTATAGTCATAGCAGTAGGTTTGTTACCTTTAATTGTCGGTGCAAGCTATTTTTTAGAACGGCGGAGCAGAGCCGTGAGCTGCTCAGAGCTACGCTACGGAGGCTCATGGGATTTCTTGTTTTCCCTCATCAAACTCATCAAATACACAATCCAACAACTCCACAACGCTCTGGTGGACAAGTTGTGACCTGCACATTCACCACGCTATGAGATAATAACACAACGTTACCAGACAGAGATGTTTTAGAGGGAAATGCAGAGACTGCTTGATGAAAGACTGTCCCTGAAGGCAACGTGCATCAGCGGTTTTGCATGAATTTACCTCTAGAAGCCGGAGATGAGGAGGTGGAAAAGGAAAAGAACCGGTGCTAAGTCAGGCTCTGGCTCCGAACCAGCACTGGAACCAGTTTGGTGGAAAAGATTGCGAAGTTTGATTAACTCTGTTCCTCCTCCTGTGTGTGTGCGTGTGTGTGTGTAGAATTACAAGGAGCTGGAGCTGCTCAGATTGGTGTACTATGGCGGCGTGCAGCATGACATCAGGAAGGAGGTGTGGCCTTTCCTGTTGGGACACTACAAATTTGGGATGGGCAAAAAGGACATGAGCCAGGTGCAGCACACTCTCACACACATACACACATTGACACACATACACACATAGACACACAGAGTTGTGACAGGTGTGTGTCCGGCCCAGATCGATGTGAAGATCAGCGAGCGCTACCAGCAGGTGATGCGGGAGTGGAAGGCCTGTGAGGTCATCGTCAAGCAGAGGGAGAAGGAGATGCAGTCGGCCATCTTTGCCAAGCTGTCGTCAGGCAGCAGCATCGACAGCCACGTGCTGAGGCTGGTGCACAGAGACTCCACACTCAGCAACGAGGTACACACACACACACACACATTAAAACTAATAATGATCCTTAATAGGGATGGGTAACGAAATCGGTACTTTTTGTTGGTACCGACCGAGTATAGATTCACGTGAAGTCAAACGGTTCCTGAATGCACCTTCACGTCTCGTGCGTCAGAGAGAGTGGATACAGTTGGAGACTGTTACGAGAATCAGTACTGGAAAATATAGTCAGAAAACTCACAATTAACAATGTTTATTGCAGCTTCATTATGCATTTGAGTTTGGCGTCAAGGCTCCGACTTCATCACTCCCTGAGAACAGTCTAACAGCAGGGGAAAGGGTGGGAGGGGGGTGATGCAGGCAGAGGCTGGTGCAGAGAGATGGAGCTCCGGTGGATCTGTGGAAACACAGAGAGAGTGCGAGACACCAAGGCCAAACTACAAAGTACAACAGAAAATGACAGTTCAAAAATATACTGAGGAGAGGAGAGGAGAGGAGGAGAGGGGAGAGGAGAGGAGAGAAGAGGAGAGGAGAGGAGAGGAGAGGAGAGGAGAGGAGAGGAGAGGAGAGGAGAGGAGAGGAGAGGAGAGGAGAGGAGAGGAGAGAGGGGGAGAAAGGAGAGGGCTCTGTGTAACCAGATGTGTCCCCCAGCAGTCTAAGCCTATAGCAGCGTAGCTATAAATGGTTCAGAGCTACCTGAACCAGCCCTAACTAAAAGCCCTGTCATAAAGGAAGGTCTTAAGTCTAGACTTAAATGTAGTTAGAGTGTCTGCCTCTTTGACCCATGGAGAGAGCTGGTTCCACAGTAAAGGAGCCCGGGGAGGGTGTGTATGATGCACAGCTCGAGTTAGCTGCCTGAACTAGCTCGCAGGCTTCGCTGCATTAACGGTGCCGCTTCTCATCACAGCAGTTAAGTCGTCGTCACGTAGGTTAATGAGAGCACGAACTCTCCTCTCGTCAGTACGTGAATATTCTCCGGTAGCTTCTCATCACAGTCCGCACCGTGCAGACTTAACGCTGCACCTCAGTTTCATTTGTTTACATTTTTTCAACTATTTGAATTTTTTTTTTTTATTGAATGACTATTCGATTAATTAAAAAATTATTTCAAATAATTTGAAATAATTATATCTCAACCCTATATGTTGGGAGATGTTAATGTTTTGTGGCTGTTGTTGTCACTGTGTGTGCTTGTTTTGTATGTCTTCTCTTTGGTACTTTTGTAAAAAAAAAAAAAAAAAAAAAGTAACGGAGGTCCGCAGGTGTGCCACAGTCACGAGGTACCAGTAAGGAGAAGTGACAGGTTGTGGCGGTTAGCCGGTACTGGAAGTAAACTCACTCACCCATAAAAGACGTGCTAACCCACTTGCCAAGCGGTTGTCGAAACGGTTAGCATCGTCGCCTGCGGTGCGGGAGACCGCGGGTTCGATCCTCGCCTAGGGCAAGTCCAAACCAACAACATCGGTCATACAAAAATAAGAAAATTATTTCCCAACTCTAAAACATGTCTATGGATATTCTCATTCATCCAGGTCATCGTTCTTTTCTGGGCAAATTGAATCGTAGGCAACTGGACTAGTATTTGTCTGGGAAGACGTTTTGCCTCTTATCCAAGTGGCTTCATCAGTTCGTACACAACAAGTCTCACTAGTCCACACTAGTTAGACTTGTTGCGTCGCGCTTGAGTCCAGTTGCCTACGATTCAGTTTGCCTGGAAAAAAAACCCTAAAACATAAAATACTATAAAAGCTGAGGAGTTTCTGAATTCTGAAATTTGATTTTTTTTTTTTTAGACAAAATAACTTTAATTTCCACACATACAGTACATACAAAAAGTACTGAAAATAGGTTCCATTGTTTATCGGTACCGATTCCCAGGTACCAAGTATCGATTCAGATGTGAATGGTTCCCGTCCCCTTGTCGTTAATATCATCAGTCTGTGCTCATGAGGCTCGTGTTGCCCTGTGGTCCTCAGGTGTTCATGTCGGTGGATGAGCCCGATGCAGGGAGCCAGGAGACGCCCAGCGGAGAGGACAGCACCCCCACCATGACCACGCTGGTGCCGGCGCCCGCCCTCCCCCAGGAGGAGCGCCCCCTGGTGGAGTTCGACTCCCCCGACTCGGGCCTGCCCTCCTCCAGGAACTACTCCGTGACCTCCGCCCACTCCCAGATCCTGTCCAGCATCGACGACGGCCAGAGCACGGAGGAGGAGGGCGGGGCCGGGGAGGGGCGGAAGGACTCTCTGAGCGAGGACCGACTGTGCAGTCAGCTGGACAAGCTGGTGACCACCGCTGCGTCCACCGAGGGGACGTCCCCGTCGCTGTCCTCCTACACAGTACGTACGGGGCTGAAGTTACCTAGCAACAACGGTCCATCACACAGACACAGGAAGTGTTTTTTGGGGCTCGGACGAACCCTGGTCCGTTTAAAGTGAAACCAAAAGGCTCTGGTGGGAAAGCGACCTGAACCCTCTGGGAGCTGGACGAGCTTCCTGATGAATCTTCTCTGTCTGATGATGTTTCTTTCAATGGTCTTTTTATTATTGACAAAGCATGTACAAGACAATCACTACACAGGAAGATCATTTTAGATCTTTTGTCCAACATCCACCCACGACACAACATAACCCGACATACTCATACAGCCACTGAGAAAAATAAATAAATAAATAGACATAGAAAAAAAAATGTGAATAGACAGAATAAAAAACGTAAAAATGATTAACAACCATACTTAGAAAGAAAGGGAGGAAGAAAAAAAAGGAAGGGAAGGGGGGGGGGCTACTCTTAAATTGCAGAAGTGCGTGGCGAGAGCACATAGAAGAGGAGTGTATCTGGTCCAGCACCGAGTCCCATACGTGTAAAGGTGTAGTTTAGGTCTTGATCTGTCTGGTGATGTTGATGTTTCTCTGAACAGATCGAGCTGCTGGACACCGTCGCCCTGAACCTCCACAGGATCGACAAGGACGTGCAGCGCTGCGACCGCAACTACTACTACTTCACCACCGCCAACCTGGAGAAGCTCCGTAACATCATGTGCAGGTGAGACGCAGCGACATCAGGTGTAGGAGGAACCGCTTCAAGCCTTAAAGGACAATTCCGGGTAAATTCAACTGGGGGCTGTATTTTCCTATCATTTTAGGTCTAAAAGAAGGAATCTGAAGGTTTTCAGTTTAACTCTTTCACTGCCAAAGACGAGTTATCTCGTCTTAGCGAATCCAAGCGTAGTCTGCCAAAGACGAGATAACTCGTCTTAGCGTTTTTTTAATTGCAACGCCATGTTGAATGTCTTGCCCTACTCCTCTGTGAAGATCAGACTTGTATCATCAAAATAAAGTGTAGAAAAACACATTTGGATTGAGAGATATAAAAAATATAGCGTGTTTTTCCCCCCTCACGGATCGGAGCGGGTGTCTGACTGCAGCGGCGCCGCTCCGTGACACTCTGGCCGCCGGTGAGAGCTTAGGGGGCGGCAGCGGGGCTCATGGCGGCTCGGCAGTTCGGCGAAGCTCCGTGCAGCTCCGTGATACAAAGCACACACGTTAGTAACAACAACCCCATTGATCGCTCGTTGTTAGTCGTCAAGAGTGTTTGGAAAGTCGCCAGATTTTGCGAGAAATCACTCAGATAGCAGCTTGAAAATCCCGCGATCTAGTGTGGATGAGGAGCGGCCGCCGGCGAACGTGACGAGGAGAGCTAAAGATGGTGGGAGTGTCTGTTGTGAGCGTTCAGAGACTGTCTGTGGCTGAGTTCAGGGGGCACGTCAGCCAGAGCTGCTGTGTGTGTGTGTGTGTGTGTGTAGATGTGTGTCTGAGACAGAGAGAGTGAGTGAGACCGCTGCCTGCTGACCAGAGGAAGCTGGATCTGATCTAAAGCGCCGTGTTTCGGCTACAAAAACCTGCTGAACTGATCCGAACACACACACACACACACACACACACAGGCACACAGGCACACACGCACGCGCACATGCACACACGTACATGCACACGCACACGTCACGTACGCACACACACTAAAAAAAAGGAAAGAAAAAGTTGTAACTCAAAGAAAAGAAAGAAAAGAGGCTGCAGTAGTGTGTGTCAGTAGCTAAATGTTTTGTCTTTTGTCATCAAAAGTCATTTGTCAGTGTTGATTTTGTTGTTGTTTACAAGAGAACAACTGTACAGATGTTGAGGCGTCACTAAAGCAAAATATAAAGGAGCCAATTATACTGGTTCACCTGAAAATGACAGCCGACACAAAAACCTCTTTTTCTCAAGATTTTGGTGCCAAAATGGCATTTTGGGCTAAACTAACCTATATTCAACCACCAATTTCACAAGACTGGAACAAGATAGAAACAAACAGGGTTTTTTTTGCTGGAAACTAGAGACCCTCATCTTTCCTTTGATAGGTTGAATGTGTATGTAGTAACAGTACATAATATATGGTGGGTCTACGATAATCAGTCAAAAAGCTGGAAAATGCCTGGCAAGCTGGAGGAAGCTGCTGTGAGAATGGCTGGCAGTCAAAGAGTTAATGTCTCCTGTTTTGCGGTAGTTGTGTCTGTCCCCGCATCGCCACGGCAGCGATGAATGGGAGCGGATTGAAGTTCTGCTGCTTAGGCTGTTTACATCCCTCAAAGCCACAGACAGCGTCATTACTTCAAGCAAGTCCAGAGTTGATATTCCTGTGTTTATGACACAAACAGGAGCTTCCCACTGCACCTGAACACACCGAGCGTCAACTTGGGTCTCGACTCCGCCAGACTTTGAATTAGATCTAGTTTTACAAACATGTCGGCTTGTTGAAGTAAATAAACTTCTGGCTGCATGTTTGAGTCGCCATCTGACGCTGTCTGTGGCTTTGAGGGATGGAAACAGCCTAAGCAGCAGAACTTCAATCCGCTCCCATTCATCGCTGCCGTGGCGACGCGGGGACAGACACAACTACCGTAAAACAGGAGACATTAAACTGAAAACCTTCAGATTCCTTCTTTTAGACCTAAAATGTTAGGAACATACAGCCCCGAGTTGAATTTGCCCGGAATTGTCCTTTAAAGTCGAGCCCGTAACCTTTCATCCTTCAACGTAGGAAACATCTGTGCATCTAAAGTAACCTAGTGAATAATTATTGATTGTTGTTTAATTATTAGCTCATGAATAGAGGTTGTGTGTGTGTGTTGCAGCTATGTGTGGGAGCACCTGGAGATGGGCTACGTTCAGGGCATGTGTGACCTGCTCGCTCCGCTCATGGTGATCCTGGACGATGGTGAGGACAGAGTCACAGCAGTTACACAACAAATGAACCAATCAAATGCATCAGATTTCATATTTACGTCACATTAATTTATTAATTGTATTAATAGATTACTGTGTGTGTGTGTGTCTGTGTGTGTGTGTGTGTGTGTGTGTGTCAGAGTGTCTGGCCTACAGCTGCTTCACTCAGCTGATGAAGAGGATGAGTCAGAACTTCCCTAACGGTGGAGCCATGGACACACACTTCGCCAACATGAGGTCACTGATCCAGGTGACGGTCTACCCTCAGAGTGTGTGTGTGTGTGTGTGTGTGTGTGTGTGAGACCTCCTCTAACAGCTCTCTCTCTCTGTCTCTCTCTCTGTCAGATCCTGGACTCTGAGCTGTTTGAGTTGATGCAGCAGAACGGAGATTACACTCACTTCTACTTCTGTTACCGCTGGTTCCTGCTCGACTTCAAGAGAGGTCAGCAACACCTGTCTCCTCACCTGTCTCCTCCTCTCCAGACCTTCACTCACTCGTTAGAGTCCAGGCAGCCGAAGCTGTTCTGGTTCTTGTTGGTGTGAATGCTGAAATCACACTGTTGTGCTTCGTGTCGACTATTTTCTTTATTATTATTCTAACATCTTCTGCCCTTTCTTGCAGTCTAGCTAGTCCTACATACTCTGTTCTACTTCAACAATTCATATAACAAATTGTGCAGCTTCTTCTGGACATTATTGTTATTATTCCAATTTTTAATACTCTTTATACTTTTCGGGGTTTTTTGTGCCATAGGAAATGCATTGAAATGGTCCTCAAACTCCTAAACTGTTGCTCCTACTTTGAACCTCAACTGCTTCCACATACTTTCACCTACAGGCTTCATTAAACTCAACATCAACATGTTCACAAACTCTTAAACCGTTGAACTTCTATACAGCTTTTTCACATCTTCTACCATTATTGATAAATAGCCTTTCAAAGCACATTAGCTTTTCTGACAAATTTCAACAAGTTCCATGAGTGTGTATTGCGTCTGAGGAGCACTATTATGCCGCGCCGTGCCAACCATGGCACGCGTGCCTAGGGTTGCCGACCTCTGCTCTACACTCATGATTGTGGCCACAGTTGTAGCTTGTCCTCTGGCTCCAAGTATGGTCAAAAATGCACAGAGACTTGGAGAATAATTTAAAATATATTTTAAGTGCAGTCAGGGAAGGTACAATTTTTTTCAGAGCAGGGCAGATGGGCCTCCAGTTCATAACTCACTGTAATGTGCATTATACTTTGTTTAAATTTACCAAAAAATAGTCACCTCACACAGAAGTCCTCTACTTAGCCTACTTGGTCTGGCTTATTTTCTACCATTGTGCTTAGCTTTGAGCTATCATCCAACCATCTTTGAGTCATGACTACATACTCTACTTCCACTTGGTCTGGCTTATTTTCTACCATTTTGCTTAGCTTTCAGCTCTCATTCAAGCATCTTTGATTCGTGACAGTTTATGCTGTCTGTGCCTCAGTGGTCAGTGTGTAGGCTTAGTAACTCCAAGGTCACAGGTTCCTTGTTAGTGAATCATTCCCCTAGTATCTCTCTTTACCTCTTTGTCTTCCTCTCTTGTTTTGTGTTAACATGCTTCTTGTTTACACCGCTCCTCTCAGATTGAAATGCACTCAAACTTTGATTGGAAATCATTCACGAGCTGTTCTTTGTCTCTCTTTGGTGTTCAGACATTGTGTGTCTGTCATTTCTTGTCCTGCCCTGCCCTCTACTGGACTCACAAGACTTTAACTGTCATTCAACCACCTTTGATTTATCATAGGATAAAATTATTTTGATTCTAGGCTTTCTGTGGCTGAGTGGTTAACACAAAGAGGTCATAGGTTCAATTCCTGCTTCACACATGTTACATCTCTATTTGCTCTCTTTGTCAAATTCTTCTGCAAATTCAGCATGGTTTCAGCAATGGCTTTCATCATTCACCCACATTTTCTTCTTCTTCCAAGGAAATCCTACTTACCATACATGAAAATCACCAAACTTTGCACAAAGGTCCATTCCCATGCTAGATTTACTCAACTCCAAGGAAATGTCAATATTCTTCATAATAGCGATTCAATTTAAAAATTTGAAAATTCCTTACAAACAAACCATAGGTGCTACAGTTTTGCAACTTTCACCAAAATGTAGCCCCAGTACTTTAGAAACTTTTGTACACTTAACTCAGTACAAATTTTGAAGTATATCGCTCTGTTTTTTTCAAAAACTGTAAAACCTATTAAACCTTTCTTGTCCCACAATTTTTGCTTAATTGACACACTGCATCTTCAGACCGTCCTCCACAAAGTTAACACCCAGATTTTTGATATAGTACTGTAAACATATACCAACCAATTCTTGCTGAATACATTTTTAATCTTCCTGAAAAAAATGGACAATATTTTGGAGTCCTGGTTGATGAACCACATTTGGCAAATATCAGAATTTTATCTCAAAAACTGTCCATCCATCCATCCGTTGAATACCGACCCGATACTCCCGGAGCACCTCCCACAGAGTGCCACGAGGGACACGGTCGAAAGCCTTCTCCAAGTCCACAAAACACATGTGGACTGGTTGGGTAGTCCTCCTCCATGGCCTTCCCGAACTTTTCCCAGACTCAAGTTTTTGCTTCTGCGACCGCCCGAGCTGCCGTCCGCTTGGCCTGTCGGTATCTGTCAGCTGCCTCAGGAATCCCACGAGCCAACCAGACTCAGTAGGACCCCTTCTTCAGCTTGACAGCATCACTTACTTCCAGTGTCCACCACCGGGTTTGGGCATTGCCACCGCGTCAGGAACCAGAGACCTTACAGCCACAGCTTTCGGACAGCCACGTCAACAATGGAAGTGGAGAACATGGTCCACTCGGATTCAATGTCTCCAGGTCAGATGACAAACTCGATCACTGACCTCCGGCCTAGGGTGTCCTAGTGCCACGTGCACTGATGGACACCCCTATGCTTGAACATGGTGCTCATTATGGACAAACTATGGCTAGCACAGATGTCCAACAACAAAACACCACTCGGGTTCAGATCAGGGAGGCCGTTCCTCCCAATCACACCCCTCCAGGTAACACTGTCGCTGCCCACGTGAGCGTTTAAGTCCCCCAGTAGAACGATGGAGTCCCCGGTTGGAGCACTTTCCAGCACCCCTCCCAGGGCCTCCAGGAAGGCCGGGTACTCTGCACTGCTGTTCGGCCCGTAGGCCGAAACGACAGTGAGAGACCTATCCCCGACCCGTAGGCGCAGGGAAGCGACCCTCTCGTTAAGTGGGGAGAACTCCAACACATGGCAGCTGAGCTGGGGAGCTATGAGCAAGCCCACACCAGCTCGCCGCCTCTCACCGTGGGCAACTCCAGAGTGGAAGAGAGTCCAGCCTCTCTACAGGAGTTGGGTTCCAGAGCCCAGGCTGTGCGTGGAGATGAGCCCCCGGTACCGCTCAACCTCCTGCACGAGCTCAGGCTCTTTCCCCCCCAGCGAGGTGACATTCCTTGTCCCTAAAGCCAGAGTCTTTGTCCAGGGATTGGGCCGTCGGGGCCCCCGCCCACGGCTGCCACCCAGAACACAACGCACCGATCCCTCATGGTCCTTCCTGCGGGTGGTGGGCCTACTGGAAGGCCGGCCCACGTCGCTCGTTCGGGCTGCGCCTGGTCGGGTGCCGTGGGCAGAAACGCGGCCACCAGACGCTCGCCTGCGCCCCAACCCCAGGCCTGGCTCCATGGTGGGGCCCGGATCGGCTTCACCGGGGCGCCACCCTGGAGCCAGGCCTATTACTCTCGTAGAACTGCTCTTAGTCTGACCCGTCACCTAGGACCAGTTTGCCTTGGGAGACCCTACCAGGGGCATTAAGCCCCCCCGACAACATGGCTCCTAGGATCATTCGGGTGCTCAAACCCCTCCACCATGGTAAGGTGGCGGTTCAAGGAGGAGATCTCAAAAACTGAATTTTTTAAAACATTTGGAATTCTGCTCTCATGGGAACAATTGGAGTCATTGTGGGAGTGGCATTTTTAAACATTAGATTTTCTCTTATGAAGCAAAACACTTATCATTAAAAAACAAATCACCAACATTTCTATGCTGTCAATATGCAGTATGTATTATGAGATTTGAGACCAGTTTCACCTTTAGCCAATTAGCTCAATGAGTCAGAGGATGGTTCTCAGTGTTGAAGGTTGTGTGTTCAAACCTCAGCTAAGGCAGAATGGACATTGTAATGCCATTTTGTCTCTTGTTGCTCTGAATTGCCAAAATTGCCCTACCACGTCACAAACGTGTGTGTGTGTGTGTGTGTGTGTGTGTGTGTGTGCGCAGAGCTCCTGTATGAGGACGTGTTTGCTGTGTGGGAAGTGATCTGGGTGGCGCCCAGGATTTCCTCGCAGCACTTCGTCCTCTTCCTCGCTCTGGCTCTGGTCACAGTTTACCGTGACATCATCATGGACAACAACATGGACTTCACTGACATCATCAAGTTCTTCAATGGTGAGACACACACACATGCACACACACACACACACACACACACACACACACACACACACACACACACACACACACACACACACACACACACACACACACACACACACACACACACACCCAGTAGCTCATGGATTAATCTGTCTGATCCACAGAGATGGCTGAGCGTCATGATGTCCAACACATCCTGAAGATAGCACGGGAGCTGGTTCACAAAGTCCAGTCTCTGATGGACAACAAGTGACCGAGGAGGAGGAGTAGCAGGAAGAGGAGGAGACCCGACGCTCCACTCTTCCTCCCTTCACTCTCCCAGACAGTTTTCCAGACCTCCACCTCTCCGGAGCAGGTCCAGATGGACCTGGTCTCCTCCCGGCCCAGATGAAGCCCCTGATCTGGGGTGGGGGGTGGAGGAGCGCTGCTGAGCTCCGGCGCTTGGCCTTGATCTGTTTACATTCACCTTCACGTGGAATGCTCATGGTGTCCGTTCAGACATGTGGATTTGTCTGCATGCTTGTGAGTTTGATCACACTGTGACGCATCCTAGAGTCTCCCCAGTCCTGCAGAGCTTGTGTGAGCGCATGACACACACACACACACACATACACACTTAAACACACACTTATACACACACACTCACTGACACAGCACATGGTGGCTGCCTGTCAGGAAGCTGCAGCGCTCAGTGTTCGTCCAGCAGAGGGCAGCGTCCACACAGAGGAGCAGAAGACTTTGCCACGAAGAAGTTTTCATTAGTGACCAAATGAACTGTGCCAACGACCTTTTCATGAGTGTTTTCTACTACTAGCATGTGTGTTTTTACCCCTGACCCCTGACCTCCCCCTGTTTCTTTCGTCCTCTGGTCCAGGAGTTTATTATCACACAGTTGTTGCCTTTATCAGTGTCAGCCCACGATACCGAGTTGCACTTTTTGTAAGGGTTTCCTTCCTGGTGCCTGTGGAGGTGGGAGGGGGGAGGGGCAGTGGGAGAGGGAGGGGGAGGGGGGCTGAACTGTTGAAACTGCAGCCAACTTTTCCGAGCAGGTCAAAGGTGACAGCAGGTTTGAGTCCAGTTCCAGGATGGAGCAGCACAACAGTGACGACTAAAGCACAGCACAGGCCTCTGAGGTCACGACCTTTAGCAGGTTCCACTCTCTGATGTCACCGAGTACGGTGGCTGACGAGGACAAACCAGCTGCAGATTCATGGACGCAAACAAGACAATACAAAACAAACACAACAAGGAGGTAAAAACAACAACAACAACAACAAAAACTTCAAGGACAATTCCAGGCAAATTCAACCTGGGGCTAAAGTTTCCTAATATTTTAGGTCTAAAAGTCTCAAGTTGACACGTTCAGTATGTTTACAGGTAGAACAAACAACATCCAGACTTACTCTGACTGCTACGAAGACGTTGTGGCTCTGAATTGATATTCCTTTGTTGATAAAACAAACATGAGCTTCAGACGACCTGTAAACATGTTAGCCCTTAACTTGACTCTCAGTGAGACTTCGTGAGACTTTCTATGACAGTGTTTCTCAAACTTTTTTGTCAGGGCACCTTTCAAAAGTGCATAAAATCTCACGGCACCCCTGTGTAAAATATAATTCAAAATGACACTGCATAGCCTAAATGTAAATGTCCTGTTTATTTAGACGGGACAGTATTACAGTATTTATGCACAGGTGCCTCTGTAGCCTACATATGCACGCACACGCACACAATAATCCGCAATGTGAGAGGAAGAGAGAAAGGTCTACATGCGCGCAGCGCAGGCACACGTTCAAATGAATATCCACCGGCGTCTCCGCTCCGTTCTGACTCCGTTACGAACAATCAGAGAGTTTCCACAGTGTGCACTGCAGAGTGTTTTTATACATCAAACGCACCGGAGTCGGAACAGAGCGACACAGATCCACTGGAGAGAGGAGGGGGTGTGACTCACCATCAATGAGAGACGTGTGCCTGTCACTGTACGACGCATTTTTTTCATAGCGTCCGGTGTCCGGTGGACACAGCCCCTACTGCTCTGAGCGCCCATGACCAACGGCCGTGTCCACGGAGCGGTCTCTCTCTCTTTCTCTCTCTCTGAACGCTGCCGAAACGAGCCGCCTCACGTCCGAGCCGCTTGATAAGTGTTATCCAAAAGTTGAACATATTTCAACTCTGAGCGCTCTGAGCGCCACGACAAAAAAAGAAAGCGCAGAGAGCTTTTTTCCGAGCTCCATAGGATCTGAATGGAAAGTAGACGCCCAGAGCGCTAAAAGGGCGTCCGGTGGACACGGCCCCTTTGCATATATGTAAAGAGAATGTATTCTATGAAATGTCAGAAGAGGTTTTTTTTTCACGGCACCCTTGGCGCAGTCAAGACGGCACCCCAGTGTGCCGCGCTGCCGCGGCATCCACTTTGACAAAGGCTGTTCTATGACAGCTCCGTTTACAAAGATGTCCACTTGCTTGAAGTGAACAAACCCCTCGGGTCTGTTTCAAGGGGAGCGTACCTATATTCCCCGATCGGGGAACATAGGACCCTCTTTTTGAAAAAGGCTCCCATGTTCCCCGCTGTTGCTGGTCGATGGACTGTCTTATCTGGACTCTTAACGAACTCCTTTCTTCATTGCCTAAACCCAACCGATGGGACAATTACACTTCTCACTCAAAGTCACAACTCCACTTCCAGGTATGGGTACCAAATTGCATGTTCGCCGCGTCCTTTTGGGGAAAAGCGGGGAACATAGAATTATTTTTTAGAAAAAGGGTTCTATGTTCCCCGGTCCCATACAAAGTGGGGAACATAGGACCCGGGGAACATAGGGATGATCCCGATCGGCCCACTCATTATGCGCTGCTGTGGCGATGCAGGAACAGAATTATTAGAAACTAGACCCCAGGTTGAATTTGCCTGAAATTGTCCTTGAAGCGTTCCAGGCCTGTAGCTGTAGCTAATGCTAACGCTTACTGTATTGCCATACTCTGGAAGGTCAAAGGTTAAAGCTCGAGTGTTCTGTTGTTTGTTGCTGCTCGTTGTTTTATTTGTTTTTTCTCCTGATGGAAAAAGTTTGGGCCTCGTCAGACACCGTACTCAGTGCAGACTATGACAGTTTTATAACCATCCTGTATTTTTGTCCCAGCTGAACTGATTTTACTCTTTTTATTGTTGGTCAACACTTTGTGTTGCAGGATGTGAACTGAAGACGCTGTATAAATAAAGTTTGATTTGAAGTGAGCTCAGGGTTCAGATCATCTGACCCTGAAACTGAGACTAAAACAACAGAAACATCGACATTAGACCGAGGAATCAGACGCACCAGGTTCTGATCCACAGACCAGAAGAAAAACCACCAGCTCATGTTTTCCTGTGGAACCGGAGTCAAACTCGCTCACTGACCTGAACGCATCGTGAAAGCTGCTGCTGCATTCAGGGCCGTCAGGAAAACTCGGCTGCAGTCGTCCATGTGGAACCCGGTGGTTTTCCGTCCTCCGGTCCAGCCTGTGAACATCAGACCTGCTCGGACCGGGTCGGTCTGAACCACAGACCTGAGGCCACAGGTGTGAAAAACAAACACACCTGAGCCGAAGCCAGACTGCGTCCAGTGAGTCAGTATTAGTAACAGCACAGAGCATGTTCACATACTGAAGGGAGTCTGGGACATTTTTGATACTGTTTCCAACCCCCTCCCTCCCTCCTCCTCCTCCATCGTGACCCTTTATCTCCGCCCTCGCCGCCTCCTCAAAACGTCCAACACGGCTGCATATGATTGGTCATCCAGCACGGACCTGCACCTGTGATCCGAGTGCCAAGAGTCTTCCCCAGTCCTGACGTGTGCTGTAGTCACCTGGCTCTGATTCGCTGGTTCGATCCCAGGAACGGGCAGTGGTGTGGATGTAACCTCGTAGCTTTGTTTTTCTTCCAATCAGGACGTTGTGTACCAAAGCCTTGAAGCAGCCCCCTCTGTGGCATGACGACAATGTGCAACTTCATACTGCATCTTGAGGACTGACTGTTTACTATGTGTGTGAACTCTTTTTGAAAATGGTGATTTGGATTCTTTAACTACTGTGCAATTTCTGTCGTTTGAGAAAACCCCATCAAAGTCTATATTGCTGTAAATATGAACCCCAACCCAATATTTCTATGAAGACCCTGAGAACATATATATATATATATATAACTTATTTTGAGATCTATTTTTTATGTTGGTTTTAGCAGCACTAGTCGGAGGTGTGTTCTGTGCAGAAAAGCAGAATGTGTGCAGACTGTGTTACACGTTGACTGTTAAGTGTTCTTTCTCAATGTCGTGCACTGACTTCAAGATTTCACATTTCTATTTCTGTAGAGAGCCAGTGTTGCATTGCTGAATATGTACTGGTGAGGATGTATCATTGGCCTTGAATGTACTGTATTATTAAACAAGAGGTTGTTCACTAGTGGCTGCTCTCTGTCCTTGTGCTGCTCTCATCAGTGTCATGGTTACACCCCGCCTTTCCGAAAATAGACTTCCATTCATCGTTATAGCGGGGTTTTCTATTTTTTCTAAAGACCCCGCTACCCCGAACGGACACACGGACGTAATCAGAAAGGAACCGGAGGCTGTGCAGTGCGCATTGATCCTTTTTTTCCTTTTTGGGGTCAAACAGATCATGTGCATAATTAACTGCAAAACAAGCAAATACTTAATATTAATGACTTATAACGTTCATTATGCTTCTATCCTGTCTAGCCTCTACCTGGGGCCTCATTTATCATCGTGGATACACCTTTTTTTACGCCATTTTCCCCTCGTTTTGTGCGTACGCAATTTTCTCCGCCAAATTTGGGATCTATCAAGCCAAAACCTGACGGGGAAAAGTGCGGACATTTACACCCATTTTGACCCTGGCGTACGCCTTTTTTGAGGAACAGGAGGAATTGGCGACACCGTTGCTGAGTCAGAGAACTGCAGTGTGAGAGGGAGAGAGGAGCGGAGTACATTTAGAAGAGCACAGAGGATTTTTTAAAGTAATTGTGGTAGTGGTGGACCGGTGCTGGCAATCCAACCCGCTCTATAATAACACTAGGCTTTATGTTAATTGATAAACAGAGCGCATTGTGGATTTTGCTTTTTTGATTAGGCTGTGTGACGTCCGACAAGGATCAAACCCTCCAAGTTTAAAAACACACCGGCAGCAGCGCACACTGATCTGCAGCTACTGAGACTGTTATTATTCTGTCACCTGAGTTAACGAGGTGCACGTGTGTTTGGAGCTGAGAGGAGAGGATAAAGAGTGAGACAATGCGGCTCTGAGGAGGAACTGTGAAGGACTCAGCTGTAATGGAAAATGACCTAAACCGAGTCCAGTAGAGCTGTAACTGTGTAGTGGAAAGGCCTGCAAAGTAATGGTAACTATCGTCCTGCTTCCTACATTGTTTTAACATCTAGGTAAAAAAAAAAAAAAAAAAAAGATTTTCTGGGATAAACGGGCAGATTACATAAGATTCTTCTTCTTTCTGCTCCCTTTTGTTGAGATTTGGGAGGTTTTTGTTTTTATTGTAGCTTATTAAAATGCAAGATCATTTTTCTGACTGATTTATTGCCCGTGTATCTGCTTTCGGAGAAGCGGAGAAGTTCCGCTTCTTTCCCCCGTTCTTCGCCCGTTGTCTCCGTTGTCACTTTGTTGTCACAAAAGTTGCTGCGCCACAGAGAGCACATGGCTAATTAAATATGCACGTGCTGACCATATATAGTTTATATAGGCGTTCCGGGGGCGGAGTAAGAGGTGTGTTCACGTGTGCACCATTCTTGAGTCCTGTGTGATTTATTGCGGAGAGTTGTGCGTACACGCAGTTTGATTGATCTGAAAAAGGTGTAAATATTTAGGGTGTACGCCATTTTCGTCTTTTCGCCGTACGCAAATATTTAGTAGCAGTTTTACACCCTCTTTGATAAATGAGGCCCCTGGTCTTTTTACTAAACTTAACCAACTCCTTTCTTCATTGCCTAAACCCAACCGAAGCATCTCCCTCAGTCAGCTGTCAGCACGAGCTGCACCTGCAGCAGCCTCGCGCCCCTGTGAGCTCAAGCCGGGTTCAGCCGCGCTCGAGCGGAGCAGGGGGGGAGAAAAAAAGTGTATTTCTATTACTGTGTGGGAGATCTCCAACAACGGAGTCGGGGAGAAAGCAAGTGGGACAGATCTGCCCAGTCCCTGAGCAGCGCACGTTTCACAGACATAGTCCATGGGCCAGAGGCCAGAATTTCCCTTATCGGTACCACTCAAGGTGGCAAAGGTTACTAATAATTTTAGGATATTTATCAGTGCTTTAAAATATTGTGTTTGGTATCATTTTAAAGGAGACATTCTAAGCTTTCATTCAAGCCCTCTTGTGAATATGTGTGATACTTACAGTGGTCACCGGAGCTCTTCAAACTTTTAATCACACACATTTTTCCACTATTTCCGCCAAAATCATGTACTTTCCTTTGATCCTGTGACATCAAGGAATGTCAGAGACACAAAACACCAGCACTAGAATACTCACAGGACTCCAAGGATTCAGAAAATGTAGAATATACCAATACTGCTTCATTGTGAGGGGTGATTTTCCAGCCTTATATTAAAAGTGTTGTTTTGCTCTGACAGTTAGACCAAAGCCATTTTAGTGGGGCGGACAAGCAAACTAATTGTGCATTTTATGACTAAAGCATGAAACTTTCAGCATTTCATCTACATACCCCAAGGTTCTGATTTTAGACGTGGAACCACTTTGGTGGCTGACCTTTGGTGACCTTTAGGGGTCTTTGACCTCAGCATTGCATTTTTCCACATTATTCTCCATTGGAAACCTATGAAAATCTGGGAAGTAAATCATTACCAACAAATTTCTTCACCATTGTGTTTAGGAAGGTGTGTGATATAATGTAATAAAATGTTGAAATTCAACTCCAGTGGGAAACCCCCTAAAAAACTACTCAAAGTAGGGGTACTTGTAACCAGATTTTTCGAATTCCTAAATGTTAAATTTGGCCTGAAGTATCTTGTGAGGGGTCAAACTAGGGTTTTTTCATGATTCTGAGTTGATCACAAACATTAGTTTTACACCCAAAACACTCCTTAGTGGAAAAAAAACAGCCACACCCACTTTACCTGTTCATCGGAACCATAGACTGTAAAAAGAATGGACGTAGCGTCCGTGACGTCACCCATTGGTTTTGGGGAGTCGTTTTTGTGACTCAAATATGGCGGCCTGAACAGCGCCATGTTGGATTGGCCGGCCGAGAGCCCGCCCACTCGCCTCGAAGCAGCTGTCCACGGAGCTGCTCGGACCTGTCACTCAACGTTTCCGCGCCCTAATTGGCCAGAGTTTTAACCTAATAACAGTAAAACGGTAGAGTTAAAAAAAAATTCACCCCCCTCAGAGTGTGTGCGGGGGTAGAAACTATTGATTGAGACGAAAAAACGTTCTGACACCAGGCTTTTAACATGTTTACTGAGGATGTAAAGTCGGCGATTTTAACATGGGGGTCTATGGAGAATGCTCCCCTCTGACACCAGCCCCCAGAGGAATCCGAGGGGATTGCAGTTTTTTGAATGCGGAAGTGAGCTTCACTTCTCAGACCGACAACTGCCCCCTTGATCGGAACCCCCACCACCACCAATACAGAGAAGCCATTCCTTAGCATGGCAGAGGTTGTGTCACATATTACTACTAAATACTCAGTAATATAACTTATATTCTAGCCTTTTACTTGTAGGACATTATACAGACCCTCCAGGATTGTATGATGTCACAATTGCAACTATTAATGCAAATTCAATCATGAATTCTTTGGCCTAGCTTGCCACTGCAACTTCTCTGCAAATTTACTGTCATAGACTGCTGTGGCTAGCTGTGATCAGCTGTGGTCACAATGTTTCCATTACGTGTTTTTTGCGTGTCTGTGTTTTTATTACTAGTTATTGTTTTTATATAAATTAAGTTTTATGCGGATCGGGAGCGAGAGAGAAGGAAAGACATCAGGTGCACACACCAGATTTCACATACCAGTAAAAACTGAAACATACACACACCCTTCTCACTCTTCTTTTTCTATTAATTGCCATGGTAAATAGGCCTAAATATTGTTTAGCGGTAGTTAGCATTAAAAGTGAGGAATTTTTAGCTATTGCTAGACATGTTGAAGCCATTTGCAACCTTCGATCATTGACAGACATGATATACTACTTTTTACGCCTGATACATAAGTATTATCTCCATCTAGTTTAGTTTAGTTTAGTTTATTAGTTTATAAGGGACAGTGTGCAATTACATTAATCATTTAAAGGAAAAAGAAAAGAAAAGATGGCTGCACCAGATTTAGCTCCCAGCTAATTTCCATCTGTAGTCCCTACACATAACATAAAAGTGATAAAATACACAGAATACAAGCTACTATACAAAGGTGAGGCATAAACAGACACAGTTAGACAATGGACAACACTTAGACAATACCGAAACATGTATGAGGTAGGCAAAGCTGCAGCTGATCAGCTGATCTAAGAAACTTAAAAATTGTCAACTAACTTACTTGTTAGTTGGCTAACAGTAAATAGTATGGTTAGTTAGCTAACTCCTATGTGCAACTGCATCTGATGACCATCTGACCATTTTATTTTCCTAAATGCTAACTGACTGCCCCATTAGCTATCAAGCTAGGATAACATGGTGTAGGCCGATTGTCTTCGAGAGGATTTTTGCAGTTCGGTTTAGGCTATTATAATTTGACTTGAAAATCTTTAATGTCCCCGAAGGGCAATTTGGTTTGCAGCAAAAGTTCAGAGTCAAACACAGTAGATCTCACATAGCACACACAATAATACAATGAATACATATAAATACATATAGTCATCACCAGAGATGTTCACAAGTCTTTTTTTGCAAGTCCAAGTCAAGTCTCAAGTCTTTGGTCACGAGTCCGAGTCAAGTCTCAAGTCTTTGGGGGGTGAGACTTCATCAAGTCTCAAGTCTTTGGTCACGAGTCCGAGTCAAGTCTCAAGTCTCTAAAAAATAAAAGTGTCCTGTCTCTTCTGGTTGTAATGACCCTTTATCATCTGCTGCTATCCGGTCGACTAAGGATACTGTACAGCTAAATCTAAAAAATTCAAAGCATTTATTGTAGGTTATTATGATCACTCCTTTATCTATACAGTATTGATTAGTTGTTTATTATATGACCACTTTAAACAGGATATTGCAATGCAATATGAAGAAAACACACAATGAAAGCTTTCCTTTAAAGGAAACTGTATTCTGAGTCAAGAAAGAATCAAGGGTGCTCTGTCCCTCTGCACTGGTCTTTTCTCTCTTTTTTTTGCTTTGTTGAATTCAGAAAACCCAGATGAACAACATGGAATATGATTTGGGCTGTTAATTATAGGTCATTAGATCTGGATGGTATAGCTCACATCTTTATGTGCAGCAAAACCTTTCTGGAACCGCATGTTCCTGAGAGAAGAACTGGTTGTTATTATTTTTTTAATTAGCTCCGTCAAGTCATGGGGGCATGTCGACACATGCAGACTTCCATACGGGCCTTCAGTCATATTGCGCAGCAAAAACATAAATAAACAGGAGGATTTAGCCTACAGTAGCCTGATAAGTGCCAGTTATGCAGCAGCTAGTCCCCGTGAAGGAAGGTCTGACAACAAACGGACGTTGTGCATGTAGGCTATGGACGGTGCCGCTATTAAAAAAAAGGGAAAAAAAGCCGGTTCACAGTCGCCTGTCACTCACCCGCAGCAGCTGACTGCGCTGTCAGAGGAGCTCTGCTGTTCCTCTCTCTTTAGACACTGATGTTTGGCTGCACTCTGTAGGAGTTCAATATGAAGATCTAACCTCCATCTGAATAACGTTACCGGCCATGTGGCACTGCTCCGCTAGTGGTGTGTTAACGGCAAAAAAAAACAAAAAAAAAGATTGTCGGTCGTCCTGTCAGGAGGGAGGCACGAGCCAAAAAAAAGTATGATTGTTCACGAGTTTCAAAACACGAGTCTGAGTCGAGTCTGAAGTCTTTTGGGCACGAGTCCAAGTCAAGTCTGAAGTCTCTGTGGGTGCGACTTAAGTGCGACTCGAGTTCGAGTCGCAAACTTGAGTCCCCATCTCTGGTCATCACAGATTACAGTACTGTACATCGTTCCCAACAGGTTTGCCTACAGCGTATTGAGGAATCTAACGGCAGACGGGACAAAGGATTTTAAATATTTGATTTGTCCTGACAAGGGAACATGTACCTCCTCTTAGATGGGAGGAGTGGAAACTCTGCATGAAGAGGGTGGAGAGGGTTTGCCAGAATGGCCCTTGCCCTCTGAGTGACTCTGACCTGATAAACATCGTCAAGGTCATTCAAGTTAATGCCAATTGTTTTTTGGCAGAGTTTGACCACATTCTTCATCTTATTCTTATTTGATATGCTGAGGTTCCCAAACCAACAAATCATTGCAAAAGTTAAAAGATGAGTAAAACTGTTTCTTATCTGTGAGTAAGTGAGTAAAACTTCTTATCAACATTAAAAGACCTCAATTTCTTAAAATAAAACAACCTCTGATTTACTTTCCTGCAGATGGCATCTGAGTTGTTCTCAAAAGACAGTTTATCATCCTGGATGGTGCCTAAATACTTATAATGGTTGACTATGTCCACAGCTGTGCCTTTAACAAAGGTTTGGGCTGTGACAGGTGGTTTCTTACGGAAATCAATTATGTCTTTTGTTTTTGACACATTAAGTTGCAGATAAGAGTCATCACACCATCTAACAAAATGGTCAAGGGCCGATAAATAATAAAGATGATCTACTGACTCAATAGAATACATTAGAGATAAGCTATTCCAGTGCATGACAGAGGTTTTCTTTAATGTCATAAAAAACGTATATTACTACTGAATACTTAATATAACTTATATTCTACCTTTTTACATTGTTGGACATTAGTCTAGCACCCGTCAATCTCATGTAAAAAACCTGGGGGCCAGATCCATCCTGTGATACACTTTCATGTGGCCTTCAAGAAAAATATGATATTAATAATGGCCCACAAATATAGCATTCACATGAGTCACATTACAAATCCCATAATACTGAACACACAAACATCTATTTTTTTCCATTCTTCAAAAACCACCTCTTAGAGCCTGGTTGCGTGATGGGTTAGGGTTAGGGTCCATTTTTCCCTAGGGGGAAGTTAACTTCAACAGGTGATAATTGTAATTTAGCTGTGACTCAGGAAGGGTTATCATACCAAAATATCATCTACAGACATGGATGTTTACAAAAATTATTAGTAACCTTTGCCACCTTGAGTGGTACCGAAATCTGGTCTGGCCCATGGACTATCTGTGTGTGTGGTGAGACACGCTGTTGGGCTTCCCTCTTCTGTGGGGAGGTCGATTGAGTCTGTAAAATTGTAACATTGTATTTAAAGTAGCTATTTTGAGACAATATTGGCCAAACTGATGGCTGTAGGAAAAAAGTTGCTACTTTGTTAATAACCTACCACTCTGACAGCAGCTGAGAGCAGTCACACTACAGTCTGTGCTGCGGTCCGACACATCAACGGCTGCTGCTGCTGACATGTCCGAACTGTCGATGCCGTTCAGACCCGTGAATGCGGGGGAGTCCTCTCCAAACAGCTCAATGATAATAGTGCTGTAGGGGGATATCTTTGAGGCAGGTCCTCCCCCAGTCGGCGGGTTTTTAAGAGCGGACGAGTCTTTTTTGGCCCTTGATAAGAGGTCTTTCCATTTCTTTCTGACCTCTTCAACTGTCCGCGGCTGTCCACCATCACAACTGCTGTTAATAGAGGCAGTGATTGATTTCCACGCCGATAATTTCTGTCTGTTCGTGTTGCTGTTGTTAAAGCAGAAGTAAGCGATATATTTGTGTTAATATAAGTCTTAAAGACCCACTCCCGTGAAAATTGTGTTTTTTGAGCTTTTCACATGTTCCTGTGGCATTTTTCTTGTGTTAGAGCACATATCAGCAGAAAAGGAAGTGCAAAATTGCATTTCTGAGTTTTTCTGCCTTCAAACTGCTGTGAACCAATGGCAGACGCCAACTGGCAGTTTCAGGGAGACTGGAGTTGAGGGTGTCACAGCTCCAGGGGAGGGCACTAGTGCTACAAGCTCCCGCCCCGCTTGCATCTGGCTCAGAGGTGAAAGGCTTCACAGCTTGGTGAAGCTGTCAAGGTATAACAGGTATAGCTCACCTGGTAGAGCAGCTTGCACTGTGAGCAAGGACTATGTTCCAGTCTGGGATCGAATCCCAGTGTAGAGTTTTACGATAAACGCGCTGAATCTGTAATTGTACAATGTCCAGCTGTCAGCAAGCGGGGGGTGGGGTGCGAGGAGGTGGCTGGGCGGGTGCAGAGCAGCGCAGTCTCCGCCCACCCTCCAGAGGTGCATTGCTAATGTGCATGGCTAATGAGCTGGTTTTAAAATGGCCGAAAAGGGTCGCGGGAGTGGGACTTTAAATAGTTATATCTTCCGACAGCAATCACTTACATAGAGTGTTTGGACCGAAACACGGGTCTGTCAGTCACTCTGCTCTGCTGTAAGCCGAGGAGAAAACTTTCCTTGTATCCTACCGTTTTTATCCAATGAGGAGAGAGAACGGCATAAAGGGCTGTGTGTGCAGCCAAGGGATGCGCGTGAATGTGGTGACGTAGGGACGAGGACTGTTGAATGGTGCGTTCAAGGCAGCCCGTAACTCGTGTTTTTCCCACCTGTGAAGTCATACCAGTTCGATCTGGTACGAGTTCACGGGTCTGAAGTTACGAGTGGCCGTTATAGTGACTTTCACAGGTAAAACAGGTCGGAAAAACACGAGTGGATTGCCTGGAACGCTACAAAATCGTAAGTTGTGACTTGAAGCTGTAATTTACGGTGTCAAAAGCCTGCCTGGAACGCAGCATTAGCCAAAACGACCGGATCGCTTACTTCTGCTTTAAATCTTGCCGTCAGGGTGTCTTTTTGATCTGCGTAGGCCTCTATCAGCTTCCTGATTTCCCCATCCGTGAAATTTTCTTTTCTTTTCTTTGGATTGGCATTGTCCATGTTTATTCTTCCAGCTGTTTGAGAGCGCTTATGTGTTGCTTGGCAACAATCACTGATTCAAATGTATTCACGTGGACGCGCATCGTAAGACCGGGCGCAGCTACGACCGTTGTCAGTCAGTCTTGGTGCACTCGGTGTAAATTCCAGTCACAAAGTCAGACTTAGTTAAGTCTGGCGTAATGGTACAGACACACCAACTCCGTCAACCGACGTTCAGTCAACGGATTCCATTCATGTCTATGTGGAGCAGGAGCTCCGGCCGGGCGGGGCAGATGGATACAGCAGGAGGAGTTGACGGCCCCGTCGCCGTATGTGAATTTGCATAAAGTTCGATAGATTGAACTTTATGCAAATGAGGTCCGTCCAACGCAATGCGGCCGGCTCCAGAAACTTCGTTCAAACTATCAAACTAGGCGGTGTTGATCAAATATAAATCCAGATTCTGTTACTGCACTACACATTTCCCGCCTCAAATGTTTTCAGAAACATACTTTAGTGTGTTGTTTAACTGTAAAATGAGATCGTTTGTGACCCGGCCGCCATGTTGGAAACGGCAGAGCGAAACTCAAGCTCGGCACTACGTCACATAAACGTCACATAGTCCTGCCCACTCGCCGGAGCGCTCGCCGGTCCGATGTGGCCGGAACCGTCGCCGCCGGAGTTGGTGTGTCTGTACCATAAGAGTTAAGACCCTCTTTTTTTACGCCCAGCTGGTGCACTCGGCTCCTGGAGTCTCTACAGCTATGATGGTGGTTACAGAGTCTGGCACAATAAAAGAGGGACAGATATCACCTCCTCCTCCTCTGTCTCTAACAGAGTAGCAGTGTATGTGGACTGTCCTGCTGGCTCTCTGTCCTTCTACAGAGTCTCCTCTGACTTACTGTTCCACCTCTACACCTACAACACCACCTTCACTCAACCTCTGTATCCTGGGTTTGGATTCTGGTCGTCTGGTTCCTCAGTGAGTCTGTGTTGAGTGAAGCAGAGTCTCCTCCTGTCACAGAAACCTTCTCACTGTTGAACAGACAGTTCAGTCTCTACATGTCTGTCTTGATTTTTTAAAACTCTTCTCAGTGATTCTTGTAAACTTCTTCCTCTTCCTTTAAAGATGGAAGCGTTGATTATTACAGGACAAAAACCATCATGACTTTTACTCAGCTGCTGATGAAGGACGAGGCCTAATATCACCAAGCTAAAAGTCTCTGAGCCGCCAGCATCACTGAGGAGAAAAACACATTTTAAATTTTCACTGTTCATGTTCAACTTGTACAGGCTGTTTCTGTTACCATGACGCTGAGTTCATTATTAAACTGTAAATAATCTGATGTGATCATGATGTTTGTAAATGTATCTTCACTTTGAGACTGATTATCATTAATATATGTTTATATATCTGCTATCTCTTGTTTCGCCAATTAACACTCAGGATTTCATTTCCGTTTATTAGCGACCATTGATTGGTTCATGGATTGTCTGGGATTTGATTGGCCGTGCACATTCCTGTTGGACTACACTACATGGTTGTATGGTTTAAATCTGACACAATAAAATATAAAACAAACATGAACTCATGTTGAAGACCATCTTATTTGCCTCGTCTGACTGCAGCAGGCTACAGATAAAAGACATGAGACTTTTTTTTGATCCCATGTGTTGCAACAGTAGCATAGAGATACGGGATAAGTAAAGAAGGAAGGAATAAAATATAAAGAATTCACTATGTATAAAAAAAAATATGTACTGTTATGTACAATAATTATTTAAATAGAGAAAAAACTATACACACATGTTGCAAAGTGTGGGTGGGTATGAATACAAGTAAATGAACAGCTTGTATATACTGGTAAAATACATAAGGATAAATTATGCAGAAGAGAAATAAACTTTATAAACACAAGCAGGTGAGGTAATGGAGAGTAATGTAACAAGTGTCATATAGATCTATACTCAGCCTGATGTATTGAATCATATTCTCCAATCAAATAAACTTTATTTGTCCCGCAGGGGAAATTCATCTTGGGCCAGAAGCGCAGGAAAAACAGCTGCCGTGTTCATACATACATACACACATGGTATACAACAGTATCAATGGCATACATACCCAAAAAGTGCAGTGAGTGCAATAAATAGGTTAAAATACAGAGTTCTGCCATGTTCAGCCATGGCCTCTCCCCTGCCCACACAGGGGAAGGATTAGCAGAGTGGTAATGCCAGGAACCATCCCCTCCACCCAACCGAGGTCAGATGGTGGGGTGGGAGGGGGCTAGGGTAGTGGATCCGCAGCAGAAGGCCTCCCCACTACCCTGGGTGAGGGATCCCTCCTCTGTTGTTCACCCTGAGGTTTCTCCTGGTTTTCCCTGTTAAAGGGACAACGAGGAGTTTTGGAAAAGCGAAGGGTTTTCACACTACATTTATGAGCCTCCGCGCGCACCGTAAATTTCTTTGACCGGCGCAAGACAGACTCATGTTTTCATTCATCAAGAATTAAAGTCAGAGGTTCAAAGACGATCGCATACCGTCGTAGTTCCGACCATAAATGGCGATTCGGTGGCTTTATTCTCATGACTCGCCACAAAACCGAAAGTAAGGAAACGCTGGTCGGCTCACCCAGCATTTCCACCACCACTAATAATAACAAAATAACGATACAGACAAAATGATATATTCATTGAAAATGGGCCCATTAACAAGTGTGGGTAACGTAGATTCATCCACATTAATATGAGACTTTTTTATTGTCGCTGAATTTTTCGTTCTGCCGACGGAGAAACTCCTCGTTGTCCCTTTAAAAGGGTTTTCCATGGAGTTTTTCCTCAGTGGATGTGAGGGTCTAAGGGCAGAGGATTTTGTTATGATGCCATGTAAAGCCCTTTGAGACAAACTATTTGTAAAAAATGGGCTATACAAATAAAACTGCCTTGCCTTGCCTTGCCTAGTGGGGGAAGGGAGGGGCCTCTGCCACGAGAGGTGTTCGTTTGTTTATGTAGTTGTGCATGTATTTTACTTTTTAGCCACAAGGGTGTAGTATTGTTTCAGTTTTGACTAATACGTTTTGTTTTTTGAATAGTCACCACAGTTTATTTAGTAATAAGATGGAGGTGGGAATAAAGGACAGTTTGAAATGGTTGGTCCTACACCTGCTGGCTCTGTAGCGCCTCCCTGACGGCAGCAGCTGGTGGAAGAGGACATGTGAAGGGTCACTCAGGATTCTATTTGCTCCCTTCACAACTGCTCCCTCATATATTGCCTGGAGGGACTGGAAGTGACCATGTTTCCCCTCTATCTTCAATGCTGTAGCCTCCATTCTTTGGAGTCTGGCCTTACACTGGGCTATGTGGGAGCCGAACCATGCTGCCATACCGCATCTCATGATACCGGCCAACACCGCATTATATTTTAACAAATTGTCCACTTCATTGTATAATAATTTGTCAATAATAATATCTAACAGGTTTCTCTGCATTTTCTAATAAGTTATTACATTATGATGGTCCTTACACACAGTGAGAGATATACATTTATGATGATCATTTTGAAATAATCTGCACAATATGTAATTCATTACAAAATGTAAGAAAGTTATTTAATAACGTAGATGTTAACACATAATGATGTGACAATGTATCATTGCACATTTGAGAATGAACCCATTTTTGTTTGTTATTTTCATTACAGGGTTTACATTGTTTTAGTTTAATAAGTTTATTTGTATCAGGGACAATGTACAAAATAACATTAGTCTCGAGATGAGACGAGATGCCTTGTACCGGATTTAGCTTACTATACTTTCCATCCGTAGTCCCTGGGCAGGTGAATAAGAACAATAGAAATATAAGAATTATCAATTAACATAGCATTCTAAACATCCATACACATATGCATATACACCCTCTCACACATCACAAACACTCAGGACATAGTCCTATTTCATATCAGTTAACAAAACATACAGTTATTAAAATGCTTCACACTTTGCCAAGGTTAAAAATAATTTAGGCTCATGATTAATGCTGACATGTCTGATTTCTTAGGATCCATTGTTTGACTTCCCGGGAGAAAACATTGAAGTCTGTACAGAGTTTCAGATTAGTTGTAAGATTGTTCCATGATTTGACAGATTTAAAAGAGAAGGCAGATTGAGCAAAGGCAGAACTACGCTTAGGGATGTTACAATCTCCACTTGAGACAGATCTTAAAGCTCTGGTGGAATGCTCAGAGCAGAGTTTAACAAAGGTTTTCAATGGGGGAGGGGCAACATTATGAATTATTTTGTACACTAGACGGACATTAGAATACATCATTAGATTATCAAAGCTAAGCATTTTATATTTGTTTAGTATTTCACAGTGATGATACTGTCGTGACTTTCTGTCTAATATTTTCAGTGCTTGTTTGTGTAGTGACCTGATGGGTTTCAGGACAGATGGACTTGCCTGAGACCAACAGGACATACAGTAATTATAATGTGACAAAATCATGGCATTGAAATAAGTTTTCGCGGCTTCAACTGTTAATGAGTTCCTGATGTTTCTAAAATTTAACAAGTTATATTTCAGCGTGTGGCTCATTTTCTTAACATGGCCCTTAAATGTAAGAGTGGAATCTAGTATCACACCCAGGTATTTGAACTCATTGACATTTTTTATTATTTCTCCATTAACATATATATTTGGGAAAATAGTATTTCGTTGTTTATTTGAGAAATACATGGTTACCGTTTTATTAGTACTAAGTGTAAGACGAGAGTACTGAAGCCACCGTGTAACTTTTTCCATTGCCATTGACAGCTTCACAGCTACTTCTTCGGGATCTTTCCCAGCAGTGTACAGGACCGTATCGTCCGCATACATCAGGGTCCCTACTTCATCACACACAGATGGAAGGTCATTAATGTATGTGCTAAACAGCAGCGGTCCTAAGATGGAGCCCTGCGGCACTCCCAACACACAGGCTTTAGAAGACGAAGTTTTATCATTGATCCGCACACACTGAGAGCGGTCAAGTAAGTAAGACTGGATCCAATTTAATACATTAACTGAGAGTTTAAATGTTGACAATTTTGAAAGGAGCACTGAATGATTAACTGTATCAAACGCCTTTCTTAGATCTAGAAATAAGGCACCCACCACCCCTCCTTTATCAAGGCTGCTTTTAACGACTTCAAGGAAGTAGCAACATGCAGTTTCAGTAGAATGGTTTGCTCTGAACCCAAACTGCATAGGATGCAGTAGGTTTTCTTTGGTTATGGTTTCTGCAATTGATGAGTGCTACTTCAGTTGGAGGTTCAACTGCCCAACAAAGAAACAACCATTGGTCTCTGCAGGAGCAGCTAGAATTACTAGCATTATCGAATGTAGCAAAGTATATGGTGATAAAAAACACTATGAACTTGAAGAAACATTGGACAGTAACGGCCAGTTCATATTGAAGTGCCACAAAAGTTGTGTGTCTTGTTACACTTCAAAAAGTCATATTGAACGACACAAACGTCAAAGGGCTGGAGAAGCTGACTTAAATGTACCTTGCAAGGTGACGAGGCGCTCACAGTCAGGAGACTCAGCTGGACTTTTTGATTTTCACATACATTGCGTTTTCTGTGGAGAGTTTTGTCATCTTCAAAAAGATAAAAAGAACCCATCCAGATGGAGGGCTGCATTCCTATTTCGAGAACTGGAAACCAAGAAGTCTCTCTTAAAAGTATGTGAAACACGAAATGATGATGTTGCGAAAACTGTCCAACACCGTCTTCTGGGGACAATTAGTGATCTACATGCTGCAGCTGCCCGGTACCATGTTGATTGTCGACAAAGATTTGTCCAATATAGATCACTCCCCGAGCAGGCCAGTTCTAGAAGTTCAGAGAACACTGATGAAGATCCTCCCTTTACATCAGTTGTAGAGAAGATGAAAGCTGACCGATCAAGAATGTGGAATTCCATTGAATTGTTTGCACTCTACACAGACCTTAATGGGGATAAACTTTCTAGGAGGTGCCTCACCAGGAAACTCCAACAGACATTTGACACTGATATTTTGGTACTATCCTCGCCTGGGATAGCTGACATAATTGCTTTTCGTAGCTGTGCCTCGCAGACTCTCCGACTTGTGAATGATGACGAGGATGACATGGAGAACATCACAACAAAAGCCAGCAAGCAAATCATTCAGGATGTTAACAACATTGATATGGACAAGGAACAGTATAACATCAGCATTAATAAGGACATGATCAAAGAGTCAGTGAGTGATTTTCTGTTGCTGTTGTTAGCAAAGGTTTCTCCAAAGCTAGATAATACCCTTCCTGCACTTCTCATAGGTTCAATTGTCACTAGTGCTCTGAAGTCTCAGGCCACTTGTTTGCAAATGGCCCTAGCAGGAAAGATGGTAGAGTCAAAGAAGCTTATCAATAGTAGGGGTGTGCATTGGCACTGCCCTCACGATTCGATTCGATTACGATTCAGCAGGTAACGATTCGATTCAATTCGATTCTCCGATGCATTGCGATGCATTGCAATGCATCAAAATTCTACTGCACACAACATGGCAAATTTTTCATCAGTCATGAGATATTGAACAACAGATTTTATCGGCTGCTATGTATTATCACTCTCCTGTATCTTTGACATAAATGTCATAAAATAAAATAAAATTGAATGGTACAGGTATTGGATATGGGATTTTCAAACCTGAAAAAGAAAACATAAATCACTTCTAGGGCTGCCCCCCAAAAATTAGCCGACCAAAATTTCATTGGTCGATTGGTCGCAGGAAAAAACAAACAAACCTTTGGAGCCGTGTCTTGTCAATATTAACTCAAAATCAATATGACTTAACTATATGAAAGACTACGGGGCTTTTATTTTGAAGGGCCCGATACAGGAAGTCGTGACACTTTCTGTTGTGGTTGTTTTTACACGGCACGGCAGGTCTCTCTCTCTCTGCATCAGAGACCCCCCAGCCTGAGCTCAGTCACTCCCCCTCCTCTACTGTGTTTATTGGTGATAAACGGGCATGCTGATACTACCTGTAGTAACGGTAAAACCCGACCGGCTTGTTGAGTCTCGGACCCGACACGGCCGGACTCACGAGCGTTAATTAATTAATTCTCGACCCGACTGCGGGTGAAAAAAAAAAAGGAAAAAGAAAGCCAGCGGCAACACTGCTACTGCTGGTGCTGCTGCTTAGCCTGTAGCTACAGGCTGCGCATGTCGTTGCTCCGGAAACGCCCCCGGAGGTAATTGAAACTTCACAACTTTATTTGAGGCCAGAAAATAAACAGTGACATAATCGATTATGGCACGTTGCCGCATCAATGCTGAATCGTGCATGTCCCGCATTGCAATGCATCGCCGAATCGATTATTGTTGACACCCCTAATCAATAGTATGTATTCCTATGGTGTATGTTGTTCATACACAGAGTATCGCAGGTTCAAGAAATCAGCATCTCGGGCAGCAGTAGCAGATTTAAAGTTGTCTGGCATTTGTAATGCTGAAGATGGCCTATAGTTCAGGCTATTGTGGATAACTTTGATGCAGATATATCAACACAGAATGGGAAGCAGTCCACACATTCCCTTGCAGTCCTTCTAACACAGTACTCACAGACCCCTGAAGAGGGCGAGGAGGAGCAAATTAATCCAAAGATCAAAAGAATCCCTAAAGATTCACTAGACATTCCATACGATGTCGACATCCACCGATACCAGGGACCCAAACAGCCTCCAATGCCACCAGATGGAGCTACAAAGGCTGTGTGCTCCCTGAAGTCACTTGCTCACCAAGTAGTTGTAGAAAACTAAGGTCAGCCTCTGAAGCTCTTTTAACAACAACAAGTTCTTACTCAGGACAACTGCCCAGAATACCATGGATACAACACGAAACATAGCAGGGAGCAGGGGATTCTCCCTAAGGCCAAAACAAAAGTACTCTACTTACCCCTGATCGATATGAAGCCATCCGATCCTGACACAATGATGACAGCCTTGGCTAGAGTACAAGACCTCACATCTGAAACTGGTCAGAATTTCAGTGTGCTGACATGTGACCAGCAGCTCTACCGGGTTGCACTGCAAGTGTTATGGGCCAATCCAGATAAGTTCAAAGACATGCATTTACGTCTCGGAGGTATGCACGCATTGATGAGTTTTGTTGGGGCTATAGGTTCACTGATGTCTGAAAGCGGACTCTCTTGTGTCCTGTCAGAAGTATTTGGAGGGGTTGCCAAGATGTTGAATGGGAAGAAGTTCCCTCAGAATGTACGTGCCCTGCGGATGATGGCAGAGGAGGTGCTGCGGTGCGTGATTATTGATGGCCATTTCCAGAAAGCAGATGACCTGATGACCGCCTTGGATCAGATTGCAAGTCAGAGCAGGACAGTCAAACTTTGGGTTGACGTCTTGGTGAAACCAGTGTTGCTGATGATGTCATACATCCGGGCTGAACGTGAGGGTGACTGGCTTCTCCATCTGACCACTTTCCGGAAGATGCTTCCCTATTACTTTGCAGCTGGCCATGTCAACTATGCCAGGTATGGCCTCTACTACCTCCGTTCCATGGAGAAGCTTCCTCCACATGTCCAAAGCTATTTTCTCCAGGGGCAACATGTGACACGACACATTCGGGGAATATGGAACGGCCTGTGGACTGACCAGTTCATTGAGTCCACTTTCATGAGGTACGGCCACAGCGCAGGAGGGATCATTGGAATAACCTTGAAGCCAGAAGCACTTAAGATCTGGGCCCTGAGCCGCCACATCTGCTGCAAGATAGAGTCAGACATGAAGGAGATGGAAGAGGACGAGACAACAACTACAAAAGTGCATCTCTATCACAAGGAGGAGGCTAAAGCCAGGGTTATAGCAGACACCAAGGACAGGGATGGACTTCGTCAGAAACTTGACACCTGCCTCCATCCATTGGATCCCAATGAACATCCAGGAGAGAGCATTGTGAACATTGCCAATGGCAAAATAGCTCCACCGACTGTCAATGTAGATAAAGATTGGGGAGACAATGTTAGAACGTTTTGAAAAGACCTGGCCAGAGGGATTTTACAACACCATCTCAAGCAATGTGAAGAGCATGGCAATAACAACCAAATCCATTCAAGTTGGTGACTCCAAAATGTATGACCTAAATGTAATATATTCAAGGACCATTGCACTGTTCTCTAGTGACCGTGATGTTGACGTGAAGGACGTCCTCGCCTACGAGCTGGCACCAGTCCCAACTGCCATGTTCACAGAGGACGGAATGCGAATTTGTAAAGCAAAATCCACACTGAAGAAGTCACTCCAGGTTGAAGTTCTCAAGGGGAATGCAGGTGATGCAGATGTCACTGTCATTGATGGATCAGCACTTCTTTGGACCATACACTGGCCAGCTGATGGTACTGTCGCTGATTTCATTGAAAATGTTAAGATACGACTGACTCCATACCTGTCAGAGAGTGATGTCTACCTCATCTTTGACAGATACTATGATTAAAGTATCAAGTCGATATCAACCAGAGATATCAGGGACACAGTGGTCAACAAGAAACATCATCTCCTCCTATCAACAAAGCTACCAGCCCAGAAGGTTGTCTTGTCATCTATTGAATACAAGAAACAGCTGAACCGATTATTATGTGAGGAACTGACAGAAGACAGGCTGTTCCATCTACGGAGCACAAACAAACACAAGTTGGTGGTGACAGGAGAAAACCCATGCCCTATTGAGATCAGGATGGAAGAAAGAAGGAGCCGATATGACCTAGAGAATCAGCAGGAAGAAGCTGACACCATCATTATCCAACAACTCCTGGGGTGTGCTGGAGAAGCCCAACAAATCTCAGTGGTTTTTGATGACACAGACGTATTCGTCCTACTCCTTTCACCATTACCATCAGGCAGGACTGGATGCACGACTAATCATGGAATCTCCCCGCAAGGAAAGAGCAATAGTGGACATAAAGGCGACACTGTCCAAACATTCACAAATTGTCGAGAACCTTTTACCAGCCCATGCCATATCAGGATGTGACACCGTAGCATCTTACTATGGGTTGGGAAAAGGTTCTGTGATCAAAGTCCTGAAAGCTGGGTATGAGCTATCAGCCATTGGCAACATAGATGCACCATTCCAGCAAGTCCTCGACCAAGCCACTGCCTTCATCTCTGCCTGTTATGGCATAAAGGAGAGCATGGACATATCGCACACAAGATTACTTGTCTGGGGGAAAAAGAATGGAAAAGGACATATGTCTGCTCCAAACTTAGCTGCTCTACCACCAACAAAAGAAGCGTTCATTGAAAATGTTAAGAGGGCCCACTTTCAGACAATGTTGTGGCGAAACCTCAGTGTAAACCTTCCACCAGCACTGAATCCAGAGAAATTTGGATGGAAAATAGATTCTTCCAACAAGTCATTGCTCCCAGTCCATCTACCAGAAGATACCAAACTTGTACCAGACTACATTCTGGAGATGATCAGGTGTGGTTGCAAGAGCAAAATCCCATGCAACTCCAAGAAGTGCAGCTGTAAAGTGCATGGTTTGCCATGCACAATGTTCTGTTCATGTTTCCATGTGGGGTGCTCAAGAGCATAACTGGTGTTGATGTTATGTGTGGCCAGGGGTAGTGGGCTATGCATGTGTGTGTCTCTCTGCATGTGTGTCTCTGTCTCCGCCTTGCTCTGCCTTCCTGAACTCTGTTATGTCTGCCTGTGTTTGCTTGAGAGTTCCCTGTAAGGTAGTCGTCGGGCAGAGAGAGACTCTTGCCAATTTGTTATTTTGCCTTTCTTATTTTTGGTGGTGATACCTGGGTGTGGGTACGTTTTCTGTGTGGCAGTGGGCCTTGCCCTGGGTCCATTGTTCGCAGAGTTCAACGTTTAACCTGTTCACGCAGGCCCCCTAGTGGTTGGGACGCCGGCGTCCCAAATCAATAACACATGAACGGCGTCCTTAATATAACGAAATGTAGGCCTGGTGTAATGAAAACTCCACCACAGACCTTTTAAGGACACTTTCGGCAACATGTAGGAAAAAAATGAAGTTTCTAGGTCCTACGGTTTTTTCACAGTCACTGAAAATGTCTCAAACAATATCAGACTACGGCAGCCCACAAGCGACGTCACGTCAACAACGAAGGTGATTTTAACATATATGTACCATCTGTACACCTCTTCTTTCACCACCAAAAAATCGTTTACTGTCATATAAACAAAAGCAAAGGTCAAAAATGCAGTTTTTACCCCATCAAAGGTTTAAACAAGCCTGTTCACTGAACACAAACAAACCCGGAAGTCATTTTCGAGTGCCGAAAAATACGGACATTTGTCAATCATGGACCCACTAAAACACTGAATATAATTACAAGCTTACCCTTTTTTAAAAGCTGAAGATGTGCTCGAAAATAATCCATTGCAAGATTTTATCCATCGTGACCAGATAATCCACAGCGTTTTACGTAACTCCGCAGTTCTAATACTACTCGCATTCTCCGTCAGACTGCGCACCCGGTTTTGCGCATCTCTCGTCGCCTGTCAATCAAAGTCACGGGGGTGAAAACTTTTTGGTCCAATAGCAGAGACTCTAAGGTGTGACCTGATATATAATGATCCCTGATTGGGCAAAGCTTAAGCCTGCACCCAGCTGGTTCCTGTGGTTCCCTCTCCCCCTAGTGTCAACAAGTAAGCAATACAAGTCGCCACAAAAAGTGTGTTTTTACTGCCCCAAGGTTAATTAAAATAATAATAAAAGACAAAATGAACTATTTCAAATGTCCTTGTTAATTTAAGCCATCACTGATGGTTGTGGGATGTTTACTTCTGGAGTAATAAAGGAAAATAACAATATAATACAGGCGAAAATAAGTAAATTCATGTTTGGATGGGTTTTGGACACTAAATATTCATCTCCATTAATTAAATTTTAAAATGGCATTTTACTTATGTAACTAATGTTCCTAAAACCCATCAAGTGTGTGATTGGCCCCAATAGGTTATCTGTTGGGGGGACAAAAACTCACTAAAATCTTGCAGTGTGCATTTTAGCCAAATTGGACAATTTTGGACAGGTTTTGCACACTGTACATCACCAAAGGACACTGTTTGGAAAAACTCTATAGTGCCTCAGTAGTTTTACCTATCAACCTAAAATTTGGTACACATGTGGACAGGGAGTGTGTGAACCATATATGTAAAATTCAACCTGTTTTATAATTAGGATTTTGATATATCACCTTTTCACCAAAAATTTCAAACTCGGTTTTTTTTTTTTCAAAAAAAAAATAGTAATTTCAGAAGCCCATTTTTTTATGGAATGACTCAATTCAATATTTTATACATATAGATGTAAAGGGACAAAGGTTGTCTTTCATTTAAGCCATAAACCATAGTTGTGGGATTAGTACTTCTGTGGTTATTAAGCTTTAATTGCAGTGATACAAAAACAGGCGGAAATTGCCAAAAATGGCCTCTGCATGAAGAGGTTAAAGAAGCCTCCCGGGAAGCCACTGAAGACTAGTTAGACTAGGCTAGTTATAATCATTATCACAGGGTGCCTCTCCACGTCACTTTTCTACAGCTTTGCACAGCAGCGTAATCTCTTGTGGGTTGACTCTACCTTTAGTTTTGCTTTGTCTGGATTCTGTGTGTTAAATAGTAACAGTAAATAATAACTAGAAAATTTCCTCTCGGGAAATTTTGAAAGGCCCACGGGGCTACTGCCGGTTTTGCCATCTCTGTCAACATGGGAATCAAACCCACGATCTTAAGGTCAAGACAGAGCTGATCAGACAGACACATGATCATCTTTCTATAAGCACTGATATGGAGGAGCTGTAACCACATTGGTTACCTGTGTGTGTGTGTGTGTGTGTGTGTGTGTGTGTGTGTGTGTGTGTGACTATGAGCTGCATCCTGTGTCAGTCTGATTTAGCTGTGTCTCTGTTTATAAACATTTAAACGAGCGCCAGGTGGATTGTTTATGAAGTTAACGAGCTCTGGCCTGAGGATAATAGAGGTTACCACGGTGATAGGGCCCCCCCAGGCTGAGACAGACAGAAACGTGGAGAAAAAGAGCGATTTTCTGCCTCTGCACCGATCTCACATTTAGGCTTACTGTGACAAAACAGTAACTCTTATCAGAACAAAACACAGATCACGTTGCTCTAAGGACTTCCTGAAAAATGTGGTACGATTTGGTGTTTCTACAGTAAATATTTTGGAGACGCTGGCAGTTTTAAAACATCAGTCCATTCTGCTTCTCTCAGAAAATATTTGTATTGGAGTCAATGAGGAGCAGAGACAGACGTGGCCGCACTCAGAGGCTTGTTCTGTAAATTCTGTAAGTCTCTCTGATATTTTGAGCACATGATATGAGAGATAACAAGTTTGTCTCACAAATTCTGAAAAAATCATGTGTGTAGAGTGTAAATTGTGGCCGTGCTGACAGTTTATCCAGAAAAAATACAGAATGTTTTTTCACTCTCTCCCACTCTAACCGATGATGTCACGCGCTCTGACACGAACATTCCGTGCAATACACAACCATTATAATCTCATAATTTCTCCAAAAATGATCATGGTCATTGATCAGGGATTGATCAAAAACTATATGACCTATCAAAACGTGGAGTAATACGACAATACACAAGACTTGTGTCTACTGTTTAAAGTTTAAATCAAGTCTTTAGGTTAAAGTATGCCTGAGCAGTAGACGTTTGTTAAACTCCAATGATTGGTCTTTTTCGCTCTTTTTTTTTCGCCCGTCCCATTGACTTCAATGCAAAATTTTGCGCAGTTTTTCGCGACTTACGTCCCCTGCAGCTATTTCATAGCTGTTGGGACCAGTGCCCGGTGCGATTGCCCGTGGCCCTAATGATTACCGGGTCCTGAGCTGCGATTACCTGAGGGTTAATCATCAACTCTGTAGGAGCCAGATTGGTCATTTTCTTTGTTCATGAGTGTTGTACAAATTTGTGCCAGTAGGTGGCAGTATCTGTTTAGGCCATTGCCTTTGAATCTATATAGGTAGGTGGGTTAATCAGCGCCGGTCCACACGCTGGGGAATCCATATGGTTTTTGACCGTGCCATGGCGTATGTGTGTAGCCTAATAAATCTGCAACAAAAGAGAAGTAAAGCTTGGACATTTGCTGTGTTATGCACTTACACCTGCACGCGTACTTGCCCTTTAAATCACCAGCATGCGCGGATAGTGACAAAGGGCCTCTATAATCTCTTTTGTCTTGTTAGTGTTTAACACCAAGTAGTTGTTACCACACCTGGGGCCTCATTTATCAAAGAGGGTGTAAAACTGCTACTAAATATTTGCGTACGGCGAAAAGACGAAAATGGCGTACACCCTAAATATTTACACCTTTTTCAGATCAATCAAACTGTGCGTACGCACAACTCTCCGCAATAAATCACACAGGACTCAAGAATGGTGCACACGTGAACACACCTCTTACTCCGCCCCCGGAACGCCTATATACAACTATATATGGTCAGCACGTGCATATTTAATTAGCCATGTGCTCTGTGGTGCAGCAACAAGTGACAACAAAGTGACAACGGAGACAACCGGCGGAGGACGGGGGAAAGAAGCGGAACTTCTCCGCTTCTCCGAAAGCAGATACACGGGCAATAAATCAGTCAGAAAAATGATCTTGCATTTTAATAAGCTACAATAAAAACAAAAACCTCCCAAATCTCAACAAAAGGGAGCAGAAAGAAGAAGAATCTTATGTAATCTGCCCCTTTATCCCAGAAAATCTTTTTTTTTTTTCTTTTTAAAGCAGAACTATGCAACTTGGCCGGAAATAGCTCGCTCCTTCGTTGGTTTCTCTTTTTTTCCCTCTCCGGGGCTCCCCCACAGTTCTGGGAGGCACATGTCACTGTCGTAAAAAAAAACTCGCCGCCCCACCTCCTCCACCCCCTCCCTACACGTGCTTGTGTTTACTGCTGAAGGTAGAGAGCGGTGTTTGCTAAGCACGGAGCTAATGCTAACACGGAGCTAACGCTAACAGGGAGCTAATGCTAACACGGAGCTAACGCTAATACGGCCACACACAGACAAAGACACAAAGACACAGACATACACACACACATGAATAAAGGTTCCAAAACGCGAAGGCGTGTGTGTGTGTGTCATGATGTATTACATTATCTTATAAAAGATCCATGGTGTGTGTGTGTGTGTCTGTTAGCATTAGCTCCGTGTTAGCCACAAGCCGAACTTCATCAGTACAAACCAATCACGATTCATGACATGCATGACGTCATCTGCGTTCTTATCTCGTACTGCCGTAAGGCAGTTTCTCGCGATAGTTCTATCCATTGATGAGATTTACACCGAGACGGAGGACTGATCTTGCAAGTGCGGTTTTCAGCCAGTGGGGGGGGTGAGCGCATTGGCCTAGACCCCATTCACCTCATAATAGGTCACTCTACCATCACAGTGACTCTGAGCCACAATAATTACAGCCGAAATCCTGCATAGTTCTGCTTTAACTAGATGTTAAAACAATGTAGGAAGCAGGACGATAGTTACCATTACTTTGAACGCCTTTCCACTACACAGTTACAGCTCTACTGGACTCGGTTTAGGTCATTTTCCATTACAGCTGAGTCCTTCACAGTTCCTCCTCAGGGCCGTGTCGTCTCACTCTTTATTCTCTCGTCAGATCCAAACACACGTGCACCTCGTTAACTCAGGTGACAGAATAATAACAGTCTCAGTAGCTGCAGATCAGTGTGCGCTGCTGCCGGTGTGTTTTTAAACTTGGATGGTTTGATCCTTGTCGGACGTCACACATAGCCTAATCAAAAAAGCAAAATCCACAATCCGCTCTGTTTATTAATTAACATAGAGCCTAGTGTTATTATAGAGCGGGTTGGATTGCCAGCATCAACGGTCCACCACTACCACAATTACTTTAAAAAATCCTACTGTCTCTTCTAAATGTACTCCGCTCCTCTCTCCCTCTCACACTGCAGTTCTCTGACTCAGCAACGGTGTCGCCAATTCCTCCTGTTCCTCAAAAAAGGCGTAAATCACGGTACGCCAGGGTCAAAATGGGTGTAAATGTCCGCACTTTTCCCCGTCAGGTTTTGGCTTGATAGATCCCAAATTTGGCGGAGAAAAGTGCGTACGCACAAAACGAGGGGAAAATGGCGTAAAAAAAAGGTGTATCCACAATGATAAATGAGGCCCCAGGTTTTGAAGGTGGCACGGAGGGAGGGCCAGGTATTCACATCCAACAAGCTTAAAATGATGGGGTTACATGCTGTCATTCCGACATCCCACCATTTAGACATACCACCATTCCTGAATGGGCTCTATGCACAGCTCCACTACTCCCTGAATTTAAGGCAGCTCCTTTATTTCCTGTCATTATTGGACAAACTAATTAATCCAGGTGTGTCTGACCATTGTGACTACTCAGACACACCTGGATTAATCAGTTTGTTCAATAATGTAAGACAGGAAATAAAGGAGCTGCTTTAAGTTCAGGAAGTAGTGGAGCTGTGTATAGAGCCCATACCGCTATTCCGTCATGTGAACGTCCCACCATTCCGACAAGACTTTTAATATAAGGAAATGTGCGTTACTCAACAGGTGTCTCCCTTCTTTAAGACATGCTGACAGAGGAATACCCACATAGTTGTGTGTAGTTACGCAGCAGAGGGACTAGTCTGCCTGTCTAGCCTCTACCTGCTCTTTTTACTAAACTGAACCAACTCTTTTCTTCATTGCCTAAGCCCAACCAGTGCAAAATCTTTTGGGGGAAAAATTATTCTATTAAAGGAATTGTCGGAAAGAAGAAAAAAAATACCGTCATTCCGACCATGGTAGACAAAAATTGTCGGAATGACGGGACATTTGACATCAAGTGTTGTCATTTAGACAACTAGAGGCCTATGTCGGACTGGTAGGATGTCGGAATGGTGGTTGCCCCCCAAATGATGGTATCATCTGAAGATTTGATGATATGGTTGTTAGGATGTGAACTCCTGCATTCGTTGGTGTACAACGTGAAGAGGATTGGGGAGCAGACGCAGCCCTGAGGCACACCTGTGCTGCACTGCTTCAAGGCAGAGAGAGACGTTTACCCTGACTTGTTGTGTCTTGTTTGTTAAGAACCAATAAAACCATTTAATAAAAAGAGTGTCAACCCTCATGTTGATTCACTTCTGTCCTAAAACAAGTCTAAACAGCCCACAGCTTAAAAGATGTTCAACAGTGAAGGCTCCATGGCAACGTGATCTCACTTCACATGTTTAACGGACGAGCTAAATGACACTCAGCTTTCGGGAATCAAACCCACTGAACGCTGCGTCGCTCGCTGCAACACATCTGAAGCGCTCAGTGGCTTCGAAAACACTCCACTTCCCATGATGCATCGTGGCTGCGCTGCCTGTGCTCCTGCTGCCACTAACTCACATTGTCAATGAGACCAAGGAGCCACAGTCAGTGAGAACAACTTTATTTAAAAATATCAAACGTTACTAAATCACATTTCAGTCTGAACAGTTTTTACACTGATATGAATATTTATCTGATAGAAACAATGAGCTTCATAGTTGATGTGAGCAGCTGCTGCCTCCTTCTCCTCACTTCTTCTTGGTGTACTGCAACCACAGAGAGGAGAGACTGACGTGTGTTGGTCTGTCTGACAATATTATTATTATTAAAGCAGAAGTGAGTGATCCGGTCGTTTTCGCTAATGCTGCGTTCCAGGCAGGCTTTTGAAATCGTAAATTACAGCTTCAAGTCACAACTTACGACTTTGTAGCGTTTCAGGCAACCCACTCGTGTTTTTCCGACCTGTTTTACCGGTGAAAGTCACTATAACGGCCACTCGTAACTTCTGACCCGTGAACTCGTACCAGATTGAACTGGTACCACTTCACGGTCGGAAAAATACGAGTTTCCTTGAACGCACCATAACAGTCCTCGTCGCTACGTCACCACATTCACGGCGTTCCTTGGCTGCACACACAGCCCTGCATGCCGTTCTCTCTCCTCATTGGATAAAAACTGTAGGATACGATAAATGTTTTCTCTTCGGCTCAGAGCAGAGCAGAGGGACTGACAGACCCGTGTTTCAGACCAAACACTCTATGTAAGTGATTGCTGTCGGAAGATATAACTATTTAAGACTTATTAACACAAATATATCACTCACTTCTGCTTTAATATTATTAATAAACTCACTTTATCTAGAATCCAGTCAGCGTCTGTTATCGCTCTCTGGATGATCATCTGGATCCTCTCTGGGTCGTCCTCATCTGAGTGACTGGTGTAACCCTGGAAACACAAACTCATCAATCAGGACACTTTATTAATTTTATTATCATCATGATTATCATTATTATTTCTCTGGTTTGAGTTTTTCCACTGTGTTTCTTTCCTTCATTTTTAAAATCTAAATGGAAGAATTGGACGTTTTGGACGAGAATAACTGATAATAATGAAAATAATCCTCAATTTCAGACTTAATCCTGGATTTTCTCAGGTTTTACTGATCTGTGTGTGATTGTGTGAATGCAGCAGCAGCAGGGACCTGAGGAGATCAGACAGGCGATCCGTCATTGTAGTGGCTGTTTGTGGAAACTAAGCGAAGCTTCAAATCAAACTTTAAACCCTAAAGAATCAAAGGGCCACTGCTGCACCATGGGTTGTGGTGTAGACAGGTGAGAGAAACATCATGACCATGCAAAGTCCAGTTTTAACTAAAAATGTGGTTTATTTGACCAGAAACAAGCAAGAAAAGAACAAAACAAATTCCTGCTCTGGTAAAAAACCATCAGCCCACCCAGGTGCATGCTGGTCCCTCACTGCAGCCCTACATATTTATTCTCTGGTGACGTGATCAAATGAAATAAAACACCAATAATAAACAGGAAAACACCTGAACTACACAAATAATAAACTAACAGAATCTGATCAGAATTAAATCAAATAAATCAATTCAGGAAAATCAAATCTAAACTAAATATTGAACTAAACAACACTAAATACTAACAATGAATAAATAAACAGCTCCAACAGTTTGTGTTTGTTGATGTGTGTCTACTACTGCTGGCTGTCCATCTAACCAGTCTGCAGCTCCACCCAGCTTCTCTCTGCATCCTCAGCTCAGAAACCGTCACTAGAGAGAGTAGAGGATCCGTCTGCAGCGTTACACCTCGCCTGTCAGCAGATGTGTGTGTGTGTGTGTGTGTACCTGAGGAGCTCACCTGTCGTACGGCGTGTCGATAGTGTTGCTGCATGGCCGTGTTGGGCAGCAGCCTGCAGCACCTCAGGAGATATCGATAGAGCTGCAGCGGGGTGTGGACCAGCTCTGCTCCAGCTAAAGGTGGCATCCCCTCCTCCTGTGGAGTCACAGACAGCAGCTCTGAGCTTCAGCAGCTTCACAGTCACAGTCAGGAAGAAGAAGAAGAAGCTCTCAGAGATGTAACACCTGCTCAGGTCTATACAGCTACTGTTAGCTAACACACTAACAACACTTTAACACATCAGCAAAACCATCAGTGAATGGAAGAGACGTCCAGAGCACCTCAAAAACACCACTGCACTGCAAAAACTCTAAATCTTTCTGAGAATATTTGTCCTTTTTCTTGTCAAAATGTCTCATTTCTAGTCAAACCTAATCTCTTTCCATTTAAAATAAGACTCATCACCTAAAAACTTGTTTTTAGATAATTTTCACTTGTTTCAAACAAATATTCACTTGAAATAAGTAGAATAATCTGCCAGTGAAAGCAAGTTTTTTTTGTGCTTGTAATAAGGAAGAAAAACTTGCTCCACTATCAGATTCTTCTACTTATTTCAAGTGAAAATATGCTTGAAAGAATGAAAAAGTGTCTAAAACAAGCTGCTTTTAATGTGATGTTTCTTATTTTAAGTATAATGAAATTTGTTTTGACTAGAAATAAGAGAAATATTTTTGGTAAAATATTTGAGTTTTTGCAGTGTGACTAGGCTACCTCTGTTTTACTCGTAAGGTCAGAAATTGGATTGTGAGTCAGCAGTCGTGCCAGCACTGAGTCGGGGACCCCTGTACATAGGAGACCAGTAGGTATCAGTAGGGATGAGACGACCCTGGTGGGCAGCCTCGTCCCTACTGGGCATTCTCAACCTGAAAACGCAGTGCCAGCATCAAACTGGAACTGCATTAGGTTACCTTGGTGGGTAGCTCCATCCCTGTGGAGCTCCACTTAGTCCCTTCTCCTCTCTTACATATTATTTGCACTGAACAATGAGCACTTTATGTGAAATCCTATGTACTTGAATGTATTTGATTTATTTTAAATACCCAGAACATCCCTACACACTTCAGGTAGGCACCCTACTTGTCACTTTGCACTTCATGAAATATCCTATGTACTTGAATACTTATTTTAAATACTCAGAACATCTCAGCGCACTTTAGGTAGGCTTTGTAGCCTAATTGTCATGTTGTCGCTTGTTTATTTTCGAATTACTATGTTTGTCACAGTCTTTGTCCTATTTTATACCCCATTTTATTGTAGGCTACCCCAAGGACTACAGATGGAAATTAGCGGCTCCGCTAAATCTGGTGCAGCCATCATTTTATTTGTTTTCTAATAATTAATGCCACTGCACACTGTCCTTCTAAACTAAATAAATAAATAAATAAATAAATAAATAAATAAATAAATAAATACATACATAAAAATCAGCCAGTTGACAAACCAGAGGCTGAGCTGCTCACAGGAGGATCTGTCAGGCTGGATCAGGCTCCTGGAGCTGGAGACAGAGACTCAGACCGACGGGAGGTTTAGACTCTCTGTTGTCTCCGTCAGTGTCTCAGTTTAAACTCTCTGTTGTCTCCGTCAGTGTCTCAGTTTAAACTCTCTGTTGTCTCCGTCAGTGTCTCAGTTTAAACTCTCTGTTGTCTCCGTCAGTGTCTCAGTTTAAACTCTCTGTTGTCTCCGTCAGTGTCTCTCGGACGTCTTCTCCTCCTCCTCCTCCGGAGACTTTTCATAACAAACCGTAGTCGGATGTGTCGTCATCATCTTCTTCTTCTTCTTCTTCCTGTTTGTCTGGTCTCATGTTTCCACCACACGGAGCGGTGTCGCCCCCTCGTGTCGCTTCGTGGAGTCCTGCAGCGTCCTGGAGGAAACTGGAGATGAGTTCAAACACAGAGTCACTGACAAGCGGCGGACTGGAGATCGATATTATCATTTTGATTTATGGAACACATTTTGGGGGACGAGCATGAAAACTGTTTGTTTTTTCTTTTTAATTATATCATAAAATTTGCAACCTAAATGTGTCAAATATGCAGCTATGACCTTGAAATGAAAAAGGCTTTCTGCTAATGCATTTTAATTTTCAAATTTGACATTTCAAATTGAATTTTGGTACCTTTTTGCTGGAGGATGTTTTGACAATTAAATCTGAAATGCCCTTTTCTTTATTATTTTCAAAGCAGAAGTGAGTGATATATTTGTGTTAATATAAGTCTTAAATAGTTATATCTTCCGACAGCAATCACTTACATAGAGTGTTTGGACTGAAACACGGGTCTCTCAGTCCCTCTGCTCTGCTCTGAGCCGAAGAGAAAACATTTATCGTATCCTACAGTTTTTATCCAATGAGGAGAGAGAACGGCATGCAGGGCTGTGTGTGCAGCCAAGGAACGCCGTGAATGTGGTGACGTAGGGACGAGGACTGTTATGGTGCGTTCAAGGAAACTCGTATTTTTCCGACCGTGAAGTGGTACCAGTTCAATCTGGTACGAGTTCACCGGTCGGAAGTTACGAGTGGCCGTTATAGTGACTTTCACCGGTAAAACAGGTCGGAAAAACACGAGTGGGTTGCCTGAAACGCTACAAAGTCGTAAGTTGTGACTTGAAGCTGTAATTTACGATTTCAAAAGCCTGCCTGGAACGCAGCATTAGCGAAAACGACCGGATCACTCACTTCTGCTTTAAGTCACAGAATGAGCAGTCTTGAAGAAGAAAATAAAAATGCAGTTTGAATTATTGATTATTCATTTTATTTATGAGTCATAAAATGCAGCTATATTTTGAAAATGAAAAAGGATTTCTATTAATCCATTTTAATTTGACACATTTGCTTCGATACAAGCAGTGAACAGTCACATTTAACATCTCAACATTTATATTTATGTATTTCAGTTCACAAATATTGTTGTAAATGTGCTAAAACGTTTTTTTTAACAGGAGCCGCTTTTTTCTTTTAAGGCTGCATCTATAGAATAAATGCTTTATGGGCCACAGGGGATAGTTTGTTGCCACTAGGAGTCAGAGGGGCAACACTGTCCAGCATCCGTCTCCAATCTGGGCTCATGTTACAGGAATAACACCCCCCCACCACCACTTGAAGTTAAATTTAACTTTGGCCCAGCGATTGTGTCGCAGTTTATTTCCTTGTGTGAAGGTACAGTAAGGAACAGTTTTTTAATGTTTTCCTTGTCAATGTCTGTCATTATCAGAGTTCAACTTGTCGATGTGTTGTTGTGTTATTATAATGTTACTGTAGCTGAGTCAGAGCTGTAACTGTGAAGTCTGGACCGACAGAACCGTGTCCTCCATGTTTGTGAGGCTGTTCAATACTGATCAGCTCATGTTGCTATCAGGGTTATCCTGAGGCTTTATTGGTGATTGACAGTGTTGGAACCGTGTTCAGCCTCAGATTCTTCAAAGTAACTGAGTAGGGGAGGCCAGGGATGGATGTTACATGGGTAAACACTTCGAGTCTGGGGTTAGTTGTAACAAGACTCTCAACAACAATGAAGAATGTTACAACCAACTGCGAATTGCATTTATGTTTTCTTTGAATTTCAGTAGCCTATGCCTAGGTCTCGATAGACAATGACGAAGATGGGGTTATAAGGTTTAGGTTAGGATCAGACTATGGCTGACAGTAACTAGCATAGGACACGGACACACATCTCACTCCTTGTGTTTGAGACTCAACCATGCCTTTTCTGTTTGTGTTGTAGAGTTAACAGTTAACAGCCATTTAATATCAGACACATATAACTACTCGGTCTCACATTTTGAATGCACTGGCTTAAAAGAGCTCCAAGATTCAGGCAGAAATTACAAAAATGTTACAACCATCCCTCGTCTCCCCTACAATTAAATACTAAAAAAATAGACCAAAATAAGTGTCAGTGGCAGCTGGAGAGTGTTTTTCTATCTTCGAATTTCCAGTGTGAGTGAAATGAGTGAATGTTGTGATAGTGGAGCTGTGAGGTGAAATAAGTCTTGGCCCAGTTGTTGTGTGTGTAGCTTGTTTGATCCAGTGGTTTTCTACAGGGACGCTGTCCACACAGAGACTGTGTCACATCAACTCAGTGGATCTCAGTCCTTGTGTGTGTCAGTGGATGGAAACAGTGGTCCATGGATCATGTTGCTGGGCTGCAGCTTCATGACGCCATCTAGTGGACTGATAGTAGAAGTACAGCAGCTGATGGCAGCTTCCTCTTCCTCACTGCTGTGACTGCATTCAACTGACACTGATATGAAGCAGAGAAGAAGAGCCAATCAGTGGAGGAGCAGCTGGAGACATGATGGACATGTGAGCTGCTGTGCAGATGAATGATGTGTGTTTCCTCTGCAGGTGAAGCTACAAAGTGTGTGTGAGCTGATGTGGATGTGAGCTCAGCAGCATGGATCAGTGTGAGGACAGAGAGGAGGGAGCCCCTCCCTCTAAGAAACAGTGTGTGAAACGTAAACGCAGGACCACAGGTCAAAGGTCAGAATTTAAAACAGTCAGAAAGACTTTTATCTCTAAAAGTCAGTTGTGTTTATTAAAAGGTTGAAGATATTTGTCATCAGTTTTTCTCCAACATGGACATTTATCAGTTGTGTTGTTGTTTCAGGATCCAGCAGCAGAGACCAGACTCTGCTGAACCCAGCTGTCTGTCTTTAAAGAGCGACCGGTCAAAGGACTGGAGCATTAACTTTAAAGGAGGACGTGGATCAGCTGATCAGATGTAAGAGACAAAACTACATTTTAAAGTTGTTGAGTTTCTGTTGAACGTTCTTCCTGTGGAGTCACATTTCAATGATTCTCATTAAAAACTGAGTTATAACTCAAACACACATTGCCCATGTAGCTGCCATCATAGTCAGTTATACTATTTAAGTTCATTTGTAGTTAAAAACACAAATCATTTCATATTTTTTGTTATTTCATATGAATGTAATTATGTTTAAAAGGAAGTGTGTGTTGTTTACATAGCATAACCAATGTTCGCCAGTATCAGAGGTGTCTGGTTGTTTTTGTTTTGATGCACTTTACCTTCACCATGCTTAAGGTGAGCAGCAGTCAGTATAAGCCTGGTATGAAAGAAGAAGAATAAAGTGTCCTTAACTCCGTTTAGTTGAGAAGGCCAATGAGTTCTTATGACATTTTTTTTGCCATTTTATCAACATTTCTCGACAATTCCTTGGCTGATTGCAAGATAAATAAATGACTGTGACATAAAAGAACACCTTGTGTCATGATTGACTGAACGGGAGTTATAGTCCAGCTGCAGTAAAGTGTCCCTGCCTCAACATCCACATGTTAATATTCAGTGATGCTCACAGTGCATCCCACTAGCAACAGGAAATATTTCAGCATTATCTACTTCAAACAGGAAGTAACCACTGGGTTAAAATCATTATTTCATTTGCACTAAATGTTCATGGTCTTGTTTCCACCTGGGGTCCGTTTCACAAAGCAGGTTCAACAAACTCTGAGTCTAATCCTGAACTCTGAGTTGATCTACTCTGAGATAGGAAACTCAGAGTTTTGGGTTTCAGAACAGGTGATAACAGTTAGTTCAATCAACTCTAGGTAACTTGACCCTGAGTTACGGGGAGATGAAAAGCCCTCAACAATGGAACAAAGATAACATGATTCACCATGGCAACCAGCAAGAAAAAAGCCTCGCCCCTCCCACTTCTAACGGTGGAGTGACGCTGACGCAGAATCTTTTTTTTTCTCTTTTTTTTTTTTACACCGTGGGAAAATACATGAGCATTAATCTAAAAAAAAAATCTGGAGAGTTATTCAACATTGTGTGTTTGAGCAGGTGAAACTCCAAATGTGTGTTTGATATGTTCAAGTTTGTCTCCATTATAACGTGACGGGGAGTGCGTGTAGTCATCAATCACAAGTGCATCCATCTACTAAGAAAAAAATAAGAGAGAGAGAGAGATAAGTGTCCGTGTCGTGTCATGTGAGGGTTGATAAAGTGATGGTCCAGAACAACAGGAATGATCAAACAAATCCTCGTGGAGAAATAAAACATCCAGTTGAGGTCTAATAATCCTCCTGACGGAGTTTACACCTCCTGTCAGCCGCTGCTTTCAGTCTGCAGGCTTCAGATAAAAAGGAGAAACTCAGGGTTAGTTGGAGAAGACCTGCTCCCGACCAGGTTAGGTTCACGGAGTGTGTTGCCATAGTTACTGACTCCAAGCTTCAGTTACCTGTCTTTGTGAAACGGGCTGGAGTTACTCCTTTTTTCCTGGTTTGAGTTACCTCCCTTTCTGAAACGGAAAACCCAGAGTTGCCTCATTTCAGGGTTTCAGAGTTTTAACTAAACCTGCTTTGTGAAACGGACCCCTGGTAGAAGGAACATGGTGATGTTGGCTGCATCAAGTCGCCTCCTGGTGGCAGCTTTGAGGTGTACAACAGGGCGAGGGGCCGATTAGTGATTTCTAGTGAGTTCAGAGTGATGTCAGACACAGAGAGCAGAGACAGAGGATCACATCAGTTACAGGAGCTGAAGCAGAATCTCAGCAGCTGCTTTTTACAGGAGCAGACCAACAAACATCCATAAATACTGAGAGAGAGGACGAGCAAAATTCATGTAAAGACAGAAACTTCAACTCATCTACAGAACAAAACACACAGATAAATTACATTTTCTAAAGTAAAAGTCTTTTATTGTCATGGTTTACAGTTTTTATCTATAGGAATAGCGAAAAAAGTCAAGGATTGTTTTTTTTATTAAGGTATCAAAGTTCATGTTTTTTCTGTGTTATTTTTTTTTTTGAAAACCTAAAACTGTTAAACATGAGTTGTGTTGTTGTTTCAGGATCCAGCAGCAGAGACCAGACTCTCCTGAACCCAGCTGTCTGTCTTTAAAGAGTGACGACTCAAAGGACATGTTCATTACCTTTAAGGGAGGGTATGGATCAGCTGATCAGATGTAAGCTGTAACTGACAGTCAGACTCAAGTTATACTTGTTGTACTGATGTTGACTTGACATTGATTCCTCCGCAGAGTGGACCAGGAGAGCTCAGGGGTTCCCAGTGGTCAGTCTGCCAAACACACCTGGACTCCATATTTATGGTGAGGACATATCCAACAGCTGCTGTTACATCAGTTGTGTTCACAATCATCTCCATGCTGCACTTTGACACCAGTGGATTGTCAGTCTGTCCAACATGGATCTGATGTTTGGCTCCATGGTTTTAGTTTGATGCTGTCACTCATAGAGTGTCTGTTCCAGCTGCTGGAGGAGAACATGGTCACTTTTGTCGAGAACGAGCTGAAGAAGATCCACAAGGCTCTGAGTCCAGATTACCCAGAATGCTCAGGGAGTCAGAGGGAGGATGAGGAGGTGTTGGATGGTGAGGATGAAGAGCAGAGGAGGAGCAGCAGAGAGGCATTAGTGAAGATCACAGTGAACTTCCTGAGGAGGATGAAGCAGGAGGAGCTGGCTGAGCGTCTGCAGAGCAGTAAGAGGATTTCTCTAAAGATTCAACATGATGGACAAATGAGGCGTTCACTGACATCAACACATGGAGGGAAACATGTTCATATAGTCGTTATTTAGAGAAATTAAAGTGTTATATTTTCTTTATGAATTTTACTATGTTTTTGTTTATTCAGGAACTCCTGGTGCAGTTTGTGGACATAAACTCAAATCTGTTCTGAAGGAGAAGTTCCAGTGTGTGTTTGAGGGGATCTCTAAAGCAGGAAACTCAACCCTTCTGAACCAGATCTACACAGAGCTCTACATCACAGAGGGAGAGTCTGGAGGGGTCAATGATGAACATGAGGTCAGACAGATTGAAACAGTGTCCAGGAAACCAGACAGACCAGAAACAACTATCAGACAAGAAGACACCTTTAAAGCCCCACCTGGAAGAGACCGACCAATCAGAACAGTGATGACAAAGGGAGTGGCTGGCATTGGGAAAACAGTCTTAACACAGAAGATCACTCTGGACTGTGCTGAAGACAAAACCAACCGGGACATACACTTTACATTTCCCTTCACCTTCAGACAGCTGAATGTGCTGAAAGAGGAAAAGTTCAGCTTGGTGGAACTTGTTCATCACTTCTTCTCTGAAACCAAAGAAGCAGGAATCTGCAGCTTTGATCAGTTCCAGGTCGTCTTCATCTTTGACGGTCTGGACGAGTGTCGACTTCCTCTGGACTTCCACAACACTGAGATCCTGACTGATGTGACAGAGTCCACCTCAGTCAACGTGCTGCTGACCAACCTCATCAGGGGGAACCTGCTTCCCTCTGCTCGCCTCTGGATAACCACACGACCTGCAGCAGCCAATCAGATCCCTCCTCAGTGTGTTGACTTGGTGACAGAGGTCAGAGGGTTCACTGACCCACAGAAGGAGGAGTACTTCAGGAAGAGGTTCAGAGATAAGAAGCAGTCCCGAGAGATCATCTCCCACATCAAGACCTCACGAAGCCTCCACATCATGTGCCACATCCCAGTCTTCTGCTGGATCACTGCTACAGTTCTGGAGGAGCTGTTGAAGACCAGAGAGGGAGGAGAGCTGCCCAAGACCCTGACTGAGATGTACATCCACTTCCTGGTGGTTCATCTAAAATTGAAGAAGGTCAAGTATGATGAAGGAGCTGAGACAGATCCACACTGGAGTCCAGAGAGCAGGAAGATGATTGAGTCTCTGGGAAAACTGGCTTTTGAGCAGCTGCAGAAAGGAAACCTGATCTTCTATGAATCAGACCTGACAGAGTGTGGCATCGATATCAGAGCAGCCTCAGTTTACTCAGGAGTGTTCACACAGATCTTTAAAGAGGAGAGCAGCCTGTACCAGGACAAGGTGTTCTGCTTCGTCCATCTGAGTGTTCAGGAGTTTCTGGCTGCTCTTCATGTCCATCTGACCTTCATCAACTCTGGACTGGTCCTGATGTCACAACAACAAACAACCTCCAAGAAGTTTAAAAAAAGAGGAGTCAAATCTGCAGAGACAAACTTCTACCAGAACGCTGTGGACGAGGCCTTACAGAGTCCAAATGGACACCTGGACTTGTTCCTCCGCTTCCTCCTGGGGGTTTCACTGGAGACCAGTCAGAATCTCCTACGAGGTCTGATGACACAGACAGGAAGTGACTCTCAGTCCAATCAGAAAACAGTCCAGTACATCAAGAAGAAGATTGAAGAGACTCCCTCTGCAGAGAAAAGCATCAACCTGTTCCACTGTCTGAATGAACTGAATGATCGTTCTCTAGTGGAGGAGATCCAACAGTCCCTGAGATCAGGACGTCTCTCCACAGATAAACTGTCTCCATGGTCAATGGTTGGCTCTGGTCTTCATCTTACTGTCATCAGAAGAAGATCTGGAGGTGTTTGACCTGAAGAAATACTCTGCTTCAGAGGAGGCTCTTCTGAGACTGCTGCCAATGGTCAAAGCCTCCAACAAAGCTCTGTAAGTGTAGAGATAGTTGGATTTATTCATCGTTATCTAAATAACCCTTCTGTCTTTTCAACAGGACAGATAATAAATTGCTTTTTTCTTTAATTCCTCATGATTATCTCTTCAGACTGAGCAGCTGTTACCTCTCAGAGAGAAGCTGTGAAGCTCTGTCCTCAGTCCTCTAGTCTGAGACACCTGGACCTGAGTAACAACAACCTGCAGGACTCAGGATTGAAGCTGCTGTCTGGTGGACTGGAGAGTTCACACTGTAGACTGGAGACTCTCAGGTGAGGATCCATCCAGCTGTTTATCTGATGCCACTTGAACACAGCAGCAGGTGTTGACAGAGGGTTCCTGTGTGTTGTTGTGTGTTCAGTCTGTCAGGATGTCTGGTCACAGAGGAAGGCTGTGCTTCTCTGGCCTCAGCTCTGAGCTCCAACCCCTCCCATCTGAGAGAGCTGGACCTGAGCTACAATCATCCAGGAGCCTCAGGAGTGAAGCTGCTGTTTGCTGGACTGGAGGATCCAGACTGGAGACTGGACTCTCTCAGGTATGGAGAGGCTGCTGCAGCCACACACACTGTCTGATAGAGGAGGAGGAGCTGGAACATTTTCTATGGCCCCGTTCACACCTGGTCACACCTGGTATTAACATCTGTCTCAGGTGATCCATGCATTGATGACATCAGATCCCATCACTCAGACCATATCCAGAGGTGGTGTAGGCCACAGTGAAGCTCTGCCCACTCCACTGACGTCCTCTGCCTCAGTCTGACTCGTCCCAACACAGTTTATACTGAAGCCAAACTCTCAGAGTGTTTCAAACATGAGCTGTGCAGCTTTCATCAGTCACAGTGATGAACTACTGGGATCAGGAGTTTCTCCTCTTGATGACTTCAGTGTCTCATCATGACTCACTGTGTCATATTCAGGAGAAGATATGTCAGTGATGAAAGCAGCTGTTGGCAGCTGTGCTCTGAGTCTCTCCAGATGTTTGGATCAGACTTTATTTCAGAGTGTATCAGGAAACATTTCAGCTGCAGCTGGTCGAACTGCTCCTGAACCAACAGAGTGTTTGACCTAGTGTTGTCACGATACCAACATACTTTTTGATAATTTTCGGTACTTTTCCAAAAATAGTGTCACAAAAAATGTCATTATTTACTTTATTTTAATAAAGAGATAGAAAATCTTAGAACTATAACATATGTATCAGTAAATAATCAGTAAATCAATAAACAATCTGCTGCAGGATTAAAATTGAAATTTCCATCTATATTAATCTGAACTCTAACTAAATTAAATCATTAGTGGTCTGTTTAAAAATGAATATCAACTGTATCATTTGAGGTCTGAAAATAGTCAAACACACCTATATGTAGAAGATGTAGACCAATGTGTGGTGCAGCGTCACAGAATCAAGACCAAGCCACAAATTGACTCTGCTTTTTTTTTCTATCAACGCGATATCGTTCCGTTAATTAATCTCCGCGTAGCGCTCTTGCCTGTTCACCTGCTGGCTTTAATTAATTAATATCCCTTGTTCTCTTTTAGTTTTTTAGTATGTTTTTTTATTTGAACTTGTCGTATGAGTATTTTAAATTATTTATTGCACTCTCTGCACTTTTTCTTTTTCTTCTTTTTCTCTCTTTGATATGTGGGCCAGTGTTACTACTGTAATGTTATGTATGGTGTATGTATGTTTTTTGCAAGTACAAAGCAGCTGTATTATGTATTATGCCCATGACAAATTTCCCTCCCAGGACAAATAAAAGTTTATTTGATTTATTTGATTTGATTTGAGAGAGAAAGAGAGAGAGAGAGAGAGAGAGAGAGAGAGAGAGAGAGAGAGAGAGAGAGAGAGAGAGAGAGCATCCGCAGTAAAAACGAAACTTATCAACCAGCAGTGTTTGCATTAATTAACGACTCTGTGGCAGCCTGTCTCTCTCTCGCGCGGCGCACACACACATTAACACAAGCACATGGACAGGTGGCGCTGTAACGGTAATAAAAAAAAGCACCTTGCTTCGTTTGTGGCTCGCTCAATCGCTCGCCTCGGCTCAAATTACAATGAGGCGACTTCACGCGGCGACGTCACCACTGCCGGCGGCGCAAAATGAAAGTACCGGTCCCATCGAGGCGCAGTATAGTACCTTTTTAAACGCCTCAGTACCCGGTACCAATCTAGTACCGGAAAACCGAACAACCCTAGTTTGACCCGAACAGTCCCAGAGACTGTAGACACCTGTTGAGTGTGGACACACTAATAACAACACAGCAACAAGAATCAAAGCATGTCCACTGCTCAGAGACATTCGTCTCCCAGCGTCTCCAACCAAGGAGGAAATAAGAGACAGAAACCAGGCAGCACCATCAGGTCTCTGTCTGGTCAGATATTGATGATCAATAATCAGCTCAGTCTCTCTGAGATCCTGGTCTTGTCCTGATGAGATGTGTTGTTGTGTTGAGGAGACAGTAAATCACAAGTGTGACATCCAGATGTCCTCACTGCCCAGAGGCCTGGAGCTGTCAATCAGAAGAAAGTGAGTGTAGTGAACAGTGTAATAATCAGTGTTTGTGGCTGAATGTGTGTGTGTGTGTGTGTGTGTGTGTCTGTCTGACTCCAGATCAGATGAAGCCACAAAGTGGCTCCTTAATGAAAGTCTCCAGCAGCTAGAGCTTCACTTCCTGTCTGAGTCCATGTGCTCTGAGCTGAGCCTGGTTCTCTCTGCTCTACAGTTTCTCTGCTTCCTCTGGACTTCAAGTCCAATCAAAATGTGTGGACAGGTTTGATGGAGCTCAGGACTGGTCCTGAGGACGGCTGCTTTATTCCACATGATGTGACTGATCACAGTGAGTCAGTGTGTTGCAGCTGATCTGTGTGAAGAGCAGAGAAGAACAGAGTCATTGATGATGAGATCCTGATCCGTCCTGTCACTGTGATCAGATGGTTTCTATTAGAGCTCCTTCATCCACTCACTGCTGCTGTGGCTCCTGTGGAAACCTGCTCACAGCCTCATTCTTCAGCTTCCTGTGGAATTTTCTTCAGACAAACACAAGTTGTGTTCACACTCAGTGTTTCTCACTAAACTCACTGTGTGTTTCACTGAGCTCTAACAAACGTGTTGAGTGTGTTTCCTTCCTCATCCAACACTGAAACCATCCACTGTTCACAGCTGCACTCTTCTTCTTTCCTGGTGCATTGTGGGATATCTGGGCTGGTCAGCTCCACCTGTTGTGTCTTCATCTTCTTTGCTGTGACGTGTGTTTGTGCAGCTTGAGAGTCAGAGAGTGAAAGTGTGTGTCTCACACTGAAGTGACATCACATGGAGAAAAGACATGATGAAGTGTTTCCTCCTCGTCTCCTCCTGCTCTGTATCATCACTAGATAAAGACTCCAGCTCCTTCTTCTCTGTGCTCAGTGTTCATCCATACATACAAGCCTCCATGTGAACACAGTGATAAAACAGTGTGTGTGTGAGAGCCATGTAATGTCCATGTGTGCATGGTCTGATCCCCCTCCTCCTTTCAGGGTGGAGCCTGCTGGAGTCTCATGGTTGACACCAGGTCTGAGGAAGTGTAAGTGTGTTTTTACTTTGATTCATGGAAACAAAGCAGCACATTCAACCATCTTCACACTGTCACATCACTGACCTCATGAGTCTTCATCAAACTGTCAATAACTGATCACATGATCAATAACTGCAGCTGTGTCTTGTTCTCTCCATCAGATTCCTGTCCACTCACAATCGACACAAACACAGTGAACACAAAGATCAAACTGTCTGACAACAACAGGAAGGCGACACATGTGAAGGAGCGTCAGTCATATCCTGATCATCCAGACAGATTTGACCAGTGTCGTCAGCTGCTGTGTTCAACTGGTTTGACTGGTCGCTGCTACTGGGAGGTCGAGTGGAGAGGACTGGTTTATATATCAGTGAGTTACAGAGGAATCAGCAGGAAAGGAACCAGTAGAGACTCTTGGTTTGGAAGGAACGATCAGTCCTGGAGTCTGTTCTGCTTTGGTGATGATGGTGATTACCATCATCACCTCCTCCTCCTCCTCCACTTTAATGTTCAAAGACTTAATAACTTAACCAGAGATGCCATAGCTGGCCTGCACGAACAACTGTCTGCAACTTCACTGATGACTTACCAAAATAGAGTAGCCATGGATTTTCTTTTAGCTGAGAGAGGTGGTGTATGCTCCATGTTTGGCCAGGACTGTTGTGTGTTCATTCCTAATAACACTGCTCCAGACGGCTCTATAACTCGAGCCCTTTCTGGCCTCAAAACTATGTCTGAAGAGTTAGCAGAACACTCAGGGATAGAGAATCCGTTAGCTGACTGGTTAGACAAAGCATTTGGCAAATGGAAATCTTTGATTTCATCAGTAATTCTTTCACTGATTGCAGCAGTGACCCTGTTAACTTTATGTGGATGTTGCTGCATTCCATGCATCAGGCACCTCTGTCTAAAACGTATTACTACAGCTATTAATGATAAATTCCCTACACCACCTCCTTACCAGTTAGTACAATACCCTGGAGAAGTGATGCCGCTGGTCTCCCTCTCTGAGCCCGGAGAGGACGAGACTGAAGAACCCAAATCCGAGGATGATGAAGACCCTTACTTGTACACCTGAACCCTTTCCCTATGCATAACAAACTGCTAATGCCTATTACATTTTTTACATATAGTTCTTGCATACACGTAGAGGCATGAGACTTATAGTTTTTCTTTTTAGTTAGGATGCTCAGTGCAGAGTTCTGCTAAAGAATGTGTTTTTAATGTGTTTTGTTAAAAAGAAGAAAAAAAAATGTTTTTACTTAACCAATCATGAGACTGTATAAATATTTCCACATGCGTGTGCAATAAAGAAATGCTTGCTGCTGGTAATTGCAAAGAAGAACAGCTTACACATAGTCGCTCACATATAGGCTGCTATTTTGCAATGAAGACCTGCTTATGCACAATATTTGATTTAGGTGATTGTTGATATGACTGATTTATATCAAAAGGGGGATACATACAAATCTCCTGCCTGGTTGTGTTACATCTTAAAGAATGTGGTCACCTGCAGTTTGGGGGCCCGCTGGGATGGCTACTGCCAGTAGATGTGATACAATACAGGGATAACGTCCCTACTTCTATTTGATTGACATAATAAAATCATGTCAAAAGGGGGATTGTTACAATTGGATATGTTCTGGGACGTTATGTACTTTGTTTTTATACTTCAATGACGTCATGTATGTTTTGAGATATCATGTATTCTAATTTAGTACTTGAACGCACATAACCTGATGTGTGTGAACATGAAGCCAGATAGTGTGACCCTAGCCTGATAAACAAGGACATAATGTAACTGCTGAGTTCTCTTAGTCTGTCAGTTAGGTCTGTTGCATTAGATACACGCCTGAACAACAACACACACATCATGTTGCTTATCACATTCTGAGAACATCCAACCTCTGTACGGGGCAGGCCCAGCCCAAGAAGATAAATGTGACCCATTTCCTGAAATCTGGACTCACTCCTGACCGAGATCCTGCGAGAGCTCTGTCACTTTGAGTCCAGCGCTGATGTACTTTATCTGTGAACTAAGTAAACACTACTACTTTTATATGAAAGACTTCTCTGGTTTGTTCTTGGGCTTCCAATACAAAGAATCGGGACTTACACCTCCTCCTCCTCCTCTGTCTCTAACAGAGTAGCAGTGTATGTGGACTGTCCTGCTGGCTCTCTGTCCTTCTACAGAGTCTCCTCTGACTCACTGATCCACATCTACACCTTCAACACCACCTTCACTCAACCTCTGTATCCTGGGTTTGCACTTGATTCTGGTTCCTCAGTGAGACTGTGTTGAGTGAACCAGAGTCTCCTCCTGTCACAGAAACCTTCTCACTGTTGAACAGACAGTTCAGTCTCTACATGTCTGTCTCTGTCTCTCACTCACGTTTTCACATTCATGGATTAAATCAGTTGATTTTTTAAATAAAACTCTTATCAGTGATTCTTGTAAACTTCTTCCTCTCCAGAACAGAACACACCTGTTAGAATGCACCTGAGACCAAGAAAATCTCTGTAGAACCATAAACACCTCACTGGTCTTTGTATCAGTCGCTGTAGCGACTAGAACCAGATCAGTACCAGATCAGAACCGGATCAGAACCAGGTCAAAAATGGACCACAACCAGTTCAGAACCGGGTCGGAACCAGGTCAAAACCGGATCAGCAGGTGGCAGCTCTATCACTACCACTAACCTGTGTGAACTGAAGTCTCCCTCTATGCCCATATTTGGACTGGCTGGGTTTAGGGGGCGGGGCCTCGTGCTGCCAGGTGTTGAGCTCCAGGACCAATGGAGGCAGGTGATGTCACCACGGCCACGAGGCTCAGAGCAGGTGAGACAGCTGCTGACAAACTGACCAGTTACACCTGCCGTTAACATGCGTCTCCATGTCCACGTTGAGAGCCGATCACATGTTTGCACTGGTAAATCGAAATAGAAAAAAGAAAATAAATAGTAGAAGAAGAGAAAACTGTAGCGTCATCCTCATTCCATCCATGAGTCTCCACAACGTCTCCACAGCTTCTGACGCTGACCGTCATTTCTACATTTCCTCTCTTGGTCCATTTCTTCTGCTAATTCAGCATGGCCTCAGCTATGGCTTTCAGCATTCACACGCATTTTCCTTATGGAAATGCTCTTCCTAGTAATTCTCACATCTTCCGGCATTTTTTGCAGTCCAACTAGTCCTGTATACTTTCTGCTACTTCAACAATTAAAACATCAAATTGTGCAGCTTCTTCTGGACATTCATTTTTTTAAATACTCTTTATACTTTTTTTCAAATACTAAACTTTTTCAGATTTTTTTGACCCATAGGAAATGCATTGGAACGGTCCTGAAAATGTCAGGACAGGACACACCTGTTAGAACAGAACACACCTGTCAGGACAGAACACACCTGTTAGAACAGAACACACCTGTCAGGACAGAACACACCTGTTAGAACAGAACACACCTGTTCAGGGCAGTTGCTAGGAATTCTGGGCCCCCTGAAAGAATATCGGTGTGGGCCCCTCTACCGTATTCATTGCCACCTTCGATTTTCTTGTTTTTCAGTGTTCTTGATGGTGTCTGGTGTAATACACCCAATTTGTTTCCGTTTTTATGATTAACGACTTAACAAGTCACAGTATTATTATGTAAATTATGTATTATAAGTTGTCTATTCTATTACACCTCTGATTGCAAATACATTTTCAATTAACCCCTCAACAAATAGGTAGTGGGTATTTTATTGTATTTAACAATCAAGCGCTGATATGAAAAAAAACAAAGTGTCCTGGCTCAAGAAGTCTACAGGTAAATATGTAGCATTTAACTCAAATATATATATATATATATATATATATATATATATATATATATATATATATATATATATATATATATATATATATATATATATATATATATATATATATATATATATTTAAACATTTTTTAAACCATTCAAAAGTCAGTGTAAACTGTAGCCTATTCTAAATAGTCTTTTTTTTTTTTTTTACTTTGTTGTTGTCAGCTATTATGGTGTATTTTATTTTATATTGCTATGAAAACAAACAACAACAAATCTTTGAACATTTAACTTTTTTGTATTTAGGCTATTCAAATGTCCCACCATAACACATTTTACAAGACCACATTGAACACATCATGATAACGTATCTGACCTTTGTCAGATACTCATAATTACTGAGTGGAACTTAAATGCGTCATAATACAATTCAATGCAACCTCTGAGTGGGCACATACTGGAGCACTGTCAGTGCCAGTGACAGTGTGAAACAAACACACACACTGTAGTAGCCTCCAAATTAGTAACGTTTAGTTATAGCTACTCTAGGAACCGTCGCTCTACAATGAACTGCCGACTTTTTTTTTTTTTTTTTATGAACTGGCGACTTGTCCAGAGTGTAGCGCGGCCAGGTGACAGCGAGGCTCCAGCCTGCACCCCGTCAAAGGTAATGTTACAGATATTGAATGAACAAGTAGGCAAATTGATTCAGCCACCCTCGGTAGTTTTACTCTCACTATTCTTAGTAAAACAAGTTTTTGATATCCTGGGCCCCTGCTCTGCTGTCCCTACTCCTGGCCTCCTTCTCAACTCTTTTCTGGTGTCCAGACCTTATTTTTACAGTCTATGGTCCAGACTTATGCTTTTTGGGGGCCATCCTAACCCTGCTGGAGTTCGCTCGCGCTCACTTTTTTCCGAGGAGGAAGAACGAACCGCTGTGTGGACCAAACCATTTTTTAAGAAGGGGTCAGGGGGGTTATTGAAATTATTAAAATTAAAATATTGTATGACTTGTGGCTTTGTTTTAATTCGGATTCATTCGTATGTATATATTAGTTCAGTGTATGCATAATAATTTTGTCATAGAGGATACTGGGGGCTGTATGTGGGCCCTAGCGGGCTGTGGGCCCTTATAATTGTCATCACCTTTCCCCCCTATACGACGGCACTGCACCTGTTAGAACAGAACGCATCTGTTAGAACAGGACACACCTGTTAGAACAGAACACAAGTGTTAGAACAGAACGCATCTGTTAGAACAGGACACACCTGTTAGGACAGAACACACACCTGTAGAATGCACCTGAGACCAAGAGAATCTCTGTAGAACCATAAACACTTCACTGCTCTTTGTATCAGTCGCTGTAGCGACTAGAACCAGATCATGACCAGGGGTCTCATTTATAAAACTGTGCGTGGGATTGTTACTAAAAGTGTACGTACGCCCAAAAGCCAAGTTTTGCGTGCGCCAGTAAATATTCAGACTTATAAAACCCTGCGTATGCACACTTGCAAGCAAACTTCCCTTTATAAATCAGAGATCTCCTACAAGTGTGCGCAGCTGAATCCGCTTCACGTTCCGCCCTGTACACGCCCTGTTTTAACCCTAGATGGTCAATGCAAACCACCTCATGAATGCGATCTGCATGTCAATGAGCCTGACGTGCTGTTGTTCTGTCGGTGTTGTGAATTAGCTGCAGGTGTGAAAGTGGCGACGTGACGTGTTGCTGCAGCTGTTAACGGCGTCAGCGGCTCAGAGCGCACGCGGTGTTGTTTTGGTGCGCTGCCTCTCACATGTTGGACCCGGTTCGGCACATAGTTACAACAATGACAACAGTTTTAATCTGAAACGAGTTATTAACCATTCATCATGGTCTCCCTCTCCCTCCTTTCTCCTCCAGCGGTGCCGTGGTGCAGAATTACGCACGGGGCTCACCGCTGTATTATTTACAGTGATTAGACTGATCGATAAAACTTTGAATAATTAGCAGAATAAGTTACATTCTGAGGAATGATCAAACATGACACTTCTCTTGATAACAAGAAAACAGAATGTAACAATTGTGCGAACGATTACTGGATTTTTTTTCTCCAGGGTTTGAGATTTAATTGACTCTCGATCATATGTTCACAGTATCACAGGAACATATAATTATTTACACCATGTATTTATCCCATGCAGCCACGCCGTCCTCTCCTCCTCCTGCGCTCTGGGAGCGGACAATATGACGGAGAGACGGTGGTGATTAAATATAGAGAAGGAATTTTGATTTTTAATTTTAAGTTAGATTCTAAGAAGATGTTTCTGAAACACCAGTCCGATGCAAAATAAGGCTGTTGAATTAAATCACCGTGGCAACATGGATCTAACGCATACGGGTTGAAATTAAATGTGTGACGGCCGATAATAAAAACATAATCGTTCTTCTCAATCATAATTTCCTGAGTCTGACTTCAGTTCACCACCACACCGTCTGTGTCGCCAATTCCCCTTTTCCTCCAGACCATGCGTACGCATGGCTCAGAGTTTGCTTAGAGCTGCGCACATTCTCCCGTCAAGTTTGTTTTTTATAGATCACAACCTTGGCGTGAAAAGTCACGTACGCCACTTTCAGGCCCGTTTTGTGCGTACGCAACGGTTATAAATGAGACCCCAGGTCAGAACCGGGTCAGGAATAGAAAATGCATTGGAACGGTTCTGAAAACACACCTGCTAGAACAGAACACACCTGTGAGGGCAGAACACACCTATACTCAGCCTGATGTATTGAATCATATTCTGTCCTAAAACAAGTCTAAACAGCCCACAGCTTAAACGATGTTCAACAGTGAAGGCTCCATGGCAACGTGACCTCACTTCACATGTTTAACAGACGAGCTAAATGACACTCAGCTTTCGGGAATCGAACCCACTGAACACTGCGTCGCTGCAAACGTGTCTGAAGCGCTCAGTGGCTTTGAGACTTCCCATCATGCATCATGGCTGCGCTGCTTGTGTTCCTGCTGCCACTAACTCACACTGTAAATGAGACCAAGGAGCCACAGTCAGCGAGAACAACTTTATTTAAAAATATCAAACGTTACTAAATCACGTTTCAGTCTGAACAGTTTTTACACTGATATGAATATAGAGAAGTTACACAATGTCCCTTTAATGTTGTTTTAGATGCAATAATTTACAGGCTCTGTTAGTTTCAGGGACCAATATGTTCAATAGGGTTATTTCAATAGGTTTTCAATAAACATTGAACCAATCCAACCCTCGACATGTACCAATTTTTTAAATTTTGGCACACCATGTATTCGGGTTTGAAACCCCTGTATTAGAGACAGTGTGTAATGATTTTTTGATCTCATCATTTCATCAGATTATTTGACTCAAATTTCAACAGCAGACAATCAGAACAATTGACAGCAGCTGTTCAAAGTAACTCAATCATATAAATAATATCATGAAAACAATGAGTTTCAGGAACAATAAAGGGTTATTTCATAATAATGTTTTTACATGATGATTAGACCTGATTATACTGTAATAATATTAAATCAAATTAATCAGGACATGACAACATTTCATCTTTGAGAGTTGGACCATTCACTGTGACTAAGGCTAATAATGATCATAACAATGAACATGTAGCACTTATGACAATGCTACAGAGATCAGTGACAGTAAAAAAAGAAAGATGCTACTCTCATCCTCCTAACATTGAAGAAAAATTACCATAAAAAGAACAAATGCATAAAGATTCTCAATTCAAATACAGTGACAGTGCTGTCGTCACTGTGTCTGTACATTTACCTTCACAGTTGAAGAATGGGGGTCAAATATTTTCAGAGTGACAATGAGATAAAAACATTTCTTAAACCAGGGATAAAAAAAGGCATAAATTACTGGGTTTAAGGTTGAATTGAAGTAACCCAACCAGACAAAGGCTTCAAAGATGGCAACAGGTGTGATGAAGCCAGTGTAGGCATCTATTATTGAGGTTATAAAGAAGGGCATCCAACAGAAGATGAATGCACCCAGCACAATAGCGAGAGTCTTAGCAGCTTTGTGCTCAGACGGTTTAACCAGCCCAGCTCTTCCTCTGTCACTGGAACACAGGCTCATATCTCCGATCTTTCTCACATGCTCTTTAGCCACAAGAAATATTTTAGAGTACAGACAAACCATCACAGTGCAGGGGGCAAAAAAGACAATAACGGCGTCCAGGATTCCCCAGATGGGGTTAAAGAGAAGGTAACAACTGCCAAGGCAGTTTATAGATTCTATATAGTCCTCTAACCCTGCTACATTGGCCTTAGAGTAGAGGAGACCATAGGAAAAGAGAGCAGCCAGTGCCCAGCTCACACAGACCATAATCCAGGCCACTGACATAGTGATTTTCCTGGAATAATGCAGAGGATTGCATATGGCTTGTTGTCTGTCTACAGCAATGCAGACCAGGTGGAAGATAGATACAGTGGTAAGAAACATATCAAAGCTAGAGTGCAACTCACAGAAGACATCACCATAGAACCAGCAGCCATGAACGGTGCGAATGCTACTGAAGGGCATCACAATAACACCCACCAGAAGATCAGCAAGAGCCAGAGATAAAAGCAGCATATTGGTGGGATTCTGCAGCTGCTTAAAATGACCAATGGACACAATGACAACACAGTTCCCTACAACAGTGACCAGTATACCTGCAGCAAACAGCAGGTAGAGGACGGTCCTGGACCCCACACTGAACTGAGCCATAACACATGAGGCATTAGAGCCTGGAAAACACAACTGGTCCTGAGACAAGTCACTCATCATGACGCCAACAACAGACAGAACCACAGCAGAGAGAGAAAAATGCCACAACTACAACAGAGGTCTGTGCTGAGGGAGAGACACATACTGGAGATCTGGGTCTCAGAAGAAAAGACACAGCAGAAACGCCACCTCCAAGTATAACTCACTTTACCGTCCAATCAGAAGTGCTTCAGACTCTGAGGGGGAAGTTTGCTCCTCACTGACGTCACAGTTAGAATTTACCTTTAGTGCTGTTTTAGGTCACATCGAGGATTTTACAGAATCACAACTTATTCAACAGTTGTGTGATCCCTGTGAAATTGTGTCCAACCTTTGAGCAAAAATAAATCTCATCAGTCTGTCCGGATCTGGACCTGTACCAAGTGTGAAGGGATCTCAGTGAAAACCAAAATCCTGTTTTGGGGGGCCATGGTGACCTCCAACATCTGGTACAAGTCTTTACTTGAATCAAAGTGCCAGATTACAAATGATGTTGCATTTTCTGAAATCACCATGACACTGACCTTTCAATCTTTGTCACCAACATCTAAAAACCTTAACCCTACCAAAACCGCTCCCAGACCTGACATCAACTTGGTCTCAGTCTCTACAAAGAATATTGTGATGTGACTGAAGAGGGGGGTGTGGTGATGAGAGGAGGGGAACTCGGGGTTGCACGGGGAGAAAGAGTCAGTCTGTCGGCGGCGTGGGAGAACTCTAGTCTGGCGGCTTGGCACTCTTTGGAGGGGAGGGTGTCGTTCGTGGCTGGTTAGGGCCACCGGCGATGAAGACAGCCAGAGCAGTGGGTCAGTGGTTCCAGCGCTAGGAGGGGGGGCTGGATGCCTCCTGTAGAATAGTTAGGGCCGGGTTTAGTGAGTGCCGAGTCTGCTGCTGCTCCTTACCACCGTCTCCGCCGGAGCGTCTTTGCCACCGGCTGGACTGATCTGCGCCGTCCAACGAAGCCGTCTTCCCCGGGGAGTTGGACGGCGTCACAAGCCCAGACCCCAGGGGGGGGGGGTCTCGCCGGACGGCGAGTTGAGTACTCTTTTATTATAGTCTATATTTACTTAGTATTTTAATGTATTGGACAATGGGGGCGGGAGTCCAGTCGGGGGAGTTTATATGTGCAGCGTAGCGGGGGAGGGGCTGCTGCTTCTTTGGTGACGTTACGTGAGTTGCAGTGTGATAGGCCACAGGTCGTGTGGTCAAGCAGTAGTTGCAGTGCCTCCAGTAGAGGGTGATAGCGTGCTGTGTTTGTAGTGTGCCATAAGTTTGCAGTGATTTGTAGTGGGTAATAGTGGGAGCCTTTTCCCCTGGCCGTGCAGTATACCCCCTGGCCACAATCCACCCCTCAGTCCCCTGTTTTATGAACTGTGTCATTGTAATAAAGATAATTGTACTGTGTATACACTGTCCTCTGAGTGTTATTTAAAGGCTCTGACCTGGTGACTTTAGTCTACCATTTTGGACTGAACCCAATTTCATTACAATATCATTATGCTGGAGCTTATGGTGCCTTGGAAAGAACATATGGAGGAGGCCTCCAAAAGAAGGAGAGGGGAAAAATATGAGGGCCTTGTGAACTGTGAGGGTTAAGGCTCGAAGGTGAGGTGCTTACATGTGAAAGTAGAGTACAGAGATTTTGCAGGGCAGTCCCTCCGCAGAGCTTTCACACCTGAGGCCACTTTTCAATCATAAACTACTATTGGTATTGAAATTGATGTTAACAGCTACACTAATTTTGAGAGCCCTCTCTCAAAGTGCTTAGATTAAATAAATCAGTGGCTGGCTCAGAATTTTCCACTTCTTAAGCAATCCAAAAAGGAGTGTATTGTAGTTGGCAACTCTGGTGGACTTGACAGTGCGGCTGAGACACGAATAATAGACTACCGTATTTCCTCAAATAATAGCCGGTATCCTATTCAATTAATGGCCGGGTGTCATATAATGGCTTTGTTTACACAAACAAATAAAGGCTGACCCCAAATACAGGCCGGGTCAAAACAACAACAAAATTAAAGCCGCAAGTGGCGATGACGGGCCCTCGCTCACCCATGCGACCTTGGGGCCAGAGGCATGTCGGGGCTGTGGCGTGAAGTTGAAAGGGAGAAAAGACCTGGAAGGAGGCAAAAAATGCAATGTTTCGTTCATCCACCAGGTGGCGCTAAGCAGTTGTGGATGGGTGCGTTCAAGGGCGGTCCCTCATCACTCATGTGAAGTTTGGAGTGAATCGGACAAAGCATGAGGGAGTTATGACTAGTTAATGTTTCATCCACCAGGGGGCAGTAATGGGATGCGTGCAGGTGTGTTCAGGGTCAGTCCCTCATCACACATGTGAAGTTTCGAGGAAATCGGACAATGTTGATGTAAAATATGGCACTTCCTGTTTCCACTAGGGAGCTTGTCAAAAAAACTGAAATTCATTGTGAGTTTTCTGTACAGATTTAAATCTTGCTTTTCTGTCACTGCCCGCAAGCGTCTAGTTAATAGCAGGGCAGTTGCTAGGAATTCTGGGCCCCCTGAAAGAATATCGGTGTGGGCCCCTGTGAGGGACCGAGTCGGTTGCAATGAGGACAACAGATAGTAACTTCAAAAAAATGGGGTTTTATTTACCCAAAATATACAGAAAACAAAATTACTCAAATGAACATAAGGTCTGGGCCCATAAAAGAGGTCAAATTAACAAAACTGTGCAAAAGTCAACTGAATAAACTATCAGAAGACAAAACAGAACAGAATTAAACAGACCTAACTAATGAACACAAGGGACAACTTATATACTGGGTGGTCAGCCCATACTAACAAAAGAGGGGTTAACTTAAACCCTAAACACAAAAGACCACAGCTAATTCACAAACAAAACAATTTAGGAAAGGTAACGTATTAGAATAAACACAATCTATGCATAACCAAACAAACTGAAATTACTAATGGTCTAAGGAAAATAATAAACATAACTAAACCACTAAACTTCCCCCCATGGTGCACCAGCCCTTGGGTTGGCCCAATTAGTGCTGCCTCTTATAAAAATGGCCGAGCGTGTGGGGGCGGATCCTTTTATCTGGAGGATCCCAGCAGCACCAACAGCACCAGCAGCACCGGTAACTCAAAAGAACACAAGAGATTAGAAACAAGAACAAAAGCCAACTAAATATGTGTGCTCAAATGGAACTAATGTATTGTCAAATAATAAAGTATTGTATGCAACCAAACCTGTGTGAGATATTTCAATACTTAAGTGTTAAACCAACTTATAGAATGTATAAACACAATATGGTTAACATAAATATAGAAACAAAATAGTATAGTGTATAATGTGAATGTAGGTGCAGTGGGCTACCGTTGTCATGGCTGTGTGGCCACGGCTGTGGCCATCACACAATCCCCCCCTTCGGAGTCTTCGCTGAAACAGCGGGAGAGGTAATCCGCAGTGGTTTTATCCCTGCCAGGGATGTGCTGCACCGTGAACCGATATGGCTGCATGGCAAGATACCACCGGGTGATTCGCCCATTAGTGTCTTTCATCCTCTCCAACCATTGCAGTGCCTTATGGTCAGTCTCCAAAGTGAACTCTCTCCCCAGTAGATAATACTTGAATGAGTCCAGGGCCCACTTCACCGCCAAGGCTTCTTTTTCCACTGTGGAATAGCGGACCTCTCTGGGGAATAACTTCCGGCTGATGTAAGCCACAGGATGCTGGTCCCCTTTCACTCCCTGCAAAAGCACAGCTCCAACACCCCTCTCAGATGCATCAGTTTGCAGTGTGAAATGTTCATTGAAATCTGGACTGTGGAGAACAGGGCTCTTACTCAGGGATTCCTGGATGTCCTTAAAAGCAGCTACTGCCTCAGCTGTCCACTGGATGTGGTTGGGGCACCTTGAGCCAGTTCGGTCGGTCAGGAGGGCAGCCCTGGCTGAGAAGTTCGGGATGAACCGATAGTAAAAGCCAGCCATCCCCAGGAAGGATCTCAGCTGCTTCCTACTCTGTGGGAGAGGACACGACTCGAGTGCATGCACTTTATGGACTTGCGGTTTGATTAACCCACCTCCAATGGTGAAGCCAAGGTACTCTGTTTCCTCTCTGGCGATTGCACACTTTGTGGGATTGACTGTCAGGCCTGCTGACCTCAGGCGATCCAGGACTTCCTTCAAGTGCCTCAGGTGATCCTCCCAGGTGGCGCTGTAGATGACAATATCATCGAGATATGCACAAGCAAAATCAGACAGTTCACAGAGTACCTGGTCCATTAATCGTTGAAAAGTTGCAGGGGCCCCGTGCAACCCAAATGGCAAGACTGTGAACTGGAACAGCCCCCAGGGAGTCCGAAAGGCCGTCAGCTCCTGAGACTGCTGGGTCAGGGGCA
>NC_139892.1:883540-889418 GCF_905171665.1 Trachurus trachurus
ACAGCTCAGCTGACAGGGACAGCTAAGCTAACGGTAGCAAAGCTAACGGCGGTAGCTAAGCTAACACCAGGACGTCAGCTGTTAAAACCCTCCCGCTGTCAGACACGACATGAAACTACTCCAGTTAGCTCAGTCATGTTGTAACTCAGATATCCGCTGGAGAAAATATTTTTTCATGGACCGTTTATTGAGTCACTGAGTTATTAAAGTTAAACAGGTAGCTAACCGTTAGCCGGTTACACCCCGCCTTTCCGAAGCCCCGCCTTTCCAACAATAGACTTCCATTCATCGTAATAGCGGGGTTTTCTATTTTTTCTAAAGACCCCGCTACTCCGAAAAGGCTATTGGGGGAAACCCCCAGTGCGCAGTGCGCATTGATCCTTTTTTCCTTTTTGGGGTCAAACGGATCATGTGCATAATTAACTGCAAAACAAGCAAATACTTCATATTAATGACATATAATGTTCATTATGCTTCTATCCTGTCTAGCCTCTACCTGGTCTTTCTACTAAACTTAACCAACTCCTTTCTTCATTGCCTAAACCCAACCAAAGCATCTCCCTCAGTCAGCTGTCAGCACGAGCGGCGGCTGCAGCAGCCTCGCGCCCGTGTGAGCTCAAGCCGGTTTCAGCCGTGCTCGAGTGGAGCAGGGGGGGAGAAAAAAAGTGTATTTCTTTTACTGTGTGGAGATCTCCAACAACGGAGTCGGGGAGAAAGCAAGTGGGACAGATCTGCCCAGTCTCTGAGCAGCACACGTTTCACAGACAAGCCACAAAGCAGAATGTAAACAACGTCACGCGGTTCAGCACCTTGGACAGCTGCAGGGGGGAGGGTGTCGGAGTAGCGGTGTTTCGAAGTGGGGGTATTTCGGAACAGTGGGGTGTCGAAGTGGAGGTGTGTCGGAATGGAGAGCTGTCCCCCCGTTAGCCCAGCTAATCTCTGATAACCATGACTAATTACAAAAATGTGCACACGTAAATAGTAATGTTTGTCCAATCATTGGTTTTATAGACTTTACAAACATCAGATTAGTCTAAACAGTGATATAGTGACATGAAAAATTTGATATATATAGCGAAACTCTCGTCCGTCACTATTGTTCGAATGCTGGTTTTCTACCCGGAAGTAGTTGTAAACAACAAGGAGATTCGTCCTATAGGGATTATGGCAATGGGCCAGTTTGTCAAAATGTTGAACTATCTCTTTAGGCTATTTGTTGTGAAATCAAACCTTGAAATGTCTCGTTTCCTATAAAGTAAAGTATTCAGACACTTCGCTGCGTCGCTGCAAACAGAAGTCAGGTGTGTCCTGCTCGCTCTAATTGTCCTCGACGACGAGGACGAACCTGAGCGGAGTCCACCCGTCGTCAACGCAATTGATTGGACGCAGTTTTAGAAAGACACACACCTGTGTAACGTGAGGTCACAAACGAGCTCCAACACATTAAAACCTGATTAGACGTGAAACCAAAACCTCATACCTGGCTCCAGAAATACACAACGATCCCACCCTGACACACACACCACACACCCACAGACACACACACTTAAAGCCAGCTGTCTGTGGATGTGTTTGTGCTTGGATTAGACCTGGGATCAATGCTCCAGAAGAGAAGAAAGATGGGCGAGACGGGAGGAGAGGAGAGGAGAGGAGGGAGGAAGGGGGGGGGGGGGGGGGGGGGGGGGGGTCTGGTTTTACATTTTGTGCATGTTGTCGCTGGCAGACAGCTGACCTTCACGCTCGGCTGGGTAACCACGGCGATGAGACGAGGAGGGCCGTTCCAACGGACTACATGAAATCGGCTGCATGCTTTAAAGTTGTTCAATTAGATTATCCTTTTGCAGTTTTGTACTTGTGTGTGCATCAAGGGACACATACAAAGAGCCGGCAACAAGCAAACACAACACACACACACACATACATGCCCCTGAACACACACAGTGATGGGGAGAGATGGGGGGTGCAGCAGCGTCGCTCAGAGCTGCAGACTGGCTGTGCTTTCACAAACATGTGGCTGATTTCTTGTCGTAACAACCACGATTATATTTATTCACTTGACATCAAGTGTTGTGTTCAAGTGCAGCTTCTTCGTTACAGCGCAACCTTCAAAATAAACTCGCCGAAAATATTCTCTCACTGCACAGAAAACAATAGTACTACGCGTGCACAGCTGCCGTATAAATACAGAACAGGTCAGAGAGTCAGAGGTCCTACACATTTGACATTTCCAAATTCCATACTTTTTCCAGACCCTAATCTCCTGACTTCTCAGTAAAAAATTCTAATAATTTGTGATATTTAAGTAAATAGATGTGCATAACATATTTTTTTTTAAAGCATGCAATTTATCTTGTTTTCATTATTCTGAATGTGTATGTCATTATGCAACCAAATAATTTCCAGGTGATTGTAGCTAAGTACAATAGCACATACAAAATAGTTAACCCAAATAACTTCAGATAAGACCAAACCAAGATAAGATTAAAAAATAGATGTATATTTCCATACAATAGTTTCCATTTTCCATACTTTTCCAGACCTGGAAATGTATAAAATCAAATTCCATACTTTTCCATACTTGCGTAGGAAGCCTGGAGATGATGAACACAGGTCATCTCATCTGTGTTGAAGAATCAGAAATCAAAGACCTGGATCATTGACTGGATTTGAAGCTGAACGTGGCCTCTGTGGCTCCGCCCACAGGTTTCTGCAGCTGCTGCACTGTCGCCATCTTGGCAGCACCGCCCCCTAACTCCACACTGCAAAAACTCAACATCTTTCTAAGAATATTTGTCCTTTTCTTGTCAGAATGTCTTATTTCTAGTCAAAAATAAGACTCATCACCTAAAATTTTACTTGTTTTTAGATCATTTTCACTTGTTTCAAACAAATTTTCACTTGAAATAAGTAGAAAAATCTGCCAGTTAAAGCAAGTTTTTTGTGTTTGTAATAAGAAAGAAAAACTTGCTCCACTATCAGATTTTTCTACTTATTTCAAGTGAAAATCTGCTTGAAAAAAGTATAAAGGGTATAAAAACAAGCTGCTTTTTATGTGATGTTTCTTATTTTAAATATAATGAGATTTGTTTTGACTAGAAATGACATTTTGACTAGAAATAAGACAAATATTCTTGGTAAGATATTTGAGTTTTTGCAGTGCAAGCTGATCCGAAAATAGGCAAAGAGGTGGAGCTCTGTGTGGACTTTGATTTGTGGAAAGTAAATGCTCACCCAGTCGTCACTCAGAGAGGCGTAAACAGGTTAACTCTATAAACAGTCGACATTAGAGTCTAGACCCACCCTAGTGGTCAGGAGAGGAACTGCAGCTCCTGGCGTTTCAGTGTTTTCCTTCTCGGTCTGGACTGAACCTCCAACCTGAGAGGCCACGACGTCCAGACTTGAGTCCAAACACTTTGGAGGAGGAAAAAACACTTGAAGTTCTGATGTCACTGACATTGTATCGTACCAAACAGCAATAATCCTACATACAAACAGACAGTTTGGAGGAAGAAAGAGAAAAGTTACCTGTGTGTTTCAGTCTCACCTGCAGCTGCAAGATCTCAGGAATCTGAACAGAAAATGAACACGAGGCCTCAATCTTAATACGTGAAACCTTATAAAGAGAAGCAAATAGAAACATGTTTCCATCTGTCCAGACATGAATTTAAACAATACTAACTCAGTAGATTATCTAGAGTCTACACAGGTTTCTAACTTTATTGAATAGCAACTGCTGCTTTAATTCTGTGCTGGTATCAAACCTCTGCACTCACCACACTGAAACTCACACATTTAAATTCAGGTTTCTTGCTCACACACACTCTCACGTACGTAGCTACGACAGCTCGTCACTGTCGGCCAGCTGTCAGCTGCTGCTGCTCTTCTTCTTCTTCTTCCTCTCCTGTGCTTTATTTGCCGTTGACACCGTCCCTGACCTGCAGCCGTCACCGTGACGACGCTCCGACCGCTCCGACCGCACATTAACATTCAACTGTGACACTTTGTTCTTCTTATGCACCTACATGCATCTGTGTGCATATATACATCCAGGGGAGGGAATGCAGTGTGTGTGTGTGTGTGTGTGTGTGTGTGTGTGTGTGTGTGTGTGTGTGTGTGTGTGTGTGTGTGTGTGTGTGTGTGTGTGTGTGTGTGTGTGTGTGTGGGGTGGGGTGGGGAGGGGGGCTACTTTCAGAGGATTTGCAGTAATTATATGACAAAACGCTGGCAAGTCTCTCCGGGTGCTGAGCAGAGGCTCATGGGTCAGGGGACCAAGCACTCTGGGCCGGGTAATTTGTAAATGTCATTCAGGTGGAGTCCTCTATCAGCCAACAGGGAGGGGGGGGGGGGGGGGGGGGGAGGAGGAGGTGCAGCAGCAGCAGCAGTCTCTCTTTTCTCATGTAGATTATCCTCCAGACAGATGCAGAGTCGCTCTCCGGCGTTTTGTCCAGCACAGGGCCGGCCCAAGCCTCCATGGGGCCCTAAGCAAAATCTTTATTTTGGTGCCCATTACTGCCAATAATTCTATTTCATTTTTTACTCTGTCATTACGAATCATCATATCCTGGCAGGTTTTTACCCGTCTATGGTTATTATTCTGAAATGGCACCAAATTCAATTAACTAGTGCAGCCTGGGGTTGATTTACATTTAATCTTCAAATTGATGGGATACTGAATGTCACCTATAGGTCGACTAAAAGTAACAAAATAAACCAACAGACAATGCATTTACTATAAACACATCATCTGCTTTTTTGGTTTTAAATGTACGGCAACAGAAAAGTGCAACAGCAATTTGAAATGCAACAATAATTAAAGTTTTTTGTAATTACGCAGTGTTTCTCTAAGGATCGACAAAAGTTATGCACTACAGTTTTAAAAAGTGACTTGCCTTTTGGGGGCCCCCCAATAGTCACGGGGCCCCAAGCAGGAGTTTAGTTCGCTTATGCCTTGGGCCGGCTGTGGTCCAGCAGCTGACGACAGCGACGTCAACACAAATCGCACACATGCACAAATCAGGTACAAAGCAAGATATAACCTTCTTCCAGGTACAACATATGTTTATGGAAAGGCAGGGTGGGTCTAATCTGAGAGCAGAACTAAATACATTTTAAGAGAGTTACACTTCAAAAACTCAAAATCTTACCAAGAATATTTGTCTTATTTTTAGTCAAAATGTCTAATTTCTAGTCAAAACTAATCTCATTATGTAAACTTGTTTTTAGACACTTTTTTTTTACTTCTTTCAAGCATATTTTCACTTGAAATAAGTAGAAAAATCTGATAGTGGAGCAAGTTTTTCTTTCTTATTACAAGCACAGAAAACTTGCTTTCACTGGCAGATTTTTCTACTTATTTCAAGTGAAAATTAGTTGATGATCTAAAAACAAGTTATTTTTAGGTGATGAGTCTCATTTTAAGTGAAAAGAGTTTAGTTTTGACTAGAAATGAGACAAGAAGTAAGACAAATATTCTTGGAAAGATTTTGAGTTTTTGCAGTGTCAGAACAACTCTGAAAAGTATGTGATAACAGTCTGTGGGGGTAAATTGTGGAACGGTCTGGAGAATGAGCTCAAAAATAGCACAAATATAAAACTGTATAAAAATTATATAAAAACATGTTTCTAAGAATATATGAGAATGAGGAAAAGTAGGTTGGAATATCATCGTGACTGTGTCTTCTTGTATTCTGTGTATTATTGATTATGGAATGATAGAGTGATAAAGGGATAGTAACTGGAAAGCTCGGCTTCTTCCTGCTCCTTTCCGAGCATTCTTTGTTTATTGACGTAAATATGGGACTTGTTCTTTAGGACACTATAATGTGTTACTTATTTTATATGACTCTTTTTTTTCTTTCTTTCTTTATCTTTTTTTAAT